>NC_139229.1:77656432-78165570 GCF_977018435.1 Lepisma saccharinum | reverse complement strand
AGACAAGGAGACAACATTTCTAAATTTTTACAGACTGGTGTATTTTTCCACTATAGAGGCCTTCACTATATGTAATTCGAAACGCTAAAGTTCAGCTAGCTTCCAAAATTGAGGTAAAGATTGTGTTTGGCGAGATTAACAAGTTACAATTATATCCAGTTACGGACAAATAAAGCTAAAACTCTTAGATTTACTGTACTAGCCAAGTTTTAGTAATATTTTCTTCATTTAGTACAAATACCAAAGAAATAGGTATATTTTATTTATAATTTGAACAAAATGTACTAGTATTTAATTTACAAAGGTATGTAAAAAGCAGTTTTTTTTAAAAATATTGTTACTGCCTTCTTTCCCCAAATTTTTATGTTATTTAGCCACTAACAACTGATTTACACTATTTGGCATTTTTAAATAGGAAAAGAAGGAATATTTGTTTATTATTTTTACTTTAATATTTATATTTATTTAAGAAAACAATTCTACAGTTTAACTTAATTTTAACAAATTGTTACTAATTTATATATCAAAGTTATGTTATTTAGAGTGTATCAAGGCGTATAAAGTTAATATTTGTACTTATCAGTTCAAACTAACAATTATATTTTACACACGAAAGATGATGCTTACAGTTAAATTACTTGAATCAGAGAATAATATTTTACAGTAATTGATTCATTCAGCACTAGTCAGTACTTTTATGCTTCAGAAAGTTTTCTTAATTTTCTATTACGCATGCTATTTTGGGCTATTTTTAAAATGTATTTCTAAGGCAAACTGGTTTAATTTTCTGCTTATAATGCAAAGTTGACATAGTTTTCGCACAATGCATTGTACATTTGTTATATTCTCTACTTACAATTCAAATATTATGCTTATTTAATGTATAACTAACTAACTCTCTAGCCTTCTTAAACCCGAAGGTTCATGGCTGCAGCAACACATGCCTTTCATCTGTCCCCTGTTCTGAGCAAGATCTATATACTCCTTTCCTTCCCTACCAATTTCCTTTTGGTCCATCTCTACATTATCCCTCCATCTTTGTTTTGGTCTTTCTATTGGTCTTTTACCATCAGGTTTCCCAACAAGAATCCTGTATACTCTTCTTTCCTCTCCCATTCGTACCATATGATCTACACACCTAAGTCTTTTTGATTTAATCATTCTAATAATATCTGGACATGAATACAAATTATGTACTTCTAAATTACGTAACCTTCTCCACTCATCTGTCTCCTCATCTGTTTTAGGCCCAAATATTTTCCTAAGGATTTTATTTTCAAATACTCTCAATTTATGTTCCTTTTTCAATGTAAGGGATCAAGTTTATTTACTGTATTTAACTTTTATTTTTTGTAATTAACAAAAATTAAAAGCTTATACTGTAGTTATTAGATCTTTTTCTATCAGCTTATTTTGAAATTAATATTATTAGGTATAGTCTTTGATTTATAACTATATTGCTTTTTTTATCAATTTATCTAAGAGTACACGCAGACAAAACACATGTGTACACACTTTTCTGTAAATAGATATGCCTTTTTTCAATATTTTAGTATGAAGATTGCACTTTAGCTATTTAAGCAAGGGTAGGAAAGGTAGGATTTCTGAGAATTTGTTGCAGGATTTTGTTGTCCAAGTATAGATGAGAACTGAGCTGGGAGACTGTTTTGAACCTTTTCATGATAGCTTGCATGTGAACTGTATGCAAATTGAGCACTATTGACTGTGCATGCTTCTAAGTTTTGCTGTTATTTTACATCAAGTCTGTGAGACTGTAGTCAGTTTTCCCATTTCAAGTAGTTTTTATTGATTGAATTTGTATATGTTGTGGGGACTTAGCAGTTTTATGTTATGAGGCAGTTTGTTGTAGAATATTTTTACATGATTGTTTTGAGATATTGAGTGTCTGCTGTTTTACTTGTAATTATTTTCCTTCTTGTGTTGTGTATTTGACTATATTTTGTCCAAGTTCGTAGTATTTAGAATAATTGTTGTTAACTTGTAGATGTAGGGAGTAATAATACTTTGCAAGATGCCCTATACTTTATACTGAACATTATTCTTAGTGTTCACTTTTGTAGCTTTAGTATTCTGGTAGTATTATTAATGTAGAGGTAAATTAGGCTGAAATGTAGGCATTTTTCTGATAAATTATACTCACTTAGTTGTTTCAGCAGGTAGAAGTTGCATGATGGTTTACTGCTGATGATGTTAATTTGCTCTTCTTATGTACTACGTATGATGTAGCTTACTTGAGTAATTGGAATTTTCTACTGAAAAAAGGATTGCTTGTCTATTTTATTCCTATGTTGTTGAGTTTGTCCATAAGCAAGCCATGTTTTTACTCTATCCTATGCCTTGGAAGAATCTAGATATATTGTGTTGGCAGTTTTATGTTTCTCTAAGGTTTCAGCTATGTAGTTTTTAAACTGTGCTATGGGTGTGACTATTGATTTCTCTTTCTGGATGCCATGTTGGTTTCTGTGTATTCCTCTTGCTGCTTGAATTTGACTTAGGTTGTTTGCTTTTTTTCTTAGATTTTTTATTTTTTTATTTTTTTGAATTTTAATTATTTTAATTTTACATTAACTAACATATTTTACTTTAACAACAAAATAATTTACTCTAGTAAAAAAAACTTCTACTAACAAAAATGTACTATTATAACTTTTAATTTTAGAAAATTGTATTTTTAAAACTTTAACTTTGAAAAATTGATTTTTAATTACTTTAATTTTACATTAACTAACAAATTTTAAATTAACAACAAAATAATTTACACTAGTATAAAACCTTCTACTAACAAAAATATACTATTATAACTTTTGATTTTAGAAAATTGTATTTTTTAAATTTTAACTTTGAAAAATTGAATTTTAACACACTTTGACTTTAACAATGTACTTTGATTTTTTTTATGTAAAAGAATATTAAAAAAATAAAAAATAAAAAATCTAAGAAAAAAAAGCAAACAACCTAAGTCAAATTCAAGCAGCAAGAGGAATACACAGAAACCAACATGGCATCCAGAAAGAGAAATCAATAGTCACACCCATAGCACAGTTTAAAAACTACATAGCTGAAACCTTAGAGAAACATAAAACTGCCAACACAATATATCTAGATTCTTCCAAGGCATAGGATAGAGTAAAAACATGGCTTGCTTATGGACAAACTCAACAACATAGGAATAAAATAGACAAGCAATCCTTTTTTCAGTAGAAAATTCCAATTACTCAAGTAAGCTACATCATACGTAGTACATAAGAAGAGCAAATTAACATCATCAGCAGTAAACCATCATGCAACTTCTACCTGCTGAAACAACTAAGTGAGTATAATTTATCAGAAAAATGCCAGCCTAATTTACCTCTACATTAATAATACTACCAGAATACTAAAGCTACAAAAGTGAACACTAAGAATAATGTTCAGTATAAAGTATAGGGCATCTTGCAAAGGATTATTACTCCCTACATCTACAAGTTAACAACAATTATTCTAAATACTACGAACTTGGACAAAATATAGTCAAATACACAACACAAGAAGGAAAATAATTACAAGTAAAACAGCAGACACTCAATATCTCAAAACAATCATGTAAAAATATTCTACAACAAACTGCCTCATAACATAAAACTGCTAAGTCCCCACAACATATACAAATTCAATCAATAAAAACTACTTGAAATGGGAAAACTGACTACAGTCTCACAGACTTGATGTAAAATAACAGCAAAACTTAGAAGCATGCACAGTCAATAGTGCTCAATTTGCATACAGTTCACATGCAAGCTATCATGAAAAGGTTCAAAACAGTCTCCCAGCTCAGTTCTCATCTATACTTGGACAACAAAATCCTGCAACAAATTCTCAGAAATCCTACCTTTCCTACCCTTGCTTAAATAGCTAAAGTGCAATCTTCATACTAAAATGTTGAAAAAAGGCATATCTATTTACAGAAAAGTGTGTACACATGTGTTTGTCTGCGTGTACTCTTAGATAAATTGATAAAAAAGCAATATAGTTATAAATCAAAGACTATACCTAATAATATTAATTTCAAAATAAGCTGATAGAAAAAGATCTAATAACTACAGTATAAGCTTTTAATTTTTGTTAATTACAAAAAATAAAAGTTAAATACAGTAAATAAACTTGATCCCTTACATTGAAAAAGGAACATAAATTGAGAGTATTTGAAAATAAAATCCTTAGGAAAATATTTGGGCCTAAAACAGATGAGGAGACAGATGAGTGGAGAAGGTTACGTAATTTAGAAGTACATAATTTGTATTCATGTCCAGATATTATTAGAATGATTAAATCAAAAAGACTTAGGTGTGTAGATCATATGGTACGAATGGGAGAGGAAAGAAGAGTATACAGGATTCTTGTTGGGAAACCTGATGGTAAAAGACCAATAGAAAGACCAAAACAAAGATGGAGGGATAATGTAGAGATGGACCAAAAGGAAATTGGTAGGGAAGGAAAGGAGTATATAGATCTTGCTCAGAACAGGGACAGATGAAAGGCATGTGTTGCTGCAGCCATGAACCTTCGGGTTTAAGAAGGCTAGAGAGTTAGTTAGTTATACATTAAATAAGCATAATATTTGAATTGTAAGTAGAGAATATAACAAATGTACAATGCATTGTGCGAAAACTATGTCAACTTTGCATTATAAGCAGAAAATTAAACCAGTTTGCCTTAGAAATACATTTTAAAAATAGCCCAAAATAGCATGCGTAATAGAAAATTAAGAAAACTTTCTGAAGCATAAAAGTACTGACTAGTGCTGAATGAATCAATTACTGTAAAATATTATTCTCTGATTCAAGTAATTTAACTGTAAGCATCATCTTTCGTGTGTAAAATATAATTGTTAGTTGAACTGATAAGTACAAATATTAACTTTATACGCCTTGATACACTCTAAATAACATAACTTTGATATATAAATTAGTAACAATTTGTTAAAATTAAGTTAAACTGTAGAATTGTTTTCTTAAATAAATATAAATATAAAGTAAAAATAATAAACAAATAATTCCTTCTTTTCCTATTTAAAAATGCCAAATAGTGTAAATCAGTTGTTAGTGGCTAAATAACATAAAATTTGAAGGCAGTAACAATATTTTTAAAAAAAACTGCTTTTTACCTACCTTTGTAAATTAAATACTAGTACATTTTGTCAAATTATAAATAAAATATACCTATTTCTTTGGTATTTGTACTAAAATGAAGAAAATATTACTAAAACTTGGCTAGTACAGTAAATCTAAGAGTTTTAGCTTTATTTGTCCGTAACTGGATATAATTGTAACTTGTTAATCTCGCCAAACACAATCTTTACCTCAATTTTGGAAGCTAGCTGAACTTTAGCGTTTCGAATTACATATAGTGAAGGCCTCTATAGTGGAAAAATACACCCAGTCTGTAAAAATTTAGAAATGTTGTCTCCTTGTCTGTCGAACCAGACCAAAAGTGTTCTCAAATGTTTCAATATATTTCTTAAAATAACTAACTTTTCAAAAAAAGAATACCTTGTGCCCAGATAGCTTAGTTGGTATAGCGTTAGGCTTTTAACCTATCTGTCCAGGGTTCGAGTCCCTGTCTGGACGATAACAATTTTTAAATTTTGTCATCGGATCTTTTGCAACAGTAAGTCGTGAGTAAGCTTTTAAGTTTCTCAAATATCAGCATCTTTAGCTAACAGTACAGCATAACCAGTATTATTATGATAGAAATGTTCTGGTGGAAGAACCTACACCTACTGTAATATCTCTGTGGTATTAACTTACATGCAGCCCATAACTTTTGGGATTGTTTCTCCTCCGTTACATTTCCTGGCCATTTACCCTTAGCGTCGCGATTAGCCTCAGAAGCAAAAAAAAAAGCGAAATCTTATATTTGTTCTTTTTATATCTCTGAAACCACCTATACGATAGACCTACATTTAATGAATTTTGCAGTCTTCCTGTTTGATCTGTTAAATAATCCAGTCAATAAAAATATACTTGCATAGAAAAATCTGTTTTTCTGATACTTTAATCTGGTAATCTGCTTTTGCGTGCTTCCTCAGAAATATAGTTCTTGCTACATTTACATAAATCGAAGTCTAGTTAGAGTTAGCCTGTAATTGCTTCTGGCACATGTAGTTACTTGAAAAAGCAAATATTGGGTGTATAACAGATAGCATTCTTTTGAAACAGTAAAAAATCAACCTCATTTCCTCGTAGCATTAGCTGTAAATGCTTCTTGCAGATTAACAAAGCTCTGGCGTGTGGGCCTACATCACCTACAATCCTTTGTAAAGTTCGTGTTGTCCTATAAATTGTCGTTATACACATACTAAGTCCCTAGTTACAGCCTAAGGTTTTAGTTTCAATCAGAGGATTTTAGTCCTCATAGACATATAGTGATTGTAGCCTCGTATAATAAACCAAATGGAAATAACCCAAATGTTGATGCACCCAAAAAACCAGTAATACTTCTAAAATACCTTGAAAAAGGCTATAAGGCTAAATTATTCTTCTAGCATAGAAAAAAATTTAGCAAGTGGACCTATGCTCCATATAGTCAGTCGTCTGTGAACTTCGTCTTGTCCTGTGAATTGAGAATATATTGATAAATGGTTATATTTTTTTAAAAAAAGAAACAATGTTGGTAAGCGTCCAGTTATGGACCCATCGGTAAAGGGATTTCAGTCTTTATAGACACACAATAATTTTCGTTACACTAAAAATTTGGCCTCGTATAAAATTAAATAGTCGAAATGATAAACATTTCGTGTACTTTATCCAGTAAACCTTAGCTAGAAATACAATAACAGCGTTACAGACATAAAAATTAAGCAAGCTTTGATATTCTAGTAGCACATAATAAACATAAAATATCCTTTAAAATACTCTGACAAATAGTTGTGGGTTATCTGAAATGAAAATTTTCAAGCCCTCTCTCCTACATAAATAGGCTCTAGAATTCACTAAGCCTCAAAATAATATTGGGTACATAAAATAAAAAGCAGATGGAGAGTGATGCTGATCGCATCATCTCCAAACAGCAAAAACAAAAGTATATGGATGGAGCCCTTCCTGATATATTTAGAAAACTTTACCTAGTATAAAAGTAACAAAATACTCAGCAAACTCTAAAATAAACAAACTTTCCTACGTAGCAGGCGTAACCTGACCTAAATAAATACATATAGAAATACAGAACCAAAAATAGCATAGTGGAAATCAGTAAACCCTAATAATAGTAATAATAATAATATATTCTGTGGCTTACATTTTAGCTAAAAGTACTTTTTTTAGTGTTTTTGAAAAAATTAAATAAATACTAAACTCTAAGTTAAAAATTTGTAAATGTATATATGATACAAAACAAAATAAATAAAAATTAATACATACCCTGCAAAAAATCAATAAAAAAGTTGAAAACCTCTCTTTGTGCATCCAAAATATAATAACAAATCCTTCCTGACTGGATTAAATTGTGTTATTTGAGTAATAATAAGCCTAAACTTGTAAAATAAAAGGGTAGAACTTGTCAAAACATACTTTTGCATCCAAAATATAATTCAAAACACATCTAAATTGTGTTATTTGAGTAAACTAGAGAATAATCCTGTAAACTTGGAAAAATCTCTCTCTCTCTCTCTCTCTCTCTCTCTCTCTGTGTGTGTGTGTGTGTGTGTGTGTGTGTGATGGTGTGTGTGTGTGTCTTTGAGAGTCCAAAATGTAATAAAAGACACGATCAAATAGTGTCATTTGAGTAAATATTAGAATAAACTTGTGAAATAAACAGATAAAAGTTGAGAACACACACTTTGTGTGTCGAAAATGTAACTAAAAATCTTTCCTGAACAGATAGAATTGTGTTATTTTCATAATAATAAGCCTAAACTTGTGAAATAAACAGATAGAAGTTGAGAACACACACTTTGTGTGTCGAAAATGCGACTAAAAGTCTTTCCTGAACAGATTGAATTGTATTATTTTGGTAATAATAAGCCTAAACTTGTAAAATAAACAGATAGAAATTGAGATCACACACTCTGTGTGTCGAAAATATAACTAAAAGTCTTTCCTGAACAGATTGAATTGTGTTATTTGAGTAATAATAAGCCTAAACTTGTGAAATAAACAGATAGAAGTTGAGAACACACACTTTGTGTGTCGAAAATGCGACTAAAAGTCTTTCCTGAACAGATAGAATTGTGTTATTTGAGTAAAAAATAGGCATAAACTTGTGAAATAAACAGATAGAAGTTGAGAACACACACTTTGTGTGTCGAAAATGTAACTAAAAGTCTTTCCTGAACAGATAGAATTGTGTTATTTGAGTAAAAAAATAGGCATAAAGTTGTAAAATAATAAGTTAAAAGTTGAAAAAATGTCTTTGTGAGTCCAAAATTTAATAAAAAATGTTGCCTGATTAGTACAAATAGTGTTATTTTGGTAAAAATTAACATAAAGTTGTAAAATAATAAGTTAAAAGTTGAAAAAATGTCTTTGTGAGTCCAAAATTTAATAAAAAATGTTGCCTGATTAGTACAAATAGTGTTATTTTGGTAAAAAATTAATATAAAGTTGTAAAATAATAAGTTAAACGTAGAAAAAAAATGTCTTTGTGAGTCCAAAATTTAATAAAAAATGTTGCTTGAATAGTACAAATAGTGTTATTTTGGTAAAAAATTAACATAAAATTGTAAAATAATAAGTTAAAAAGTTGTAAAAATATCTTTGTGAGTCCAAAATTTAATAAAAAATGTTGCTTGAATAGTACAAATAGTGTTATTTTGGTAAAAAATTAACATAAAGTTGTAAAATAATAAGTTAAAAGTTGAAAAAATGTCTTTGTGAGTCCAAAATTTAATAAAAAATGTTGCTGATTAGTACAAATAGTGTTATTTTGGTAAAAAATTAATATAAAGTTGTAAAATAATAAGTTAAACGTAGAAAAAAATGTCTTTGAGTCCAGAATTTAATAAAAAATGTTGCCTGAATAGTACAAATAGTGTTATTTTGGTAAAAATACATAAAAACTTGTAAAAGATTTGACATAAAGTCAAAGTTTGGTAAAAAATAAGCTCAAAATTAAGTTGAATAGCACACAGTAACATACATTTACTACCTAAATCAATAATCAAAGGGTCCTAGGTTCGTTACCCCGTGATAAAAGCAAATGGTGAAAACTGTAGGCCCCGTCCCTAATAGCTCTCCCTTCTTTATAGTACAGATAAAAAAACCCTGCGCTAAAGCGTCCTGTGCCTTGAAGGCAAACCTGAGCGGAATATTAATTGGCGGCGGAAACCGCATAGCTTCAGACATTTGACCCTTGCTGTGCATTTCCAGACATCCTTTGTTGTCTGGTTGAATCCCTCCCCTGCCCTACAGTATTGCATAGCTTTCCCCTGTTATTGCGTACTGGTTAACCTTGAAAAAACCGGTTCTGAAAACCTACCGACGCGTTCTCTGATTGGTCAACCGGGTTCTTTGTTTGTTCTGACGTTGTGACGTCATTTGACCTTGAACGCACTTCCCCCAAAATTCCTTTCTTCTCTACCTGCGCGGAGTTCCCCTTGTCTGTCTGGCATCAGAGCGGAGTCGAGATTCGGAGACAGTATTCTGTCTAGCGTGTGAAACCATCGTGTTTCATAATATAATGCAATTATTACATAGTACTAATTAATAACATTACATATCGCGGGTTCGAGTACCGGGACCGTCCCCAATCGTAATTGGACCTGTACCTACAGCCATTACCATCGTTCATAGCGGTTCATAAACCATAGAAAACTTATTTTCAATATTATAAACATTAATATTAACATTTTATACATTACATACTTTGCAGTAATGAATATAAAAACATATGCATAGCGTTTAATACCTCTAATTACCTTTTATATACATATTTTTCATAAAATAAATAATTATATATTCATAAAAAGTTATAAACATGCAAATACATAAATGTAAAGTATTCTAAGTACTTGCAAATGAATTCTAAGTACATGCAAATTAATTAAAACCCGTGCAAATTAGTTATAAGTACATGCAAATGAATTGCGAATATTAAACGCCCGAGGGCACAAACAGCCACTGGCGCAGTCAGTTACTACTAGCGTCGCCATCGCATGAGTAGAACAACTGCCATCATTTTGCAGGCACGCCACCACAATGCACGCAGAACGACTGTCGTAAATGTACACGTGGAACGCCTATCATCCTGCACGCCAATTTTGCAGGTAGTACGAGTTTCATCATTGTGCAGGCAAGAACGTCTGTCATCATTTTACAGGTAGAACGCCTGTCGGCATCCTCCAAGTAGTGCGACTGCCATCACGATACAGACAGAACGACTGCCATCATTTTGCAGGTGGAACGCCTGTCGCCATCCTCCAAGTAGTGCGTCCATCACGATACAGACAGAACGACCGCCTGCCATCATTTTGCAGGTGGAACACCTGTTGTCATCCTGCAAGTAGTGCGACTGCCATCACGATACAGACAGAACGACTGCTATCATCTTGCAGGTGAAACGCATGTTGCCATCAAGTAGTGCGACTGCCATCTCCGTGCAGGCAGAACGACTGCCATCATTTTACAGGCTGGATGAGTGTCATCATGGTGCAGGTACCGCAACTGCCATCAACTTGCACTCAGTAAGACTGCCATCATTTTGCAGGCAGAACTGACATCACGGTGCACGTAGTGCGACTGCCTTCATCCCACACGCACAACTGCCACCGTGGTTCAGGCACAACAATTGCGATTATACTGGAAATAAAATGCCTGCTAATATGAGACGAATGTTTAAAAAAATACCAAAAAAGTAGTCTTTATTACCCCATGCATTTTTTTCCTTTTAAGATCTGGTAAAATCAGTTTTTACTACCCAATTTAATTTTTTCTTTTATGTGCTTTGTGCACTAGTCGATTTTCATTACCTAAACTCCAGAAACTTCTAACAGGTATTCAGCAATTAGCACGCGAATTCCCGCCTGCCACTCGTCACTCGTCACTCGTCTAGCCTTAAATCCAGGCCTGGTTTGAACTATACAAGATTGATTGATGTAGTTTAATTTACTTTGCATTTCTGCCACTTTTGGCTAATCGCGAAGATGAGGATGATTGATGGAATGATGAAATTGATGAAGGGACACTCACAAAGAACACCGATACCCAGGCGGTGCTAACCACTCCGCCACGGAGGTCGGCATTCAAGCTTTAAGAGGCTCAACAATGAGCACTGGGTGTGCATCATGGTCTGATTCTCAGGATCGAGTTTCTTTCGCTGCTCTTTCCTAATCTGGCATTTCCCTTTCTCCAAAAGCAAGAGGAGAAAAAAAAGCAACGTATTCAGACCGTGCGACAACAACGTTCGTTCGAGCAGCACTTACATGTGGAATACACATTATAGAGATGCCAGCCACGGGAAACAAATGGCAAGCGACGCTCTTTAGTGCCTTCCCAGTGCGGAAGAGACAAATGGCGATCCCCTGGCAAGAAACCAATGAAATTCATTACGAGCGGCGGCAATATGTCGCCGGCTAAAAACGCAACCGGGATAACTTATGGACAGTGGCTGTAAAAGGGTTGGGGGGGACAAGTGTCTGTTTGGGGGATGGGGGAGGTCATCAAGAGAGGGAAGGGAGGGAATCTAGACCGCGCAAAACAATGCCTGACGGGCATGTCGTGCGAGGTATCTTCAGATTTAACGCCCCCGTTTTCATTGTCGTCGCGTAGCAAATTAACAATGGCACTACGTTACGGTTCTTGTACCGAGGGGTGTGGATCAGCGTGGTGAGTTTTGCTGTTCTTGACTGCTTAGAACGTGTATGACAGCGGAGACCTTTGAGGGTAGACATTGGCTAAAAGAAGAAACAAACTCAGTATTGCTACAATCTTTTTGCTCCTTTTCAGAAAATGCCCGATCGAATTCCGCTACATCTTAACATGCGTGTAGCTAAAAAAGTACAAGGGAGAGTAAAATGTTCATAGTTTTTTATCTAGTTCATTTCTGTACGTAGGGTTGCACAAGTTTGCTGCATTGTAGGACAGACCTATTGCTGGTCTCACCTATACTTTCAACTTCGAGTTAGTGCCTTAAGAAGCATAAGTCTTTGGGGTCCACGTGCAGCCACTGCGAAGGCCTTTCCACCCATCTGCCTGCAAACTGAGGCCGTTGTCGAACTGTCTCCTCCATTACTAAACTTGCTGATGTGGTATGCATGCACCGAGATATTGAATTTCCATTTGTCGAGAAATTTCTGTAAGTTTTAGGCTGACAAGAAACCACTCCTCTTCACTGGTGCAAGTGTGTATAGGAGGCGCCATCTTTAAAATAACAAAAATGGATTTTTGAAGCTTACTTGATTAGTGTTGCAGCCTTCAGTTTGTTTTGTAAATAACAGTTGATACCTCATGTAAATTTGAGCTGTATAAAGTCTGTCCTATAATTTTATTGAACTTTTAAGGTTATCATTTAACTCTCTTAGTAAATGCATCAATAGAAACAAAAAATGCATACAGTCTGTAGCTCAGCTCAAATATTCAAGTGCATCATCGAGAAAGATGAAGGAAGGTGCATCAATAAACATCACATGAAGCATTAAATTGCATCTCAAACTTTTTATCTCATTGTACCCTTTAGTCGTAACTAAGCGTCTAATGTACCCCCACCATAAGTTCTCAGAATTGTGCGTTTTGGGTAATTTTTTTCGCTGCCTGATTGGTGGGGCGTGTATCTGCGATATAGCAAAATGGCATTCAGGCTGTATGTGGAAAGATGGTAGACAACCATTAGAATCCCATGTTTATTATTTTTATTTAGTGTTCCTACATTTACAATATTTATGCTTAGTTACAAAAATTAAAATGTGAAACATGTATCCTAAGATATATATATAAAAAAACCTTTAATTTTCATATATTTTTTTCAGAGTTATTGAAAAAAATTGAGAACAAAAATAAGTTTTTAAACAAACTGTCAAGAACAATTTTTGAGTCTTGTTGTAAATCCACAGTTTCTAGTTAGAAGGATGTTCCTGCATAGCCTGACTCAGTTTCTTGATGTCTGGTTGTGCACTTGAAACTTTCAAGCGGAGATTAGTCTCCAAATTTCATCTATTTCGGCACTGTTTCTAGTCGTACTCGTGACGTTTATACTCTTTAAAAAATGTTTATGGTTTTTTGAGTTGAAGAATGAAATGGCTAGAGATTTCGAACGAATATTGTATTTCAAAACATATGAAACGAAAAGTTTCACTGAAAAAAAAACAGCGTTGTTTTCCTGTAGAGCGTTAAAGCTATGAAGTCTGAAAAAATGAACTCCGCTCTACACACCTGCAGCAAAAAATGTTGTCTTGTGAGTATTCTCGACATTTCTCTTCAAGTCGTCCATGTACTCCTGGGAGTACGCGTACCATAGTTTGAGAACCACTGATCTAGACAGAAGGAAATACTCACTTGTATCATATGATGCATTTGGAGTTACCTTTACGATATACAAAGATGCATGAAACTGTAAATCTGATTCTTTGCAAAGGCCATAAAACACACTTTGATGCATCAATCGATCATCAATAGATTTGATGCATTTAATTTTCTGTATGTAAGTCACCTTATCAACCCTACATTTAGAAAACTAAATGCATCATATCAACTGATGCACCAGAACCTCCCTTTTTAACTTTAAGGTAAGGGTTTTAGATGGAAAAAAATCTTCGTACGCTTTGAAGGGTAAAAAATGACCATATTTACTAACGCACCCAAAAATGTTAATTCATTATACACCATAAGAGGAAAAAAAAATTGTCCACCTTAAAATATATCCTTGCAGCTTATGCAACGTGCCAATTTACTATCAGTTCCGGGTTTCCTATCAGTAAAGGATAATGGTTTAGAGCGTATTTTCCTATATGGTTTCACGTCTAAAGTCCAACTCGCTTGTACTTGTGAGTGTACAAACATTTCCATTCTCAACACGATAAACATAGCCTTGTCGAAAGAAAATAACCCTTAATGCCATGAATGTGAATGAGAATGCCGAGACACGAGCTGGGAACCATGGGACCCAGCAAAGGAACGAAAGTAGGGCAGTGCAGCGAAGCTCGGACAGATTCAATTTTTATTTAAATGGAAGGAATTTATGGCCAACCGTTCACCCGATGTTAACATTCCAGGCGCGGGTCGTGTCATCACATCCCGAAACACCCCCATTCCTCAAGCTGTCCTAATGCTCCATTTCCCCAAGGTACAAGATAGGAGGAGGCTGCGAAATTGGAAAGATTTAAATCTACCCAAAATGTCCTCTTTCTTCTACCACATCCAATCATTCCAATCTCAAAAACTTGAAATGATTCCTAAAGAGAAGTGCTTTCTCTGTAGCAACGTTGTGACGAATGCTCAATACCTTGTGATGAATTCAAATTCATTTCTTATATGTATTTATACTTTGTTATTGCATGTCCAGTGTCAATTTAGCTAGGTTGACAGCGACGATGGAAGCTGATTTGACAAAATTAGAGACGATACCGAGACATCTTTTCAATATCCAGACAATAACGAGACAGATCACTGTAATTTCGTGACGACGCGAAACTGTAAAACACATTTACTTTATGTAGAGATCTCTGCGAAAAATGTAGGGTCGCCATTGCTTTATCATTTGAGCTACTGAACCAGCCAAGGTTACGCCTAATTTTCCGCTCTTCTTGTTTTACTTTCTGGGTATAGTAGAGGCAAGGATGGGAAAATAATGGACCATCATTGAAATAATTGCAACACAAGTTATTTTTGTGCTCGGTTGTGTGGAATGGTATAGCGAATAAAATTTTAAAAATCCGTCATCTTGGGAAATGGTGAGGAAAATCTGCTTCTTGAGATATTTGAAAATTTTGTGATACGTTCATTTATTGATTTGTATGTATATACTTGTACATATTATATATATATATATAATATATAATATGTGTGTGTGTGATTCTGTGTAATACATACATTTGGGAGCTGAGAAGACTGCGAGTGCGGGGTGAGGTTCGGGGTGGACGGGGAGAAAGTGTGGGGAGGGGAGCTTCGATTTGGTGTTCAATTTTTCAGTGCTGCCAGACATGCAGAAGTCCCTGTAGGAAAGGGTGAGAATCTTATAATGGAATCTGGACTTACAGTGTGAGGTGCAGTCTGGCGTTCGGAAAAGTTCGGAACCATTCGTGAACCTCCACGGATAACGTCAGCCACGGGACATCTCAAAGACCAGCAACGGCATATGAATTCACGCTTCTTCCGTGTTTTCGGAAATAAATTTGTTTTAAAAATCGAATGAATGTTCTGGCGTGTGTGTATAAGTAAATGTATATGTATAGAACAGACTATATCTAGTAAACTGGGTCGCTGAAGGTTAACTAGTAATAGAATTAACATGCAACGAAAAGCCGGCTCGGGGGTTGAGCAAAGGTTTATTCAGATTTTTTTATTTGAGGGGTGTAAGTTTGTGTTTATGGGTGTGAAAAGGTATATTTAGAGCCAAAATGACTATAAATTTGTGCAGGAAAGAAGCATTAATAAGACGCTAGGAAATACACAAAAAGCACGCACACACCCTTACTTTCTTAGTCACGTTGGAAGCAGATTGCTTTGATTTGTGAAGTTTTATTCCATTATTAGTATTGCTTTCACTTGTTACTATTTAATATGTTCCATTCATTTTCAATGCGTTTTCGTACCATACGTTTTTTATTTATGCCGCTGCCACCCTGAAAGCAAGACGAGCTGGCTGCACACGGCGACAACAGGCAGGTCAGTTTCACATTCCTCAGCCACGCAGTCTTCTAAGCTCCCAACTGTACCTCTAATATGATTCAAATTGAAACAATAAAACAGTTTTTCTTCCTTCAAACGCACTGCTGAAAGGACGTGAAGCAAAGAGATGAAACTATGACTCCAAACAATATTGTTAAGCTGGCAATCACCTGGGACGATGTCCTTTAGTTCGGGTTTCCATTGCAACAAGAGAAAATGATTCAAGATAATCGAGACTCGTAACGAGACCAAGATAGAGAGAATAAAATAGAAATACACCGAGTTGGAAACACTGTTTAGGTAATTATCCGAAATACATGCACCTAGGTAATCCGCCTTGGCGAAAGCGATTTGGAAACACTGGCTCAGTACGGGCGGAACGCTAGATTGAAGCGGCTCCCGTGTCGTACATCCTTCAGATTAGAAAACCCATCAGTCTTCATTGTGTTGCGTGGATGTCTACACACAAGGGGACGTGAGAATCGCCGCCACGATTTCGGGAGAGAAAGTTTTCCCCAAGTCCGAGAGAAGGGATGCTGAGGCGAGATATTACGAGGGAAGCTGCGCTGATGTTCGCGACAATAATCCTAATGAAAGATTTGTAGCTTTGATGACAAAAAATAATCTGTTACTATCTTGGGGGACATCAGAAAAATCACACATAGACGAGGTCTACACGTGTGTGTGTGGAGGGAATCAAGAGAAAAGTACATTAATGATAATTATGATTACAGTTTGTTAAAACTTCTCGAGCACGAAACTTATACGAACTTACTTTTGCAGATGATTTGTTTCTCCCGCACAGCTGATGTGTTTAGTTCACCGATCCCGCCGCTAGGAGCGCTGACTGTTGTTCGCTTAAGATGGAGTTTCCCAGAAAGGTCGATATGCTCTGTCTTGCGGAAACATACTGTACGGTAGCATTCCACCTCATGTGAAGTTAATTTAAATTTGTTGGAAAAGGTTTTGAGGGAACGGGTAGAGAGGAATTTAAAAAAAAAATTGGGAACAGGCGCCATCTTTAACTGAACTGCATTCACAGTACACATGGTGGCCATGGGCGTTAAAGGAACACACTAGCATCGGGAATATGACTATACGTTGTCAGTTTCTTTGATTGATTGATTGAGTTAGTGTTGTAAGTCTACTTTATGCACAGTAAGGCTATTCGGGACTGGACCTACAGTTTAAAGTGGGATCCGAATCACTATGTGCCTCCACCAGGAATCGAACCCGGGACCCATTGATTACC
This sequence comes from Lepisma saccharinum, assembly GCF_977018435.1. NCBI lineage: Eukaryota > Metazoa > Arthropoda > Insecta > Zygentoma > Lepismatidae > Lepisma > Lepisma saccharinum. Next base: position 78,148,503 of record NC_139229.1, on the reverse strand, counting down.
AAGCGACGGCGATACCACTGCGCCATCAGCTGCAAATAGAAATTTGCAGTAAGGTTTATAAGTAGTATAAAATTGTGACTCCCACCCCAACTCTGATTTCTTGACCAAACGACCACAAAAAGTTGAAAAACTCACTTTCTCTCCCTGTTCCGTGCCTCATTTATTACGCTGACGACGTTTCACGGGCGCAAAAAGGCAGTGATGAGTGAAAGAGGAGCTCTCCTCCTCCTCCTCCTCTCCTCTTCTCATCTTCTTATTTTCTTATTTTCTCATTTTCTCATTTTCTCATTTTCTCATCTTCTCATCTTCTCATTTTCTCATCTTCTCATCTTCTCATTTTCTCATCTTCTCATTCTTCAAGGACCAAATGTTTGTAGATCGTGACTTTTGTAAACCTCTCATCTTCTTATTTTCTCATTTTCTCATCTTCTCATCTTCTCATTTTATCATCTTCTCATCTTCTCATCCTTCAAGGACCAAATGTTTGTAGATTGTGACTTTTGTAATCCTCTCATCTTCGTAAACCTCTCTTCTCATCCTCTTATTCTCTCATCCTCTCATTCTCTCTACCTTTAGAATATTGTCGTCAACATTAGAGATGAAGTTGGAGTGCTGGAATCAAGGGGGCCAAAATGTTTATACATAGTGACCTTCGTAAACCTCTCTCCCGGGGGAACGATGTGGCATATACGCACGCGCGCGCTCTCATTTTCTTATTTTCTTATTCTCTTATTCTCTTATTTTTCAAAAATGAGAAGATGAGTGTATTTTATCGTAATTTTCCAAGTCCGGGACCAAATGTTTATATATTGCGACCTACGTAAACCTCTCCTCTCATCTTCTCATCTTCTCATTTTTGAAAAATGAGTGCACCTTATCGTAATTTTCCAAGTCCGGAGCCAAATGTTTATATATATCGTGATCTTCGTAAACCTCTCCTCTCATTCTCTTATTTTTGAAAGATGAGTGTATTTTATCGTAATTTTTCAAGTCCGGGACCAAATGTTTATATATATCGTGACCTACGTAAACCTCTCTCTCGGGGAGGGAACGATGTGCCACACACATACGTGCGCGCGTGCGTATGCCTCTTATTATTTTCCGTATTGTGACGCAAGCAAACAAAATAATAATTGTTGTTTTTTTAGGATCCCTGGCCCCTATATAACCTCGCCGGGGGTGCATGGTGGCGACGAAATCATCACGAGTTTAGATTTGTACTGTGAATGTTGTCAAAAATTTAATCAATATTGTTTATTCTCGATGCTAGAATCTTACATAAATTATTCTCTAAAAACGAAAATCGATAATCCTATGCCAAGCCCCCCCCCCCCCCAAGGCATTCAGGCAATTTCTAATGTTCGCGTGGATAGCCACGCTCGGTAGAATTTTTCCTGTTCCTGTGGAGAAATTGTGTTTCCGTCGCTCAATGTAACATTTTCATCATGGACCAAACTATCCACAGCAACCCCTCCCCGAACCCATTCACCTTGCATCCTCTTCCGCCCGAAGAGATTCTATTTTTTTTTTAGCTTTCCCACGGTCCTGAATAAAAACCCATCACATCCCTGATAACAATAGAATCAGAAGCGGATGCGGCGAAAGCAAACACAGCAGCATCCTTCGCTTTTGAGTTTTGTGCTGGGGGGATCGTCCGTTTCACACACCACACCCTGACGGGGGGGGGGGGGGTGGAATAGAGGCCGAGGGGAAATGATCGACAATACATACATGGGTGGAACTATCAACGTCCCGTTTATTGTTATTTGTCCCCCACAGGATATTGTGCGTATCACAAAAGTTTTTTGTTGAAAAAAATATAGCACGAATGAATCAGTCAACAAGGGTTTTTATTTGCTAGGACATTGACTATAGCGCTCATTGTGTTTTCACCAAAGAGAGTCGCGTGGAGTAGGAAGGAGAGAAGGAGAAAAAGGAGAGGAGTTCCTATATAACCTACCAGTTTTTTTGTACGTCATTATCATAGTGAACGTCAATCGTGGCAGTTCAGTATTTTTTAATTTGTTTGTCTGGTAGTATACATATATATCATCGTGGAAGTTTTAGTGAGCTACAAGTTTTATTTTGAAGTTTCTCTATCTCTCTTGAAAGGTGAACGTCAATCGTGGTAGTTCAGTATTCTTAATTGTTTATCTGGCAGTATACATATATATCATCGTGGAAGTTTTAGTGAGCTACAAGTTTTTATTTTGAAGTCTCTCTCCACCTCTCTTGAAAGGTAAGTTTTTATTTTCATGATATATTAATATTTTTGTTTTGCGTCTGACACACACATATTCAGAGGAGTCATAAAAAATTGACACACACTTACATGTCGTATATTTTTAACCTCCTACAACAGTGCACACACACACACTTACATACATACATACATACTGTTCGCGTCTAATATATATGTGGAAGGAAAAAATATCTAGCATTTTTCAACTTTTTTTTCCTTCTGTTTCAGTGCGCTTTCCACTACCATCACCACAACCCCCCCAAAAAATTTCTCTGTATATATATATATATAAATAACAGAGAGAAAAAATGGAATCGCAACCAGGTCCCTCCGGTCTTTGCGAGAAAGTGGCATGTCGCAACTGCGGAATATTAATTTCTAAACGTAATATTGCTAGGCATTTGAAAAAATGTCGTCGACCGGATCATGATGTTGCAGCCCCGCCGGCAAAAAAATCTCGCATTGATGTGCATGAAGACGGTGCCTTGAATAAAAATGCACGCATCATGACGTATAAATCTGGAAGCGACGAAAAATGTGACTCGAGCATCTTCCTCGACAATGTGAAATCTCTGGTAGTCGATAAATTACGTGATTGCCTCGTCAATGTTGCAATTAAAATTCATCTCGTCTTGACCCTGCTGTATGAGAAAGTTGTCTCGTCCGAGTCAAGTACTTTTAGCTTTTACGTAGGGTGTGAAGCCTTACACGATGACAATAACGAGGATCTTGACGAGATAGTGACACGGCTATTTGATCACCTGACACAAAAACAAGAAGAATTTGAAGGTAGAGGAAGTGGGTGGAGTCTTTGCGGTCACAACCACATGTTAGAACTTCGAGTCTGCAATTTCAAACCATTACGCAGCGCTCAAAAAAAAACAAAAAAACAAAAAAAGCAAAATGCAGTGTTGAACATACAAAGTAATGATCAGAAGAGTTTCTTATGGTCTGTCATCGCTGCATTACACCCGTCTAATAATAATAACCCCCAACGTCTGTCCAATTACAGAGGATACGAGGGAAGATACGAGAATATGATGAGAGGAATTTCCTATCCTGTGCCCCTGAATAAGATCAATCAATTTTTAAAAAACTATAGAGAGGAAAAAGGAGAAGATATCAATATTTCTGTTTTTGGGGTTGACGATTCCGGCAATATTCGTGTCTTAAGACCTGCTAGAAGCCAGAATAATGTAATTCGACTCTTGCTTGTAGATGGCCGTTACAGTTTGATACGGAATTTCTCAGGATTAGTAGGAAGACAGATCAGCAAGAATCGCGATAAGATCGAAATTTGCGATCGGTGTTTGAGAATTTTTCGCGGGGGTAAGAAGATGAAAAAACAGCACAAGTGTTTTGGCTCTGTGAATGCAGAACCCGAAGATGTCATGCCGGAACCCGGAACCAAGATGAAATTTCAGAAACACCAGGCTCTTCTCCACCATCCCGTCGTCCTTTATGCCGACTTTGAAAGCTTCCAAGTTCCCATGACGTCTTGCAACCCTGATCCCTCTACCTCAAGCACGACCCAAATTTTTCACCACGAGCCTTGCAGTTTCTCCATCTACGGAGAAAAATTGAATGATGTCATCTTGTATTGCGGACCCGATGCGGCAAAACATTTTGTTGAGAAGATAGCGGAATGCGCGAGAGAACTTGCACCCGGCCTGAAAGGCTCTTACCTTTCTCCACCTGCTCTCACAACAGAACAACAACGGAGACATGACGCGGCGACAAGATGCGAGGAGTGTAACCAGGCTTTCACCCCCGAAAATTACAAGGTCGTCCACCATAACCACCAGAATGGATTATTTCTAAGCACCATCTGTAATTCGTGCAATCTTAAAATTAAGGAGTCGCATTTTGTTGCCGTGTTTCTGCACTACACGGAGAAGTACGACACACATCTCTTCGTCAAAGAGCTCCACAACATAACTTCTCGAATCAACATCATTCCGAGAACGAGCGAGAAGTATATTACAGTGAAAGTGTGGATCCCTCTCCAAGAAGGAGGAAGTGTGGAAGTGCGAATCCTGGACTCGTACAATTTCCTGTCCTCCAGCCTCGCAAGCCTTGCATCTCAACTTGGCGACGAAGATCTTGTGGCCACCAAGCAAAAATGTTTTTCGGGGAGAGATGAGAATTTGAATCTGTTGCGTCGCAAGGGTGTCTACCCCTACGAGTACGTCAACGATTTCGACAAATTTGATGAGACGGAACTTCCACCCCGGAAGGCATTTTATTCTCATCTCACAGAGGACGTCTGTTCCGAAGAGGACTACGAACACGCTCGTAGTGTATGGACGGCATTCAATTGCCAAACTTTTCGGGATTATCACGATCTCTATCTCAAATTGGACGTGACTCTCCTCATGGACATTTTCGAATCGTTTCGTAAGAGATGCATCGCGATATACAAGTTGGATCCTGCGTATTTCTTCACTACGCCGGGATTGACTTGGGAATCGATGATGAAATACACCAACGTGGAACTGGGACTTATTGCAGAGAAGGAACAGTATGCTTTCATGGAGAGTGCGATACGCGGTGGCATCGTCCAATGTCCCCGACGCTATGCTCAGGCAAACAATCCTCATACGCCTGGTTACGACGCATCGAAGCCCAACACCTACATCGTCTACTGGGATGTCAACAACCTGTACGGCCACTCCATGTCCCAGTGTCTTCCCATCAGCGACTACGGGTGGATGACCGAAGAGGAACTCTCCTGCGAAGATTTTCTCAACTGGAGGGAAGATAATGAATGGGGTTGTTTCTTGGAAGTGGATCTCGATTATCCTGAAACGCTTCACGAGAAACATCACGGATTGGCCCTGGCCCCCACCAAGGAGAAGCCACCTGGAGGATCGGAGCCAAAACTCATACTAAGCATGGAGAACAAGCGGAATTACGTTCTGCACTACCGACTCCTCCAATTTTACATAAGTCACGGCTTGCAGTTGAAGAAAGTTCATAGAGGATTGAAGTTCCGACAGAGCAAGTGGCTGGAACCCTACATAACCGAGAACACGCGACGCAGAGCGCAATCGACATCGCCTGCAGACAAGGATCTGTACAAACTGTTCAATAACGCCATCTACGGCAAGACGATGGAGAACGTGCGTAATTACATCGATGCAATGTTGGTCACGGACGAAAAGAAATTTGAGAAGATCGTCGCGTCACCCTACTTCAAAAACTTCACCATTTTCGACGAGAATCTAGTATTCGTCGAGAGGAACAAGAAGCAAGTGATGCTCAACAAGCCGATTGCCATAGGTGCTACCGTCCTTGAACTATCAAAATTGCACATGTACCAATCGTACTACGATCAGTTTCAACCCTTTTATGGAGATAACATCCAAATATGTTACATTGACACGGATAGCTTTATTTTTCTAATCCAAAACACACCAAGCCTCGAACATGATCTGACTAAGATGAAGCATCTGTTTGATTTTAGCAACTTACCATCAGGCCATCACTTGCATTCGACAGAAAACAAAATGACGATTGGAAAATACAAAGATGAAGTTGGCGGGAAGTACATCAGCGAATTTGCGGGGCTTCGTGCCAAAATGTACTGTGTAAAGATTGCAGAAGAAAAAGAGATCAAGAAAGCGAAGGGGGTGGGAAAAATAAGTACCAGCAAATTTAGCATGCAAGACTACAAGGAATGCCTTTTTCATGGTAAAAGGCAACTCAGCACCGATCATCGCATTGCAAGTAAATCGCATGATTTGTACACGACGCGCGTAACCAAAGTAGCATTAGATGCAACGGACAACAAGTTACGTGTTCTCGATTGTAAAATCCACACGCGAGAGTGGGGCCACTGCAATAAAAGCGATAAATGTGACGTGTGTTAACTGTAACCTCATAGCCATGAAGTCCGCTGTGTCTTTTCCTCTTCAAAAGGAGACGGAGGAAGAGAATGAAAGAGGGAGCCCTCGGGCGATGAAAAATAAGAGTTGAATTTAATGAGCCTCGGTTGGAGTGGGCTTAACAACATAATAACAGGTTGCAACTTTTCATCGCCCGAGGGCCCCCTTTTCATTCTCTTCCTCCGTCTGGTTTTGAAGAATAGCAAAAAGCACAATGTGTTAAATAACTAACAAGGACAATGAATCTCTTTGGTTTTCGCAAACAAGGCAACGTGGACACTGCATCACCAAATTCCAATAACCTCTTACCTTCCGTGTTATCTAAACTCAATGGTCTACTAATTGTACATCTTAATAGTATATGGACGGAAATAAATAACGATGTGGGCAAGATGTTTTATGTTTTTAATAACAATTTACATTTCTATGAAATTCCGATCGACGGGAAACTTCAAATCACCGTGAATCCGGAGAACACAGGCGAAATCAAAATTTCTACCGGCAAGAACATTTTTCGAATGAAGCACGACAAGATACTTTCTAACATTACGTACGATGTGTCCGCAGGAGATTATCTGTACGTGGAACTCCTCGGAGATTACGACAAACTTATTCCTCTCTTCGTAGAATTACGAATCGTCTATCCTATTATAAATAACCGTTAACCAAAAATGCCTAACGACATTTTCGGCAACACCAAGCGTGTGGACCACGCAGAAGAGATTCTCATGTTGGACATTCGAGTTAAGAAGTTGAGGACCGATTTGATCGCTTTGCAGGAAACCTTAAACAAAAGTTTAGAGTCTGAGATCGCTACGCTCCAAACGCAATGTCTCGACCCTATTCTGAAAATCGATTCCGAACTGAAAACACTGATAAAAAATTATGTCGACGTACCTTCTTACGACAACATTCAAAATATACAGTTGAGCATGGATTCGCTTCAAAATGATTTGGCCAAATTACAGCAATTTCAATCGAAAAATGAAGATTTGGAAAAATTGAAACTCGAAATCGAAGAGCGAACTTCCGCAATAGAAAAGAATTTCTCTGAACTTCAAACCGTCGTGAATGATATTGATATAGAACGCTTGCAGGTCGTTGTTTCTAAATTACAAGAAGAATTCACCGGCACGTTGGAAGAAATCAAATCCAAGTTGCAGACTTTGGAAGATACAATGACGAACCTACCATCGTCGGACGAACTGCAGGTCATCGGTAAAAGCGTCGCGAACATAAAAATTCAACTGGAGGCTTATCAAGATTTCGAACACATTCAAACCACCATCGCTACGCTTCAGGCGTCTCTGGAGTTGATCAACGAAGAAATTAAAAATATTCACGCTGAAGCAAGTGTGTTGACGAGTATTCAGGACACGTTAAGCACAGTTCAGCAGAAGATCCAATATTTGGAAAATTTAAACGTCGAAACGAATCTTGCTCATTTTCATCACGTACTGGACAACATACAGGGTGACTTGGAATCGTTACGAACGAGCGTGCCTTCAAGCGAAGATTTGGAAAAATTGAAAACGGCGGTGACGGCACTATCCGATTCGAGTGACATCAAAAGTTCGTTGAGCGATCTCGAGAGTAAAGTGGCCAATCTCCCTACCTCCAAAGAATTACACGCTTTGAAAAGGAACATATCACGTATGCTGAAACGACTGGAAACGGAAACGGCGAACGTGGAACAGATTCGAGACGAACTTGCTTCGCTGGTGTCGACGCTGCCCACTTCGCAGAGCGTCGCCGACCTTCACACGCAGTTTACAGACATGCGAATCATCGTGAACGATCTTACCGAGAAGAGCTCGAAATTGAATCAAATCGAGAACCTTCAGAACATTGTCGTCAACATCAGAGATCAAGTTGGAGTGCTGGAATCAACGCAGGAATCAACGCTGGCCTCTTTCGGTGCCAAGTTGCAAGAACTCAACGAAAGCTACAAGCAGTTGAACGTGGAAGTGAAAATCAAACCGTCATTTTCTACCATAACGGATACCATAGTCGAGCATTTGGTGCCCGTACAAAACACACTGGGTCAGCTTCACAGCAACCTCGTTAGCATCGATACTAAATTCGCTAAACTGCATTCTCTGCAAGCCATCGAAATCAACAGCGTACCCAATCAACAGAGAATCTCCACGTTCGTCGAAGGTAACAAACTGTACATGCTACATCCTTATCATCCGTACTACAAGTTTCTCCTCGATGGCACGATTCAGATAAACGAATTTTCGTACTGGTCTCACGGCAGAAAAGCTAGCGTTCCCACCATGACTTTGATATCGAATCGTGGTGTCCAGAAAGCAGGAAACATTCCTCTGGCGCGTTGGAACGAAACGCGCAATATATATGAAATACACGAAGACGAAGATCTTACTGTTTTCGACGTGAGTGCCGGCGATAAGCTGATCATTCAAAACACGAGTGAAGTGCCACCCTCTTTGAATCCCATCACGCTGGTGCTTCTCTTCAAACGTAATCTCTAAAAATAATAAAAATGTCTAGGCAAGCTATCGTCCAAGAATTGCATAAACCTGCACGCCGCAACTACGAACGTTTGGCTGTGGTAACCAAGGGAATCGACGACCTCTGGGAAAGTGACCTCGTGGAGATGAGTAGCGGCAAGTTAAAAAACGTACATAAATTGAACAAGGGCAACAAGTACCTCCTCACCGTCATAGACACATTTTCGAAATTCGCATGGGCTCTACCTTTGAAGGCGAAAACAGGAACGTGCGTCACGGAAGCATTCAAGACAATTTTTCGCGAAAGCGGCGGCAGACGACCTCGGTTTCTGCACACGGACAAAGGGAAGGAATTTTACAATGCCGTATTCCAAAAGTTTATTCGGAAACACAACGTTCAACATTACTCGACCTTCAGTCACGTCAAGGCCAGCATCGTGGAAAGATTCAATCGCACTCTGAAATCGCGCATGTGGTCACGCTTCACGCTTCAGGGAAGCTACAAGTGGGTCACTATTCTTCCGGAACTTGTTAACGACTATAATCACACACGGCACGCAACGATAGGCATGAAGCCAGCTGACGTTACCAAGTCTGACGAGCAACGTTTAATTTCTAGCGTTTACTGTCCAAAATACACGCCCACGACAAAAAAGGCTAAATACAAAATTGGAGAACAGGTGAGGGTTAGTAAATTGAAGCGAACGTTCGACAGGGGTTTCACACGAAACTGGAGCACTGAACTTTTTACCGTGGTTCGAGTTCTACCCGGGAACCGTCACACGTATATAATAAAAGACAGTGGCGGTGAAATTTTATTGGGGCGCTTCTACGAGGAGGAACTCTCTAAAACTAAATACCCCGACACGTACCTTATCGAAAAAGTTTTGCGCAAGAGAGGCAACAAACTTTTGGTGAAATGGCTGGGACTTCCGGAAACAAGTTGGATCGATTCAAACGAAGTGATTCTATGAGTACGTGGAATGTTGTGAAACGTTTACCTAATTCGGAAAGTGGAAGGAAGAAAAAAAACGGTGAATTGCTCCCCGACAGCATCCGCTGTCTGATCGTAGGTCCTTCGGGGTGTGGGAAAACGACACTGCTCGTGGACAATTTTCTCCTCGCACCGAATTGGTTAGATTGGAAGAACAGGCACCTGTACGTGTTCTCGAAAAGTTTAGAGCAATCCAAATACCAGCAACTGATGAAACTGTACGATGGTCTGGACATTGCAACGTTCGCCTCGGAAATAAAACCACTCGACGATTGTCGTGAAAATTCAGTTGTTGTGTTCGACGATGCCATCCTGGAAAATCAAAATGAAATTCGCAACTTTTTCACGCAAGGTCGTCACAAAGGAATGGATTGCTTCTACCTAGCTCAAACGTTTTCCAAAATTCCAAAACAGTTAGTACGCGACAACGCTAATTTCATATGTTTGTTTCGTCAAGATCACACCAACCTCAAGCACGCGTACGATGACTACGTAGGCGGAGACATGAACTACAATCAATTTTCGGAAGGCTGCTCTTCTTGCTGGAACGGTGACGATTTCGGATTCGTTACGATCGACATGACGAGGAAACCCAACGATGGAAAATACAGAAACAAAATCAACGACTTTCTAAACGTTGCAACGTTGTGAGAAACGACGTATATAAATAACGTCATGAGGAAACGAAAAATTGAAGACGAAAATCTCAAGCTTCGCGATTACCTCGCGAAACGCTTCAAAGGTTGGAAATCCGAAAATCGCGGATTCTACGAAGAGAAGAAACGTCAGGATCAACCTGTGATCGATGCCATCAGCGGTCTAGGTAAAGAAATTAAAAGTGTCACGGAACAAAATAAAAATTTGATTAATGAACTCGTACCGCTCGCAGCTAAAAGTTATGCTGTACCCACGCCCATTTCGAGCATTCCTTCGACACCGTTCGAACTGAAGGATGCACCGGCACGACGTCGAGCCATTGGTAGCACGTCGTCTTCGGATAAAATCGAGTTGGGACCTTTGGCACGAGACTACCTGAGCACGGGGAAATTCGACAAGGATGAAGTGTTCGGATTGTATCCCAGCATGGAAACCAACGAAGGCGGTGGTGTGGTGTGGAAGATTGGGAAATCGAAGGTGACCTTCGAAGGCAACGACATTAAAGTCAATTTAGGCGATAAGGATAGTTGGACCAGGTATCCGGGTACGGTGGGACTGTGGGAACTCGTCGCCAAAAAGCAGCCGAAAGATTACACCGACGAAGATTACCAAAGTTACAAGGAAATTCTGATCATGACGGATGCCCTGTACCAGAACAACGACGCCTCGCAGAATAGGGTGAAATCGAGCAGCGGCGAGAAGTACAGGAATCTCATCAAACCGATTTGGAACCAGGTCAAAACGGGCAGCGGCGTCAAACGCTACAACACGTTACCCAAAGAATTCGTTTGGGTGGACGACGTTAGGAAACTCGTGGACCGATTGTTGGTGATAGCCGGCGAGGAGAATGCAGGCAACCGTAATTTCTACAACGAGAAGGTTGGCATCGTGGACATGATGAGCACGAAACTTTCCAACTTCATCGTGAACGACGACAAGGGCATAGGTTACCTGATCAAAATCATCAACACGCTGCCTCCGAAATTTTGGAACGTGGCCGAAGGAAAGGGGCTTGTGAACGACATCATCAACAAGTTACCTTTCGAGATGCATCTACCTGGCTACTAGTACTGTGGACCGGGTACCAAACTCGAGAAAAGATTGGAGAGAGGAGACAAGGGTGTGAATCCGTTGGACGCGGCATGCAAAGATCACGACATTGCTTACAACACCACGCAGACGGATCTAAATGCACGTCACGAAGCAGACAGAAAGTTAGAGGACGCAGCTTTCGAAAGGTTCGTGAGCAGAGACGCATCGCTGGGTGAACGGGTCGCCGCACTAGGCACCACCATCGCCATGAACACGAAACAAAAATTGGGGTGGGGTATATAAATAACATACAGTAAAAAAAACAACATGGCTTGCATAACTGATTTGCCACCCGAGCTACTATCTAAAATATTCAAAAAGGTAGTTAACGGAGATGTTAATAAACTTCTAATCATAGCAAGAACGACGCCGGAATTTCGCATCCCTTGTGAAATGGTTCTCAAGGACCTTCTTCGGGAGATCAGCGGCCTGAGGTGCAGTGATCTCAACATTCTGCTTTCGGCTGCAGGGGAGAAATTGGACGATAGGTCGGACGAACTGTACGAGGCGATGCAGGGAAGAAGACGGTATACTGATGATTGGTACAAGTCTATGCAGGAGAAAGAAGATATCACTACGCACATCCTCGCGTTTTCCAAAGCACGGACTTTCTTCCTCTGTTAAAAAAATAATAATATATATACGATACAAATCGCAAAAAAAAACTTGATATATAAATAACACACATCGTGAAAAAAAATAATCTTCGGTATATATAAATAACACACATCGTGAAAAACAATTAAATTTCTCTCTAACACTCTGAAATTTTTTTTGATATGACGACCGAAAAAATGAGTGATCTTCAAGCATTAAAACAAATGCTAAATTTGTCAGTCGAGTATGTAAAAATTCAGGAATTGGAAGTCGACAAACCTTACACGATAACTTCCGGTTCAATCGTTTCTACCCAGTATGGTCCCAAGGTACGCCTGTTGCTCAACGCACAATACAGTCTATTTTTACCAGATCGATACGCTAACATGTTATCGGATGAGAAGCTATCTATTTTAATCGAGAACAAAACTCGAATCGTGTACAAGGGGACAAAGGAACTTCTTGGCAAGAAAACGAAGCACGTAATAGAATTTGTGTAGCGACTGCGGGGCCGTGAAAAAAATCTCAGAATATTTATATATAAATAACATACCGTAAAAAACTACACAAGAAAAAATCTCAGAATATATATATAAATAACATACCGTGAAAATAACACATAGAGCATCAACATGAAGCCCAAGGGTGTCGTGTACCAGATACCATACTCCAATCTTAAAAATCTAGGTGCTCTCGATGGGTTACTCACCAAGAAACAACGCGAGAAGAAACGTTCTTGCTTGTCGAAAGGACACGGAATGAAATTGCTGCTCAGCACACCTCAATTGAGACGGTTGCAGCGTTCGCGAAAACAGCAAAAGATCGGAGGTTTCATATTCAGCATCCCGGCCATCCTGGCGGCATTGGGGGCCGTTGGAAGTTTGGCCGGCGGAAGTGCCGCCATCGCGAAAACCGTCATCGACTCAAAGAAGAACAAGGCCGAGTTGGAAGAACAGAAACGTCACAACCTGGCCATGGAGAAGAAAGGAGGAAAGGGCGTGATGAAGAAGTTTAAAAAAAAGAAACAGAAGCACTCACCAACCGAGACATTGAATCTCTGATCGAACCGTTACAAATCAAACACTTCAGAGGAGTTTTTATGTCCGACTCGTTACCTTCAAGCGTGAAAAATAGAGAATGTGGAGTAGTCAACTTGGACGGTCAAGAAAATCCAGGCACGCATTGGATATGTTACCACAAAAACGGTAATGATAAAGCATTCGTTTTCGATTCTTTCGGAGGTGTTCCACCTACAAATTTAATTCATTATCTGAAAACGAGCAAAACCTCCATATACTACAACGACGAACGCATTCAAAATTTCGGAGACGTGAACTGCGGTCATCTCTGCCTCTCCGTGCTCGCGTTTCTCTCTAAAATAAATAACCCTACGGTCGAAGATTTCCAGAAAGTACTGTGGAACCTCAAACAGCATCACTAGGATGGGCGTGTTCCATCTCACGAGCGAATCTTCAATCTTGAAACTCACGCTGCACGACGACATCGTCTATCCTAAATCCGTGGCTCTGCGTGCATTCTACAGCATGTACCTCATACCTAATGTTACGCAGCACAACAACAAAATTAGCGAAGGAAGCGAACACATCGTCGTCACGCCAGGACAATACAATCTTTCCACTTTGCAAGCTCAGTTACCCAAAGGCACATACTTTTCTCAAAATTCGGTCACTCACAGAGTGGAAATCCTATCCGCGACGGAGACCGTGGACCTGGGCACCATGGGAGAACTTTTAGGTTTCGAGAACGACACCAAACTCGAGGCTGGCATTAAGCACACGGCAGTCAATATTCCTAAATTCTTGGCCATAGAGACTTTGAACGTACACTGTAACGTGGCGGAAGGAATGATCACGAAATCCTCGGACGGATTGTTAGGAAGTCACAAGCAGACGGGAATCATAGCCACTTTCAAACCAAGTTCCGAGTTCATGGAACCGATCATCTACACGCCCTCTTCGCCGATCTATTTTCCAGTATGTCGCAACCGCATAGACGACATAGAGTTGGTGGTGACGAACGAGAAAGGAGACGTGGTAGATTTCGCAGGTGCCACTACGACGGCCATCGTGGAGATCAACGTATAATAAATAACCATACATGTAAAATGGAGCAAATCGAAAGTTACGAATTGCAATCTTTCCCTCCCAACCGTCGCACGTTCGCCAATCTCAACGAAGCGAACAGGGAGATCGAATACGACGTTGACGTAGGCGACGGGTTCGTTCATCCTCACAGAGCAGACCTCTACCTTCAATTCGACGTGGTGAAGAAAGAAAGCGGAGACGCGTTTCCCGCAGCAGCAAACTTGATACTCGTGGACAACTTCGTGCCTCACCTGTTCTCGCAGGTGGAGGTGAGGAAACACAACACCGTCATCGACAGAATAGATTATCCAGGCATCACGTCGACGGCAGTGGGAACGTTGAAATTATCCAAAACAGACGCAGCGTACTATCAAGCGGGAGGATTCGAAGCCGGGACCAAAATATCGACGAGAAGTCACACGGTGCTCTTTCCCATGCGTCTGCTGCCTGGTTTCTTCTCGGACTACAAGGAGATCATGTGGAAGGGAGGACTGAGAGTCACGTTTCGAAGAGCGGCCAACGACAACGACGCACTGATGCGATACACCAACTTGAACGCCGACGGCACACCGATAGCCAACACTCTACCCGAAGCAGCCAAGTGCATCATCCGGAGCATGGAATTGAGAATGCCGGTGGTGGAATACGAGACAAACTACGCCCTCAAGTACAAAGCGGAGATCTTGAAAAGTCCGCAGGTACCGATTCACTTTCACGGTTACCAGTGCGTGCAGAAGATGGTGACGGGAAGTCACATGGAATTCGACGTGACGACGCAGTTCAACAACATACAGTTCGACATGCCAGATTTCGTCGTAGTGCTCTTTCAGACCGGGAGGGACAAGAATCAGGAAAAAGATTCCAGCAAGTTCGACGACTGCAAGATCAAGAACGTTTATCTGAAGAACGGAAGAAACGAAGTGTTCCCGCGCGAGAATTACAACCTCGACATGACCAAAGACGATTACCTAAAACTTTACGAAGCTTACACCTCTTACAAACGCGTGACCGAGGGAAGCGTGGACATGTACTACACGCCCAGCGAGTTCAAAATCCGCAGGCCGATGTTCGTCATCAATACATCTAAGAGGAAGAAAGTTGTGGTCAACGATCGAACCAACATCAAGGTCGTCTGCGAGTTCCACGATGCCTTGCCCGAGGATACCCTATGCAGCGTCATCCTGATTGCAGAGAAGTCCTTCGCCTACGACGTGAAGAACGAGAGGGTCACAGAGCAGTTTTAACAAGTTTTTATCATCTATTTTCTTGCACAATAAGAAATTTTCTGCACTAGCACAATCAGTTACAATGGCACAATACGAATTTCACTAGTTCAGATCAGTTACAAATGTCAATTTCATTAGTTATCACTTACAATATCTTTTTGCACTATAGCACGCGAGACAATCAGAAAATTTGCACAAAAAATTTGTTGTTGTTTTTACACGTGAAAATTAACAATAAAATTTCTTTTTTATCGTTTCAGATGCTGTCGAAACATCAAAAACACATACACACACACTAGAAAAAAAGCATGCAACTTTAATTGTAACATGCACATACATTCTCCATCTTCATCAAGAAAATATTATAATAAACATAATCATTTTTATCTATCTCACAATAAAACTCTATATCCAAAAATATCACAACATCAAATAACACTAGAGTCGTTAGTACACGTTGCATGCATTACGGAGGTCCTCTGTAGGGTTTCATGGAAGTTTGGGGGAAAAAAAAAAAACACGTGAAACTCTACAGAGGTGCGGTAATCTATAACCGCAGCCATTAGAAAACTTTTACATTTTTGGTTGGGCACCACGCACCCTGGCGAGGTTATAGGGGCCAGGCATCCTAAAAAACAACAATTATTATTTGTTTGTTTGTTTGCGTCACAATACATAAGCGCGCGCACGTATGTGTGTGGCACATCGTTCCCTCCCCGAGAGAGAGGTTTACGTAGGTCACGATATATATAAACATTTGGTTCCGGACTTGAAAAATTACGATAAAATACACTCATCTTTCAAAAATAAGAGAATGAGAGGAGAGGTTTACGAAGATCACGATATATATAAACATTTGGCTCCGGACTTGGAAAATTACGATAAGGTGCACTCATTTTTCAAAAATGAGAAGATGAGAAGATGAGAGGAGAGGTTTACGTAGGTCGCAATATATAAACATTTGGTCCCGGACTTGGAAAATTACGATAAAATACACTCATCTTCTCATTTTTGAAAAATAAGAGAATAAGAGAATAAGAAAATAAGAAAATGAGAGCGCGCGCGTGCGTATATGCCACATCGTTCCCCCGGGAGAGAGGTTTACGAAGGTCACTATGTATAAACATTTTGGCCCCCTTGATTCCAGCACTCCAACTTCATCTCTAATGTTGACGACAATATTCTAAAGGTAGAGAGAATGAGAGGATGAGAGAATAAGAGGATGAGAAGAGAGGTTTACGAAGATGAGAGGATTACAAAAGTCACAATCTACAAACATTTGGTCCTTGAAGGATGAGAAGATGAGAAGATGATAAAATGAGAAGATGAGAAGATGAGAAAATGAGAAAATAAGAAGATGAGAGGTTTACAAAAGTCACGATCTACAAACATTTGGTCCTTGAAGAATGAGAAGATGAGAAAATGAGAAGATGAGAAGATGAGAAAATGAGAAGATGAGAAGATGAGAAAATGAGAAAATGAGAAAATGAGAAAATAAGAAAATAAGAAGATGAGAAGAGGAGAGGAGGAGGAGGAGGAGAGCTCCTCTTTCACTCATCACTGCCTTTTTGCGCCCGTGAAACGTCGTCAGCGTAATAAATGAGGCACGGAACAGGGAGAGAAAGTGAGTTTTTCAACTTTTTGTGGTCGTTTGGTCAAGAAATCAGAGTTGGGGTGGGAGTCACAATTTTATACTACTTTTATAGTTTAGAAAGTAGGACAAATTGTAATCAAGATATTCATTTTGGACGACCTTGCACTTTCCGTGAGGAAATTATAAATGTAGACTGTGATCGGAGGTGATCAGTCTTATAAAGCGCTATCCGAAACATTGAATTGAACAAGGGAACCCTTGATCACAGATAGACTGATAGAAGCTGAAGCAGCTGTTTAAAGTGCTATCCGAAACAGTGATTTTAACAGGGGAACCTTTGATCACAGATAGACTAATCGGAACTGGTCCAGGTTTGTAGAGTGCTATCCGAAACACTGAATACAACATGGTAACCATTGATTATAAGGCGAATGCACTTGTAGTCATAGACCACACATATTTAGCAAAGTAGAGGTTCGAATCGGACATTCCAATGAATCCCTCCCTGTGGCACATTTGGACTACTTTGCAGGATATTACTTGGAGATTCCTAAACAAGAGGGAACCCACGAGGTTTGGGATATAAGTAGTGGCAGCGGCTGGCGAACTCTGAGTGGAATTCACCTCTCCCCCCGATTCTCCCCATCTCTCCGAGAAGCGGCTAATTACATACTTCCTTAGGGAGCGACTATATTTCATCATCACCTTCAGATACCCGCAACTCACCCCTCTTCTTCGTGGATGTCTGACACGAGAGGGTGGAAAATGACAAGGAGGGGTGATTTTGATGTTGACAGATGAAAGTATCAGGGTTCGACGAGGATCGGGTGCCAAACAGGGAGGAGGGATTTGCTCCCCCGCCCCCCCCCCTCTTCATGTACGCGGAGAAAATACTTAAAATTGGCTTTCCCCATATGAGTTGTTCCTGGCAGTGAGGTAGCTAGTCCCTATCTACTTTGTAAGACACGTGCTTCTTTCGATATTTCTGGGAAGAGAAAGGCGAGGGGGGGGATATAGTTGTTGCCTACAAAAGCTTCTAGTAAGTACCATTAGTCATGAAGGAGTGACGTCCTAGGTCATCCCAGAACTCAAATATCTATGGCAATGCACATAGCGACATTCCAATCTACCGCACGTGATAATTTTGTTCCTGAAAATATGGCACAAATTTGTTAAACCAGAAGGTTTAATGCCTCAACAAAATAAGTCTATCCATCCACACTTAGACATCATTGATAGTTTCTTTAGATACATATCTTTGTAATTCCATCTTCATCTTGACCTTCCTACAGGTCTCACTACAGCAGGTTCCCCCACAAGGATCCTGTACAATTCCTTTCCTCTCCAACACGTGTTACAAGGCCTGCAAACCGAAATATTCTTGATTTAGTTGTTCTAATTATATCAAGGGATGAATATAGGCTATGAGACTCAATATTCTGTAACCTTCTTTGTTTTTTTTTTCAAAATAATAATAATTTAGGTTGATTTTTTTTATTCCAAGGGTCTACGTTTCATACAGAACAGTTCCTGAAAAGTTGACGTTACTTTCACAATAGTCAAACACTAACATTTATAAATTTCTGAATGAATGAAATTGTGGGCGCGTCAGCAGTTAGGCTATTTGCCCCGTGGTTAAATGCCGAGACTATAAAGGGCACAAAGCACATGTAAGGTAAAGACAAAACCCCACTGGCCGTGGGTTCAAGGGACAGATCCTCCATGACCTCAACAAATGCAGTTCACAACGTGGACGAAATATTGGCATTTGGGTGCCTCCCGAGAAAGATACTCCTTACACCCTATACATTTCTAAAAATGCAAACAATAATGCATAATTCATATTTCTTGTGGGATCATGTCAGGACTGTATGAAGGGTGTAAATGGCCTTTACTGTAAGAAAAACATATGGCTCAGCGTTACTTTGAAAAAAGAAGTTACTCTCACCTGACCCACTTTCTTCTGTTACAAAGCAGATTTTTTCTTACATGGAAAACTCCATTCTAGGTCACAGCTGACGCAATAAGTAGAGCGTTTGCATCATCCTACGATCCGCGCATGCGCAGTAAAATAACCTTTGAAACGACCCTCGTATAATTAAAACTGTGCCAAAATTAAAACGATAAAGAACTTCCTGGCAATCGGGGAAAGGGAATTAAGCGATACTGCAGGTAAACACAGAAGAATACTGGAAACTACTTCAACAAAAACAGAAAAGCATACGACAAAACCCACTAGCTGGCGATCAACCAACATAATGCATGCACTCAGACGAGGCTTACCTGCATATTTAAAGCAAAGCCAAAAGGACAAAAGATAGAGGGGGCAGCTTAGCCATGAATAGTTAATTTGTTATCCAGCCAATTCTCCAGGACTATAATTAGCAGGAAGAAACTATTAATTATTTGCAAAACTTTGCGGTTAATATTTCATCCCTAATCCTCAGGCAAGTTCTTCGGCTCGGGAATATCTGCATCTGGTCGTCTGTGAGCTTGTAAGCACGGCGCGGATGTTGGTGTAAAGAACGTGTAGATAAGAAAGTGCTTACGTCACACACAAGTAGAGTGAGGATTAAGCTAGTAGGGATGCTACCCGCGCTAAGTATCAACTAGTTTTGTGAACAAGATAGCTTGTTTCGTTCTCGTTTGCTTATAGCGTAATGGCTAAAGTTGTCGCCTTGCAGCAGATGGTCGATCTCTGTGGCGGAGTGACACAGCGCGCTACGACGTCAGGGGTCCCGAGTTCGAGGCTCGAACTGGGCATGGGTGTTCTTTGCGAGTGTCGATCAGGTTCATCATAGCATCACTCATCCTCATCGCCGCGATTAGCCAAACGTGGCAGAAAGACGAAGATAAATAAGAAAAAAGCAATCATAAGCAAGGGTTCGTCAATTCGCTTCTTGTTGGAAGCACGATGGATTTAACTGTAGCTCCAGTCTCGATTAGCCTAACTGTGCATCAGATGGACTTATAATAAACCTTGTCCTCTACGTCTCGATCTTATCTCACTCTCAAAATAATGGCTGTGTACCGCGAAAGATGGTCAACATACCAAGACGTTAGACCGTTGAGATCTGCACAGACATTAATCGTATAGGTATTCTTGTACTAATTCAGTCTTTAATAAAGTCATCTTATTCAGTTCAATACAGTTTCTGCAGTGATTACCGAATTTTATTTCACAATAATTGCATATCGATATCGTATCTTGACTTTTGGCACACCGTGTAGTTGAGACAGTGCCAAAGAAACTCAAAAACTGCCTTCAGACGTAAGACATCCACTAGGACTTCACAATCAGATACCGTACAAAGATCTGTGTTCTTGTCCACCAGCCACATAGTCAGAGGAATGAACTATTTCAGTTGGGTGATTCTACGATTAGGGAACAATTTATAAAGTCCCAGCTCTGTAACCGTAGTTGCTAAGTTTGTGAAGTAATTCTAAAAATCCCATACTCTATGTATACAACCCTTTAAGTTCCACCAATTATAATGAAAAATGTTAAAAAATAAGATATTACAAAATTATATCTATGCAATTTGTCATTAGTATGGTGTATTGAAGTTTAAGTTCAATTCTTTCCCAAATGTTATTTATTTATGAAGTAAAAATATTTTTCCGTATAACATAAGTATGAAGATTCAAATACCATGAAAAAAAAGCAATCAATAATACAATAAAATAGGGATGCTAATAAATTTCCCCCCGGATTCTATGTCGCCAAACTTTAATTTGATTTTTGAAAGGTAGGAATATTATTTTTCTTTAGAGTAATAATAGTACATATGGCAACACTATTTCAAGGTGCAGTGAGTGATCATGTGCTTTGGAGGAATCTTATTTGACTGATTGGATTACAATTACTTCTGAAACCAAGCTCAGTGTATTAATTTTTTAGCATGAGCGTGGACTAAGTACGTACGTATAATTCAGCAGACAAATGAAATTGAATAAATGTAGAATTTACTTGTTGAATGATTTGAAATCAGAAGCCCAAGGTTGGAAGTAATTCAACCAACATCCTAAACAGAAAAAATAAAGATGGCTGGTTTGTCATTAGCATGGACAAAATGTCATTAGCATAGAGCAAATGCCATTAGCATGAAATTTTCAATAATTAAATGAAAAGTTATTAGCGAAAATTCAGTTCTGTTGCCTATATGGTATCAAAAGTTACACATCAAGTATCAAGAAAACAATTCATAACTTTTCTATCTTCAAAATAAATCCTTTCCTCTGTCAAAAGTGTCCCCTAATTGTAGAAATCATCTAGTTCTTGGATTACACTCAGATAAAATTCTTTATGGCCAGATATAATAATAATAATAATAATAATAATAATAGAAGAGGGGGGCAGCACATAACCGTTACCGGCTCGAACACGAGATGCATACAAGGGAGCTACGAAAGGGTGATATCTTGGAGGGGCATTATATATTCTCCAGAAGATTTCTCTTTATGTCACACCTAGGGGAAATGCCTCATTCCGCATTCACTGAAAAACCTCCGAAATGATGAAGACTGTCTACGCAGAAATAGCCGCCGCAACCACAATGCAAGGATCCAAGCGTCTCCTACAGGACCCCCCTTTCTGGAAAACAGTCTCATTCCGCGAAGAAAAGAGTGCGGACGGGGGGGGAGAGGGTGAGGTGGAGAAAGGGGGGAAAGAGAAAACGACAGAGAGAAAGGGGAGAAAAATTGGGGAGAAAACACGGGAATACGAGCTAAACAAGGGCGTAAATCATTTTCACGAGATTGCGACAGCCATACTCGAAAACGTCTAGCGAGGGTGTGGGGGGATGGGGTGAAATATGACGCGCGGGGGGCTAGGGGGTGCACCACGTGTGAGCGTGTAAGTATTTTATTTTTTGTCACCCTCTCTTTCTTCAGGTTCGAGTTTCGCGCCAAATGAAGCTAATGGGGTCGTTGAAGGTGCGTAACCAGCATGTTAATATTTTAGCTTTTCTCTTGCCTCCAGTGGGGACGAGATATGGTTTACGCACTAACAACGGAAACACTTCATGTCATTCGTTATCCATCCCCCTTTCGCATCCAATATATGTACACAGACACAGGATGTTCCTGACAACGGCAACTTCCTGGTGACTGTACAGTCACGGACACTTCTGAGTTGTAACTATTCCACTAATCGTTAATGATAGTGTTTCAACCCAGAAGTGTCCGTGACTGTACAAGAAGTGTCCCACAAGCAACCTTTATAAGATTGTTTTAAGTTCATTTTATGCTCAGAGAGGCTTATTGGAACTAAACCTACAGTTCAAATTGAGAACCGCAATGTGCTTCCACTGAGGATCGGACTCGAAACCCCATTGATTTCAAGGCAACGCCGATATCATTACGCCATCGGAGAGGCGCCTAGCTTCGTTTCCTAGAAGGTTGAGTCGAATACCAGTAAAGCGCCACAAAGGCACGGCGAATGAGCGAAGTTAAACATTGCATGGTGGCTTTCAACTCCATAGGTTGCGTGATCAGCACCACCCTCAAGAGCACGAATGCGAATCACAGCCGCTTGGACTAGGCAATCTTAAGTAGAATCTATAATACCTAGTGGAGATTCGAGCGATAGCGTTACCTATGGAGTAGTGGAACCGCGTTCGGATCCCACTTTAAACTGATGGTACAGTAGCGATTAGCCTATCTGTGCAAAAAGAGGACTTAGAACAAAAAGCTCAAACTAGAGATCACTGTCAAGACCCGCTTGGAATACGCAATCCCTAAAATCTAAAATATTTACTCGAGATTTAAAGGGTCAGACCCGCTTGGAACAGGCAAACCCTAGAATCTACAATGCTTACTGGAGATTACAGTCTCAGAGTCGCTTGGAATAGGCAATTCCGAGTAGTATCTACAATGCTTACTCGAGATCAGAGGGCCAGACCCACTTGAAATAGGCAATCCCTAGAATCTACAATGCTTACTGGAGATTACAGTCTCAGAGTCACTTGGAATAGGCAATTCCGAGTACTATCCACAATGCATATTCGAGATTTAAAGGGTCAGGCCCGCCTGGAATAGGCAATCCCGAGTAGTATCTACAATGCTTACTCGAGATCAGAGGGCCAGACCCGCTTGGAATAAGCAATTGAATCTACAATGCTTACTGGAGATTAAAGTCTTAGAGTCGTTTGGAATAGGCAATCCCGAGTAGTATCTACAATGCTTACTCAAGATCAGAGGGCCAGACCCAATTGGAATAGGCAATCCCTAGAATCTACAATGCTTACTGGAGATTACAGTCTCAGAGTCACTTGGAATAGGCAATTCCGAGTACTATCCACAATGCATATTCGAGATCAAAAGGCCATATCCGCTTGGAATAGGCAATCCCTAGAATCTACAATGCTTACTGGAGATTACAGTCTCAGAGTCGCTTGGAATAGGCACTCCCGAGTAGTATCTACAATGCTTACTCAAGATCAGAGGGCCAGACCCAATTGGAATAGGCAATCCCTAGAATCTACAATGCTTACTGGAGATTACAGTCTCAGAGTCACTTGGAATAGGCAATTCCGAGTACTATCCACAATGCATATTCGAGATCAAAAGGCCATATCCGCTTGGAATAGGCAATCCCTAGAATCTACAATGCTTACTGGAGATTACAGTCTCAGAGTCGCTTGGAATAGGCACTCCCGAGTAGTATCTACAATGCTTACTCAAGATCAGAGGGCCAGACCCAATTGGAATAGGCAATCCCTAGAATCTACAATGCTTACTGGAGATTAGTCTCTCCGAGTTGCTTGAAATAGGCAATCGAGAATAAAATCCGCCTGGACCAGGCAATCCTGAGTACAATCTACAATACTTACTCGAGTTTTCAGTCTACGTCGCTCGTGTAATACGCTCTGTACCTTATTTCAAAGCCACAACTTCCCGTACAAACCGTGATAAAGTAGTTGAGGTTCAATATATACGCCACACACAATCTTACCGATAGGATTAACATGTGCATAGCATACCTGCATGAAAGCATCAATTAGTAATAATTTCGGATAGTATCCTGGTTAAATCTGTGTCGAGGATTCCGTTCGTTTTGTGGTCCAGCGCAGCATCACGCCTCAATTGTTCGCGCCCGGAGCGGTTGTCGCTATGTGCCATTTCGGTGTCGAGCCAGACGCATGCCCGCGCATACAAATACTCACTTCACTTGCTTTTATTAGGTTGTAAATTGACCTATCCGTGTTTATTGGTTAGTTAAACCATACACCCTAACACAGAGGGCGATGTAATGCCCATCGCCAGGGCCCCATTTCACTGTAACACGATGTCACAAGTACACAGCCCTGCGCACGAGTCACTTTCAATTAATCAAATTACATTATTTCCGGCGAAAACTTGTTTTTGTCGGCTCGTGTTTCGACGTTCTCTTTTCGCATGGATCTGTAGGCTCGTTTGCACCTAACTTTGTTTACCTTTCTTCTTTTCTGAACAACAATCACACGATATGAATTTTAAAACGGCTCGCAATTAAACGCCATTAAACTTTTCAGTTCTGTGTGTTGCACGTGAACGTTTTACAGGTGCGCCCTTTCGTTCGTTGAACGTTTTTTTTAAAATGTGGAACGTGTTATATAAAATTTAGTTTGGCTTTGAAGTGCAACAAATTGTATGCAATGACAACAAAGGCCTCGTGGTCGGTATAAAAGAAATCTGTAAAATATTAATAGCTTTTTTAATTGGGCCTCTCAGTCTTCACAGGAAAGAAGCTCCAATGATTGATTTGGTTATTTTACGCTTTTTTGACACTTTTAGATATTTGCGACGATGAAAATGAATGGCGATAAGATGGAATTTAAATGCATGGTGGTATTGAGGAAGGGGAGGAGGTTTAAACCCACCGAGTTCACCCCCATCTACTGGTATTGTGTGACTTCGTATCATTTTTTAGTATGTTATCCGACAGAAAAAAATAAGTTACAGTGGCAACAGAACATCTATGTCGTATGGCTGGCTACTGATTGATTGGTTGATTTGGTGTTTTAAGTCCACTTTATGCACAGTAAGGCTAATCGGGACTGGACCTACAGTTTAAAGTGGGATCCGAACAAGAATCTGCCTACACTGGGTATGGAACATATATACTGACTAACTACGGTAACTACCTCTCTAGTCTTCTTGAACCCGAAGGTTCATGGCTGCAGCAACACAGGCCTTCCATCTGTCCCTATCCTGAGCAAGATCTATATACTTTTTTCCATCCCTACCAATCTTCTATATACTCTTTTCCATCCCTACCAACCTCCTTTAGGTCCATCTCAACGTTATCCCTCCATCTTCGTCTTGGTCTTTCTACTGGTATCTTACCATCAGGTTTCTTAACAAGAATCCTGTAAACTCTTATTTCATCTCCCATTCATGCCACGTGGCCTGCCCACCTAAGTCTTCTTGATTTAATCATTCTAATAATATCTGGACATGAATGCAAATTATGTAGTTCTAAATTATGTAACCTTCTCCACTCACCTGTCTCCTCATCCCTTTTAGGTCCAAATATTTTCCTAAGGATCTTATTTTCAAATACTCTCAATTTATGGTCCTCTTTCAAAGTAAGGGACCACGTTTCGGATCCATATAATATTACAGGAAAAATTACGGTTTTGTATATTTTAACTTTTAGTTTCTTAGATATTAAACGAGATGACAAAAGTTTATGAAGAGAAAAGTAACATGCATTTCCTGAATTAAGACAGATTTTTATTTCCTCTTTAATATCATTTTCATTTGTTAGTATTACTCCTAAGTACTTGAATTTGGAAACTGGTTCAAATGAGTTGTTACCAATAATTAGATTTTGATTATTACCTAACACTTGGTTTCGGCCTGTAAGCATATATTTAGTTTTATCTTTGCTAACTTCCAAACCTATCTCTTTAGCTGCTTTGAAAAATATTTTAGCATTATTCTTAATTGTATTTACATCATCCCCAGTAAGTCTACATCATCTGCATATGCTAACAGCTGAGTCACATGGAACATATATACAGGATAGTAAACGCAGTTTTTTGGCTTGTATCTTGAGGATCTTCTTCATCGCACAACGCGCTACCAACTTCGTGTTCTGACGTCAGATACAGAGTTCCTACGTTGATAGGACAGATATGTTAGGCTTGGTTCTCTTAGCATAAATACACTGCAAATGCATTATTTATGCTTACACAACTAAACGTAACAAACCTAACCTAACAACTTAGGAATTTGGCCTAATACTGAAAGCATTCCGCGGTGACGTCAGAACGTTGCTAGCGCGTTGTGCAATAAGTGAGACCAGTATTTTGAGAATCAGATCTTAAGAAGTTCAACGTTAGTGAGAAAAGATTTTTTTTTTCTTCATATCCTCTACACAGTCTGATAGTTCGTCTCGTGTTGTACGGTGTTGAAATTAAAATTGGAACGTGAACAGGAGTTCCTGGAATAGATAAATAGCGGAGAGAGGAGAGTGAAAGTGTGTATATGAAATCTGTCTACACTAATTTACCAGCACATACACCTTGCGTTGTCCACCCTTTGAAAATGTTCGGTCCCCCTACACCGAACATACACAAGAGTGTTCCATGCACATGGCAGTGTCTACCAGCATCCAGAATCGATAATTTATAACACGATCCGATTGCAAGGTGTCTAAACTCCCCGCGACCCTCGCAGATAATGCGGATGTTGCTATGCATCCGATGCTCTTGCGGAAGATATACAACATCCTCTCCGTGGCTTGTTGCACAGGGGAACAACTCGTGATACTTTGCGGTAAAGCACACAGGAAGACGGGAAGTCAAGGGCCAAGGGGCCCCTGAAGGAAGGTGGAATGCATGGAATGATGATAAAAGAGGAATAGGGAAGGGGCGAGAGCGGAGAGGGTGATGTCCTAGAAACTTTGCAAGGAAGAATGGTGGGGAGGGGGCGAATTCGAAACCAAACAGTGCTAGTGTTACAAACTTCCACAATGTGGTGACTGTATCCTGAGTTTCGTCGGTAAGTAGTTAAGGGTGGTACATAAGACATCAGTGTTGCCATCTTAAGGATTCTGTTGAAATGAGTGTAAAAATTGAAAAGTTCTCTAGACTGTTCTGTAGGGCCGCAATCATTCTCGACCTCAGCCTGAGCTGGGCACCCCTCCCCCGACTAGGTGAGCCCCACACACAAAATCATATTCTTACAAAAAAAAATAGGAAAGCACTATTCTATGTATCTAGAAAACAAGATAATATCAGCATGAAATATGAAAATAAATACACTAAAATTCATACAAATTAATGTCTGCAGAGGTCACGGAAACAAAAGTTTCGCCGACTTTCAATGTGGGCGAGAGAAGTCTGAAGACTTCTTAGAAATTGAAAAAAACTGCAAGGCTATGGACTAACGGAACTCTGAAAATACTTAGAGAACTGCAAACTGCAAGAAAACCTCTTAGGAAACTGCATCTTGGCAATCTTCACGAGAAACACACGAAAAAGGGAACGAGGAAGAGGAAAAAGATATCATAAGGGTAAACATTGCAGGTGGCGTTCTGGAGACAGCCTGTAATTACTGGAAGTGATCCCTGGAGATGTCTCCAGCCATCCCATCTTACCTGGAGAATGGAGAAGAGAGCGAGAGAGAAGGGAGAGGACGGGATGCAATAAGAAGTTCTCCCTCGAGCACCACTCGAAAGGAAAGGAAAAAAAAGAAGAAAATGTCGGCATCGCCCTTAATTGGTAATTCCATCAATGATTTCTTCCATATCTGCCCCCACTTGTCCTCTTTGAGACAGAGAGATATACGTGGAGGGAAGAAAATGCCAGATCGCTTTTTCCCCCCTAACCTCCCATTCCTATACTCTTTGGAATAGAGCCCCCTTCAGTATTTTACTGATGAAACTGTGACGTGAAAAACATTCCCCACACCGTACAGACACACATTTCTAACACGATGCCACGAACGCTATTTGCTTACAACATATCAAATTAACATACACAGTTATGTAATGTCTGGTGTACACGGAATACGCACAACTTTTACATAAAATGAACTTCATTACGCTATAGGTAAGGCCTCTCTCATTGTAGACAGAGAGAAGAGAGAGAAAGAGGAGAAAGGAAGGAGTGAGAGTAGAGAAAGAAAGAGGGAAGATAAATGGTAGATAATGGAGAAAAGATAGAAGGAGAGAGTGGAGAAAGAGAGGAAATGACAGAGGGGGCAAGAAAGAGAGAGAGAGAGAGGCGCATAGACAGACAGACAGAGAGCGAGATTCTATACAGAGAAATACAAAAGTTCGGCACAGACGCACACAGTACACACAAGAGCAACTTCTATTTCTCTGACATTTATTGTAAAATTCGAATGCAAGGTTTTAAATGTGGCTAGAAGTCAACAAGAGAACTTCCCAAAGAAAGGCAGTCAACCACTGATGAAATTCTGTTTCCCGCAGACTTTGTACTGTACTGACCCATGCCCTTTAAATACACCATAATAAACGTATTTTGTTGCTATAAACTGAGTCTTAATGCACTTTCTACCGTTCTTTTTGGTTATTTTAGTTAATCTGGACTTTCGTTAAACCGATCAACTTATTCTCCCATTAGTCCGGATTAACGAGGTTTTACTGAACTTTTCTATCATTGTGTTACACTTATCTTTCCCTGACTTTGTAGTCTCGCCTCGTCTTGTGTGTGAGGAGAGCTCTGCCGTTGTCGTCTCGAAATATACGCAACGTGTCACAGCACAAACTTTCACAGCGTATAGGGACCATTAAGTGAAGCCACACAACTTGTCTTAGTAACATTCCTTTGACATCTCGGTTCGACGCTGTCAATTGTGAAAAACGTTTTTTTTATCCTGAATGTGTGCAACCACGCTGCACAGGTTCAGTTTCCCCAATCAATTATTTTTTTTTATTACTATACACTATACTATGTGACCTGTCTATACATAATCAGGTAGATATTGATTTGCTTTATTGTCTTAAGCCGACTTTATACACAGATAGGTTAATTGGGTCTGGACCTACAGTTTAAAGTGGGATCCGAATCACTGTCCAATGTGCCTCCAACAAGTATCGAACCCGGGACTCCTTGATTTCAAGGCGACAGCATTATCACAGCGCCATCGGAGAGGCCACGTGAAGATATCGATTTGGTACGTCTGAAGAATTCCTAGAATGAAGTAATTTTGGTTTTCGAGCATCATAAATTGCAGTTTTCTTTTAATTCTTTTGTTATTTAATGTCGCTTTTCTGACACTCTTGGCTAATCGCGACGATAAGGATGAGTGATATGATAAAATTGATGAAGGGACACAAGGAACCCCATGCCAAGGCCGAGATTTGAACCTGGGATCCCTAGCATCGTAGCCCACCGTTCTAACCACTCCGCTACGGCGGATGGCCAATGGAGCGAGACTTCAGTGTCTCTCACGGAAACCAAGTCTCGTTTCATCTCGGTCTTCTCTCGACGAGCCTCGAAAGGCCAGATCTCGTTCTTGTCTGGATTTTTAAAAACGCCGCGAGGTTTGTTTCGTCTCAGCACCATCACCGAAAAACCTAACTCCTCAGATTAATTTCTGAGGGAGTGAAGCAGCGGGGAATATGGAACGTGACACACACCATCTTCGATAACGAAAGCACAAACCTCTGACAGCTGTCGTTTACCTAGAGCGTTGTCTACTCTTCGGAAGTCTTCTCCGTACAACCTTCATTCCAAGGCAGAAAAGTCCTCTTAAACTCTTGACGTTTAAGGGTAGTTCCCCCGAGTGGAAGAAGGACCTAAGTCTAGCCGATTCTGGTAGCGTAAGAGGCGAGTTTTGCACCGTGCCTTGAACACGCAAGAAACGAAGTAGCCATAGGCCTCATCAATGTCTGTGAGCAAAACTTCGGAAGACTGGGGAAGATGCTCGGGGCATCCAGGAAGTAATTTACCCTTGCGAAAATAACTCTTCCTCCACTAACAAAGAGATTAAGAGCACAAGGTGGAATCCAATCACAAAAGAAACCATCTTGCAGCAACCGCTTTTCCCCCTTCCACCATTTTCTTTACCCTTTCCCTCCACCCCGTTTTTCGTTACCATCTTTCACCCACCCCTCCGCACAAAAACTATCCCTCTCCTTTTTTTATTATTTTTCTCGCGCATGCGTTAACAAGCCTCATGAAAACATCGCCTGGAGGAGAAGTCTCTTTAGAAATACCTTCTTTTTTACAGTTTGGAGGATTCTTCTTCTTTCGGGAGAAAATTCTTTTCATGTCTTGCTCATTTCACCCTCTCTCTGTTCTCTTTTGTGGCCCTTGTGATGAAGGCTGGGAAAGACTAAAAGCACTACATATCCAGTACGCTGTGAATGTCGTGTACAGAAACTGGTCCTGCAAATAATGGGGTAAGTCAAGCAGTTGTGGGAATTTCCAATATTCAACAACTTGATTGTAAACCCACCACTTTTTCAAGTACTTAAAAATACACTTCACAGTCCTCCTGCATGATTACTTGACATTCAATTGGTTAAAGATAGTTGAACATCAATTTTTTAAACTAAGACAATATATTAAAAGTTCCAACCAATCAAGATAAAGTATTTGGTGGAACAGGCATTCGAGGATCGAATCTACCAAACCGCTGCACTTTATACACAGAAACCCTGACTGAAATTTTTAAGTTTCCCATTTGGGATCGAACCCGTGACCATTCGTACCAAAGGCAAGAGCACCAACTATTCGGCTACGGGGATCCTAACCAAGAATCTAGTGAAACGTGTTTCTCCACAAACTAAAACACGCCATCTATGTAAAGATTAACAAGCTTTAGTGTTGTAATCAAGGGATCCCAGTAAAGGCATATAGTGGTTCGGATCCCACTTTAAACTGTAAGTCTAGTAGCGATCAGCCTTATCTGTGCATAAAGCGGACTTAAACTTTGACAAACAATGTCAGGAATTGTGGTAATGTATGTCTGCCACTAGAGGGCACATATCTTTAGAGTGGAAACATGACCTTACAAGAAATACACTTATCTCCTTCAAACATCTCATATGCGATAACTATACTCAGTACAAATGCACCACACTTGATATTCTGCAGGTTTCTGGACATCTTATACAACACTGTGTGGTTTCCCTATGACCATATTAGTAATTTCCCCGACGTTATCAGTTTTTCACATCAGTAAGAAAAATGAAGGGCCACTTACTTTCTTTATACTGAAGGACGTTGTGATGCTTCCCGTGGATTACGACGCAACGGTAGCACTTGTATTCACTGCAAAGAAACAAGAACCACACATTACTCAGGACATCTACAAACCCATTTAGAATCTACACATTAGCTACTAAATTTGACTTAATCTGTGAATGTACTTAAATTCATTGAGCGAAACTTTACAACAATTAACCCCGAATGATTATATTTCGTAGTTTATTATCTGTCCGCTAGATGGGAGCTATGCTGTACTGTACCAAAACTAGATGTTTATATCTCTACATATGCCTTATTCAGTAATGGCCATTTCAATTCAAATGCAACATATTCCTACTATAAAGAAACGTTAGTTATGTCAATATTTGGTAGATATCACTGTGAATGGCCCCCACTAAATTTACTATTTCATACTACATCATCATCTTTTATATTATTTCTTGGAGCTCTAAAAAATGCTAAGTAGGTTCATTTCAATTGACAAAATTCATCATATTCACTTTTTTTGTAAGATTCCTTACCCTTCTCCCAAATATCCAGAAATTCTGGAACATGAAGATTTTTAGGTTCAAATGCTGCAAAACAAACATTCCTGTTAACACAGTTATGGAAATAAGAAATATAACTCATGGCAGGCGGTTATGCGCATCGTTAAAGGTCTAACTTCATGAGATATTGCTGTTTCATCATCGCGCCAAAATCTCATCGAATGATGATGGTGCATGTGGAAGCGCCAATCAGAAGGTAGTGAACAACGGAAGCCGATTGGCTATTTGATTCACTTGATACGACCGCGTCACAGCTTTTTTGGCGGGAAACAAAGCCACCCATTCTGATTAGGCTGGCGTCCAGAGGTATATAATTGCTAATTTTAAAGGCGTTAAAGGCATTATGAGTCCAAGGTAGAGAACACGGGTTTCCACTGCTCTCTCTATCGCCACAGACCGGAGAATTCACGGCAAATTACCCCCTGTTGTCCCCTCAGCGATCTGGCCATTCTCTGGAAGGATGCTGACGAGCTCAGAAGCGAGTCCAAAAGATTTACTGCTGTCCTCCGCACAGCGAGCATCATTCTCCGGAATTTAGGGCCGCGGGAGATGCAGATAAGAAACCTCCCGATTGATATACCGCTACCGGGGCGCCGCCAACGGCACCTTTCGGGACTACCGCTGAAAGATGTAGGTCCGTTGAATGGGTCAGTCTCGATAGCACTATGCAGCTCCCTTTTTTTCCGGTGGGATGTTCAAGGCTATAAATCCACACCGGCTTTCTTTAGCCAAGAGGAAATGTTCTTTTTTTCTCCCTTTTCCTTTTTCGTTCTCTTTTCTCTTCTTTTCTTTATTTCTCGGTTCCTGTCGTACCTTTCAACCGAACCGCACTTCTTCGCTTATACCTAGGATGGCCTTTCATTCATTATTCATGCCATCTTCTGACAACAATGGCAGTTGAGATGGCGGGCGAATCTAGACACGTGGCGACGCACGGCGGGAAACCAGCGAAGCAAAACTACAGGAAACGACCTGACGTTCAGGAAGGAATCGCTTAAAATGGGCGAAAAGATATTAAATTCGGCGTCCTTCCGTTTGCGATCTCGAAAAGAAATGGGCCTAGGACGGGGGCGCGCTCGTTGTTATTTATTTCTAGTTTAGTGGCATTGCAACTCTTAAGATTTCTGGTCACGGTTCAAGAAGTAAGATGGCGGGATCAGCAACGCCCTCTGGCAGCTGTCGATCTGTATTTTGGTTATTTCAGGCAAGGTTGTTAAAGGTCCAGGAATTTTAAATTAATTCAATTCCGGTCCAGGACAAAACCAGCAAGCGTAAATGGGCCGTATAGAACATATTTATCTCCTATTTCAATTCGGCACAGGAACCTTCTTTCCAGATGAATTTTAATATGGTCAAGGAAGGGTCAAATCAACCAATTTTAAAATAATTGGTTGCATGACCATTTTTAGCATACACGTTTGTACATGTTTCTAGATATCAAAACCAATGTTGAAAAAAAAATATTGTCTTCAGTTCTCCTGGGGCAGTCATTTTTCCAACATGGCGCATGGCTTTTTTTGCTCATGTAGCAGTTTACGGAAACTTTAATGTCTCAAAAACCATTAAAGCTAGACTTGAAACAAAATTAATTTTGTAGCTAATGAAGCATACTTTCTATGATACTCGTATTCAAGTATGTTTTGCTCAAAATTGCATCCTAAGAACAAAAATTATGGTGGAAATTCGGGTAGCAATAGTTATAAAATTGAATTTTTAAGCCAGATTTTTTAAATGAAGGGGATTAGTCTCAGCTTTGAAATTGTTTTCATGTGTATACCTACCTGCAGGGTGTCTGCAGATAAAATATCAGTGCTTAGAAATGCAACCATTTCTTTTCATCATGGGCTGAAATATGGCCGTTTATGGAATTTTGACACTTCTCGGGGTTAAATATCTCACGTGGGTCCTCTTTAAAAATTCTGAAATTTGGCATTGAGAAAGCCCTGCATGAACCTAACTCACAGTAAAAATCTCAACTTTTAGATTCAACTCGTTGGTCAATGTAGCGTATGTGACGTAATTTGTGACATTGCCGTGTAAGGTCTACATGTATACCAAGAATAATGAAGTCTTTTCTCTTTCATTTTTAAAGTTGGGTTAAAAAAGCCTCAGAAAATATAGTAACATAGCATTTTAATACTTGACTATATATATATAATCAATCTCTTACCGGAAAGACTACGTAAGATAACGCCAATAATTAACTTCAATCTTTTACAGCTAGGTGTCTCTACTGCAATAGGTGCAGGATAACCGCATGAATTTGCGAGCGGCGTTCGCTCAATGCGGTCCAATATGCGGACGATACGAGCAGTTTCACGGTTCGTTAAACCGGAGATTCCAATTTGGAATATCAGAACAAGCCGCTAACCATGACACTCTCTGCGGAATCCACCTGTTCTACTATAGTCGCTCTTTGCCTTTACCTATCGCTGGCATGTGCTGTTTTACTGCGAACATTGGGATGCTACATTTTGTATCACCACTGATGATATTGAACACAGGCAAATTTAAATTTTCGGTGCTTACTTTCATGAAATTTCATATTTTTGTATTCTTTCTAATTCTATTTAAGTCCTCTTTTTTGTTACGTTTCCTCAACTGAACAGATCAAGTTTACTGATTACAAAGTTTGTTATGTTCAAATATGTTAATTGGGACCCAAACCACTCTATTATATGCCTCCGTCGGAATCGAACCCGGGACCCCTTGAATGATGGCGAGACCGAACTAATGAAGACATTCACAAAGGAGGAGCTACAACCAAGTCAGGACTCAAATTAATACCACCAAATGTCAACCTTGGTCAACCAATGTGTACTCCCTTCCATGTAGTACACATTGGACCGCATTTTGCAGACTAGCGAGCCTCTGGCGTCTGAACTCAGATTGTATAAACCTCTGTGGGATTCGTGTAGTGTCATCACTAATTATTTGTGATTGTCCCTGCATCCGTCTCATCTTATCATTCATCCTCATCTTCGCGATTAGCCAAAAGTGGCAGAAAAGCGAAGTAAAGTAAAGCAAATCACTCCAATCCAATCGAATTAGTGCCCTTTGATGGTGAGATCATGAGAAGATTCGATCGGCCTCTCTCTCTCTCTCTTATATTTTGTTCTATTTTGGTTATTGATTGCTTGATTTTTTTAAGCACAGTTAGGCTAATCGGGACTGGACCTACAGTTTAAAGTGAGATCCGAGCTACTGTGTACCTCCACCGGGTATCGAACCCGCGACCCCTTGATCACAAGCCGACGACGCTACCACTGCGCCATCCGGGAGGTCCCAGAAGGCAAGAAAGCATTCTCCTTCACTGGTCCTGCATGAAGAAGGCGCCATCTTAAAAATGGCAAATATTGCGTCTTGAAGCTCACTTCATCAGTGTTGCAGCCTTGAGGTCGTTTTGTAAATAGCAGTTGATACCACAGACCTTCAGATACAAGACCGGAAACGTTGGTTTTTTAACATCGGTCAATTTCAAGAAGGGGTATATTTTCATGGCGGCCAACGTACCATCATACTTTCAACTGTAACAGCTATTTTGAAGTGTCATTGCACAAGACTAATTTTTTAAAGTGTTCTAAGAAGTATATAATTCTACATATTCCAATCCACAAGAGAGTGCAAATTATTTCTTCATGAAAACGAAAACAATAACAGGTTCTAATGGACACCTCCGCCATATTTCTACATTCCGGCTATGCGCGAGCGAAGATGCGCGGCTTCAAACAAAACCGCATCGCTTCCAGTCTGTAATTAGAGGTCTGTGTTGGTACGTCATGTAAATTTTACCTGTAGCTATACCAAGGACGTATTTAGGGGGAATCCAAGGGGGGTCCGGAACCCCAAACCGAAAGACTTACCTAGTATTAAAATTAAATAATGAAAATATAATTGTTTTCGCATTTGTTGTGTAGCTGCGGTGGCTCAGTCGGTAACGCGTCTGACTACCATGCTAAAGGTCCCGGGTTCGATCCCTGGCCGGTTCAAATCCGGGAACTTTTCTAACGATGGAAGCGGCCCCGGCGCCCACCCAGCGTCGAATAACATGGGTACCTGGGGGAAACCCTGGGGGGTAAAGGCGGTCAGGGGTGTGATGCTGATCACATCACTCCCACTCACGACCGGATCAAGAAAGTGTGGGGCGTTACCCTCACACCCCCTATACGCCTTCATGGCGTGGTGCTATGCACAGGGGAGCACTTTACTTTTTTTGTTGTGTAGCTGGCAAGGATTAGATTGGGATCATGGAAATTTTTTGAAGGACATTACCAAAGAAAATTTATGCACATTACTACTTGTGATAATATGCATAAAATATTAATCAGGAACTGTACTTTCGTCAACTGGATCTGACATCCTTTTTTTGTTATTCCATAAATATTCAATTCGTTATCTATTTGATATTAATTTCATTGTTAGGGCAGTTATTTTATTCAAATTTTGGCGATCTTAACTATACGTAAGCTACATGATGAATACGTGCTATTATATCCCTATTCTTATTCGGTCTTTTTACCTATTTATGTAATACAATCGTAATTACATATTTTAATTAATATTTAATTTAGCACAATACTATTATTATTGTTATTTCTGAGACACTTGGTTCAGACTTTCCCCCCCCCCGAAATATATTTCTAGATACGTGCTGCTGTATACGGACATGTAAGGTTTTCGTTTGACACTTCCTCTTGTGTGTGTGTATAAAGCAGACACTAGATACGGATGGAGGAGAAAAATTAGTAAAAAAAAAAAAAAACTAAAACGGAACTTACGGAACTTTTAAGTTCACGCAAACTCAATCGAAATCCACAAACGCCAAATTAACTGGTGCTAAACTCGTAATCGCGAATTGCCAGCATCGCAAATGCCCCAACCGGTTACATCCTCCTGATGCCCTAAATGACCGATGACCATTATGGTGATGGGCAGCCCGGCCAATCTAGTTGAGCGAGGTGCCAACAGACAGCGCTGTCCCCGCACAGCGAACACTGCGGGACACGTTGCGTACCCTTGGGAGGTTTATTTGTAATGCGAGCTGGCTTTAATCCATCTGACAGCGATAAGCAGATAGGATCGCCGTTTATTGAAAGAGTCCTGCTTGGTTCTCCGGTGATGGAAGCTTCGCGTGGACCAATCACGAGAGCCGACAGGATCTGCATTGTTGCTGTCCACGCAATTGGCTTCAATTTGATGTTTCAAAAGGTACCACTGTTTTTAAACAATGATGTAATTTTTAAGGGTCACAGTGTAGTGTGGAGACGAGGTGACAAAGCAGACGCATCCCTATCAAAAGTCGCCAACGAAACCAGCCATGGCGTATTTTCATGTACGAGGGTAGTTCAAAAAGTAACAGTATTTCAGGAAAAGAGCATCTAAGGCATTTAGTATTTCATATGGAAGGTGCTGACAGTTCCCAACAGATGGCTTGGCATGGCATGCATGACCACAAGTGTAGCGTCCAGCCACCCATCCACACACATACACATATGCCATTGTACGTTGGGCTGTTTGCACCGTACAGGAGGAGTGGTAAATCACCAGATGTCCGTGAGAGTGCCTTGCTTAGCCTCGAGAAATTTATCGAGACCTATTTCAACAATATTGGATTTGATTTTTTTTTATTTAGCGGAGGGTTGTTAAATGTCTAGGAACCCATAAGTTGGGTTCCGCAAACTTTTTTCTCGCACAATTTAAATTCGGTCCAAGTTTGTTTTGTTCCTGGACAGTATTTAAATTAATTCGGGAAAATGTTCCTGGACAGTATTTAAATTAATCCGGAAAAAAGGTTCCTGGACAGTATTTAAATTGATCCGGAAAAAAGGTTCCTGGACCGAATTGAAATAATTTACAGATAAAAAGGTTATTTACAGTCAAGAACACATTTACACTTGCTGATTCTCTCTTGGACCGGAATTGAATTTATTTAAAATTCCTGCACCTTTAACAACTCTGATTTAGCGTCGCTTTTCTGTCAGTTTGGATAATTGCAACGAAAAGGATAAGTGATGATATGATGAAACTGATGAAGGGAAACTCGCAAAGACCATCTTTGCACAGGCAGGTATTCACGCTGTGCTAATCATTCCGCCAGAGGTGGGCTCTGGGGATATCAAAGGGATGATAAAAGAATTTGTATTTTAGTAATTTAACGTTGCCTTTCTACCTCTCAAGCTTAATCGCAACGATGAGGATGAATACAGAATCGATGAGGAATAGCCACACTGCAACGGCCATGGTACCAAAGATTATCACCCTGAACCATGGTTTAGTAATACCACGTCGACGTTCTGTTGTTTGACCAGTTTTATCCTGCGGTGTATACAACCACAAGTAACAAAAACGAACTTCAGGTTGCCTAAAAAGTGGGGCAGGCGCTTTATTTATTACGAGCTGGCTTCACACAGAGAACCCTCGCCTTCAATTATGCGAAAACACCGCGCTTAAGAGTTCAGGAGATTTACAGTTTCTTTGCGAAAGAATACGAGAAGAAAGGTCAAGAACACTCGTATATCCTTGTCGAAGGGGGCAACCATCTTATAAGATTGGTGGCCACAGGCGGACCGGGGATTACACACGTGCGTCGGAAATTCTCCGCGGCCAAGAGTCGAAAGATATTTTCAGGCAAAAATACGCCTTCGGTCGGGGAAAATCTCCAGCGAAGAAGTTACGGTGAAACGCATGCGCAACTCTTGCGTTGTAATTTTATGTATTGCGCATGCACCCAGCATAAATCTGTATTTCGAGCACTTTTGATATAAGAAGCTCCAGGTATAAAAGAAAGAACTACTGTATTCTTCAAAAGCTTGTTTTAATTCACTGTGGATGTTGAAAAGCTACGTTTTTCATTTTCCCCTGGAAGGTTATGCTTTCAGAATGACATAATGTTATACGCGTGGCTGCTTACAACAGTACACAAGAACAACACTAAATTTAGAGGATGTATCCAGTGTTTGGCAAGGCAAATCTACTAGATTTTGAGGATGATGGGCGAGCCATACTTCTCCCGTGTAGGGGGTGACCAAAGGCATCCTGGGGCTTGTTCAAAACAGTCCTTTTTGTGGAGATATTTCACGGCCAATGCCAAGAACGAGGTAGCTAATTCAGGACAGCCAATCAATAATTCAACTCACTTCCATTATCGCTTATATATACGTATATTTCTTAAAAGCATCCCGGCAACACGTACCTTGGGGCCAGTTACCACGAGGTATTGGAAGACTGGACATTGATCTAACTGATATGGATTTTTAAATCTGGCGTCCAATATGTAGTAGTGCGAGAGTGGAAATGGATATATTTTTTGGGCGTAAATCAAGTTTTATTCTATAATTTTAAGTATGTGTGAAATCAGTTCAGATATGTGCTTCTTTTCTGCTGTATTTCATATATTTGGATGCTTTAGAAGTCTTCATTAGTGCATCCGCATAAAAACTTAAAGATCTATCTATCTATCTCTCTCTCTCTAGAGAGCGAAAGTGAAATGGGAGGGAACTGAAAGGAAGAAACATTATTTTTATTTTTCTCTGCTTCATTTATTTATCTTCATTCTCCCTCTTTTCTACGTCCTACATTTTTCTATATCTTTTCCTCTCTCTCTTTTTCTCTTGTTCATTCTTTTCTTACTTCCCCCTCTGTTATTTACTTTCTCTTTCCTTCCTCTCTTCTCCTGGGACTCTTCGGTGCCATAGTGATGTCGTAACCGCCTTGTAGTCAAGGGGTCCAGGGTTCGATTCCCGGTGGAAGGGCATAGTGGTTCGGATCGTACTTTAAACTGTACGTCCAGTCCCGATTAGCCTATCTGTGCATAAAGTGGACTTAAAACAACTGTCTCTCTTTTCCCCTTTTTATTCTTTCCTTTTTCTTCTTCTCTTTCTCTTCAACTTTATTTTATTTGGGGAAAAGGTGGAAAGAAACTGCGGGAACGATAGACGTCTCTAGCACACACTCCCTCTTTCTGAGAAGCCATCAAGAAGGTTGAAGAATTCCATTACGTTCCACATTTTCATTCAATCCTTGCAATTCTCCACTCATCTTCAGCATCGTCATCTCATCCCAGATGATGCAAAGATGACACTTCTCCTCCTTCCATCTTGATGATTGATGGTTATGAATTACCGACAGTTGTTTTCTCTTTATTATAAGGGAGAACATCCTAATTACTAGCGGGAACACGCGCTGTTGTTGAAGTCTCCCTTCTTGTGTAACGTGTCTCCAAGATGAACAATTTCCCCTCCAAAATCGCGCATTAGGTTGTTATAGGGATAAAAACCTTAACCTAAGGCATTAACTGGGTGCAAAGAGCAAGTGCAGTGTATTAATTGTATCACAAGACAAGGATACATTCACTGAAAAAAAAAATGTACTCCGTATATCGAACGTTGCTATCCTAACAACAATATCTTATTAAGCTACAAAATGATATAATTAATACAGTAGGTCTAGTGGAACCACAGGCAAAAGGCATGCGCAGAACAGCGTGTCCTGTGCATCGCACTCACGCGTGGAAGGTAGGGGCCGAGTGGAGTAGGCTTAATCTGACGGAGGAAAATATGCGCGAAGGCTTTTGGTCGAAGGTCCCTTTGTTTGTGGTCGCTCTCTATAAAATACTTGCACAGTCTGAATTCATATAAAGATGCG
This sequence comes from Lepisma saccharinum, assembly GCF_977018435.1. NCBI lineage: Eukaryota > Metazoa > Arthropoda > Insecta > Zygentoma > Lepismatidae > Lepisma > Lepisma saccharinum. Next base: position 78,108,270 of record NC_139229.1, on the reverse strand, counting down.
CGCGCAGAAGGTATTTAAGGTAGAGACAAAGTTCCGTCGTGCGCATTTGCACCGTGTCACGAAGTGAGATGTGCAATTAGGATACCACATACTATCACTCTCGGCCATTTGTGGAGGTGATGTGATCAGCAACACGCATCGTCCGCCTTGGCCTTCCAGGTTGGCCCCCAGGTAGCCATTTATTTACGCTGGGTGAACCCCGGAGCCGCTATACGCAGAGACAAGGTCGGAACACCCCGGGAATCAAACCCAAATCTTCTGTGTAACAATCAGACACCATACGGACGAGACTACCGCGGCTTCGCGCGCGCAGGAAACTTTGGGCAAATAGCAGCTGAGATAAAGATGCCCGCAGGAAATGCTGCTCAGATCTTAATTAAAATTAAAATGGACGGAATAAGCAAGCGTACACTACTTTACTCTGTTCCGGATATCTCTGGAGCAAGCGAACGAAAACAAGTCTCTACGCACGTTAGAGGGAATGAGACTGCGTGGAGGGGAGAAAGCGACTGCTACAGCAGCAGCGTGCACTGCTTCGCTCTGCACACTCGATCCGCTTCCCCCCTTCTCTGCCGCTATGCGCTGCCTTGCTCCACATATATCCGGGACAGAGTATAATATTGGATTTAGTTTGGTCTTCGCTATTTCTCTTAATTCTGCTCTTGCAAGTGAATGATAAAGTGTACACTTGAAATTGTCTCCCAGTACCCGAGGGTTGCAGATGAGCTCCAAAAGGTCTGGAAATACATATAAATGTGAACGAAGGTTTGCTGAATGAATGATGCAGATACCTAAAGGGAGCATGTCCCATGATAACTTCCTACTATATCTGTTTCAGAAATTCATCTTCTGGCTACGAACCAGATTCCCTTTTCAACAAACGTCCAAGCCGGTAATGAAATATGGCGCCCGTAGCGACATTCTGCAGGATAGAGAGAGTCTCTGGAGAAAAGAGAGAGAGAGGGGGGATTCAAGAGCAAAAACAGCAGGGGCAGCGGTCAAAGATACAATGGGCGATTTATAGCCTGGAGAAACGGGACGGGACAATGGACATTCGTCAGCATCTCCACCGAGGTATCCTGAGAGCGAACATCTCCCGCAACAAGCAAAGGGTCGACTGCATCTCTTGGAGACCGTACCGTTCGGCAATATCCTCATTTCTTACGTCGTTTTCTGTCGAGAGATCCGAGGAAAATAAGGGCGACCGTCCAGTCAGTGGCAGAATGTTCAGAGAGAGAAGAGAGAATTTCCGTGGAATTCCAGAGTTGCCCATCAGTCTTCAAACGGAAACCAATAAGCGCCTTTCCCTTCCCTCCGACGTCTCTCGCCACTTCGAGCTCGGTCATAATTCGCGTCTCCAAGGACTCTCCAAAAGGGAAGCGGAGAAAGGGGGGGGGGAGAGAAAGTAACGAACCTTCATGAGAAATATTACTTTCAGTTCGGCACGAGTGATTGTCCTCGTGCTGTTACTTGGTTTTTCCGGTTAACCTCCGCCAACTCACACCAACGCAATGACTGGCGGTCAACGATAAGACCGACTAGAATCCAGCTTACGATTTCATAATGACTCATCAGAATCAGAGAAGAAAACCCCACTTGCGCATAGGAAAAGTTGAATTACAACTTCCGGTAGAAACTCCCATTGCCCTATTTGTTAGTAACCTAACAATACATATTACGAAAAAGTAAGTCTTGAAGCTTTCCTGGCAACGAATCCAGACCTGTGCATGGGCGTTCTTTGCGAGTGTCCCTTCATCAATTTCATCATGTGAAGACACTCGCGATTAACCAAAAGTTGCGAAGAAGCGCCGCTAAATGAAAAAATCAGTATTTTTAAAAAAAAAATCAACGCATAATGCCGATGACCTATATTTTGTTAATTCGGATAATGGATAAATAAGTCTTAAATCCGGATTTTTCCATTTTTTTTATCGTGTGGTATATTAAAAATTGACATCAGCGGCCGTTCTTGATAAATATTGGTTTTGCCCACGAGACGAGACTTCGGTCTGTCTCGTCTCGAAAATATAAGTTTGTCTCGTGTCGTGTGTTGATGAAAATATTCTCTCGAGCTATCGACCAGGTGAGTTGTGGAAAAGACTCCACGCTTTCGAGAGCTAACGTCACTCTCATCTTCAGGATGAGATGAGATTGAAGATGAAAGTTGGTTGGTTGATTTGGTGTTTTAAGTCCACTTTATGCACAGTAAGGCTAATCGGGACAGGACCTACAGTTTAAAGTGGGATCTGAAACACTATGTGCCTCCACCTGCTATAGAACCCGGGACTCCTCGATTACAAGGCAACGACGCTACCACTGCGCCATCGGGAAGGCGCCTTGATGTTGAGAGTGGCGTCAGCTCTCTAAAGCTTGGAATCCTTTCCACAACTCACCTGGCCGATAGCTCGAGATAATATTTTCATCAACACACGACACGAGACAAACTTATATTTTTGAGACGAGACAGACCGAAGTCTCGTCTCGTCTCGTGGGCAAAACCAATATTTATCAAGAACGGCCGCTGATGTCAATTTTTAATATACCACACGATAAAAAAAATGGAAAAATCCGGATTTAAGACTTATTTATCCATTATCCGAATTAACAAAATATAGGTCATCGGCATCACGCGTTGATTTTTTAAAAAAAATGACTGATTTTTCTCATTTAGCGGCGCTTCTGCGCAACTTTTGGTTAATCGCGAGTGTGTTCACATGATGAAATTGATGAAGGGACACTCGCAAAGAACGCCCATGCACAGGTCTGGATCCGAACCCGGGACCGAGCCGTCGTAGCACTCTGCCAAAGAGGTCGCCTGTTGATATCGATAAATCTGCAAGAGATTTATTAATTTAGATTTTAAAGGGTTGCATAATTGGAAAGTAATAGGTTTTAGGTTTTGCGTAAGTAAAATATAAATATATTTTTTACATGTAATGCTTCAACTTTACTTAAGGTTAAAGTAAGTTAATGGAAAACAAGGATAGCAGTTGTCAGTTGAAAAGAATAAATATATGTTTGGAATAAAATAATCCTATTTATATAAGAATATTTCATTGACACAATATATCGTCAAAAGAATCTAGGAACATACGACGGAACCAATTTGCACACTAGAAAGAAATAATTTAAAAAAAATCGGTTTGGCCAATCATTGTAATGGTACTTAAGATGCTAACTGAAAAAAAAAATAGGTCTTGTAAGGCGATGGTTTGATTGATTGTATTGTTGTTAAGTCCACTTTATACACAGAAAGGCTAATCGGGACTGGACCTACAGTTTAAAGTGGGATCCAACAGCGTCGATGGGACTGACCACACGTCACCCAATAAATAGCCAATTGGCAGGACTTGGCTCCCAAAGCGTTGTTGCGTCATCGGGTTTCTCTTAGTTGGGATTGGAAGGTAAATGCTATATAGCGTTAACGTATTTTAAGTGTTGCAAGCTCCGCGAAGAAATAATTACGAGTGTGCCAAGTTTGTCATACAGGCTATGAATCGAGAAACAATTCACCAACCGAAACGGCTAAGGCTTAGCTTTAAGGGGCCACTGGTTCGATTCTCGCTAGAAGCGTATTTCAATTGTTCGAGTTCTTTCTTATCCAGACTTGCATAAATAATAGGGACTTCAGGACCTAAATCTTGGTGACATTAACCGCAATATAGCAACATTGCAATAGAGGTTGTTTTCATTGAAGATATTCTCTCCCCCCCCCCCCGCCTCCTTGACTTTAGGTTAGGGGCGGTGAGTTAGCCGGTAGGGGAAACAAGGGGGTGGAAATCGACTGATGAGATTTCAAACCCCGAGGGGAAACACGTCTAGGCTGTTATTCTGTTCTCGTCCCAGTCTTAACGGGAAACTTTTTTCCCTCCTGTCATGTCGGCCTTATTTCTCTTTCCCTTTCTTTTTTCCTTTTTCCATTCTTATACGAGGGCCACTCCCCCCCTTTCCCCCCGCTTCGGTTCTCATGGGAAGCGGAGACCGGTAATATGTCTCTCTTCGCCGAAAGACGATATAAAACGTACGATATTTCCTTCGGAACAGAGAGAGGGAGGGGGAGGGAGGGGAGGAAGAGTGATAGAGGCCCCCTCCCCCCACAGGCAGTTTGTTTTAATGTCTTGGGTTGGCAAAGTAAAGTGAAGCTGGTTTATGGGAGCGCGTCGGTGTGAACATATGCGGCGATCACGATCTTCGAGATTATCGATGCATTTCCTAAGATCAATGTTCGTTGTGGATGACGTAATTCGATCTACACGAACACTGTCGATTCGTCAGCAGTATTGCTAATTGTTATGCATTCAGCAACATATTTTCTGTTCCGTCTGTCGCCTAAAAATATGCAACACGTGACACTAACACTTTTCCATATCGCATAAGATTCAGCAGGTCTAGTAACCGTAGTTCTGCGGCAGGTAGCCCTGTTTCAGCAACTGAATGGGTATGGGCGAGTAGAGAGTTTCTTCGGTTGGCAAAACTCAGGTAACATTGTATTGCCTGTTTAGTTGCAGTAAATTGCATAGGAATAACCCTGTTTTAGCAACTGAATGGGTATGGGCGAGTAGAAAGCTTCTTCGAGTTGCAAATCTATAAGTAAAATTGTCACACCTGTTTGGTTGTAGTAACCAGCACAGAAAGTAGCCCTGTTGCAGCAACTGAATGGGTATGGGCGAGTAGAAAGCTTCTTCGAGTTGCAAATCTATAAGTAAAATTGTCACACCTGTTTGGTTGTAGTAACCAGCACAGAAAGTAGCCCTGTTGCAGCAACTGAATGGGTATGGGCGAGTAGAAAGCTTCTTCGAGTTGCAAATCTATAAGTAAAATTGTCACCCTGTTTGGTTGTAGTAACCAGCACAGAAGGTAGCCCTGTTGCAGCAACTGAATGGGTATGGGCGAGTAGAAAGCTTCTTCGAGTTGCAAATCTATAAGTAAAATTATCACGCCTGTTTGTTTGTAGTAACAAGCACACAAAGCAGCACCTGTTGCAGCAACTGAATGGGTGTGGGCGAGTAGAGAGTTTCTTCGGTTGACAAAACTCAGGTAAAATTGTATAGCCTGTTTAGTTGCAGTAAATTGCATAGGAATAACCCTGTTTTAGCAACTGAATGGGTATGGGCGAGTAGAAAGCTTCTTCGAGTTGCAAATCTATAAGTAAAATTGTCACACCTGTTTGGTTGTAGTAACCAGCACAGAAAGTAGCCCTGTTGCAGCAACTGAATGGGTATGGGCGAGTAGAAAGCTTCTTCGAGTTGCAAATCTATAAGTAAAATTGTCACCCTGTTTGGTTGTAGTAACCAGCACAGAAGGTAGCCCTGTTGCAGCAACTGAATGGGTATGGGCGAGTAGAAAGCTTCTTCGAGTTGCAAATCTATAAGTAAAATTGTCACACCTGTTTGTTTGTAGTAACCAGCACAGAAAGTAGCCCTGTTGCAGCAACTGAATGGGTATGGGCGAGTAGAAAGCTTCTTCGAGTTGCAAATCTATAAGTAAAATTGTCACCCTGTTTGGTTGTAGTAACCAGCACAGAAGGTAGCCCTGTTGCAGCAACTGAATGGGTATGGGCGAGTAGAAAGCTTCTTCGAGTTGCAAATCTATAAGTAAAATTGTCACACCTGTTTGGTTGTAGTAACCAGCACAGAAAGTAGCCCTGTTGCAGCAACTGAATGGGTATGGGCGAGTAGAAAGCTTCTTCGAGTTGCAAATCTATAAGTAAAATTGTCACCCTGTTTGGTTGTAGTAACCAGCACAGAAGGTAGCCCTGTTGCAGCAACTGAATGGGTATGGGCGAGTAGAAAGCTTCTTCGAGTTGCAAATCTATAAGTAAAATTATCACGCCTGTTTGTTTGTAGTAACAAGCACACAAAGCAGCACCTGTTGCAGCAACTGAATGGGTGTGGGCGAGTAGAGAGTTTCTTCGGTTGACAAAACTCAGGTAAAATTGTATAGCCTGTTTAGTTGCAGTAAATTGCATAGGAATAACCCTGTTTTAGCAACTGAATGGGTATGGGCGAGTAGAAAGCTTCTTCGAGTTGCAAATCTATAAGTAAAATTGTCACACCTGTTTGGTTGTAGTAACCAGCACAGAAAGTAGCCCTGTTGCAGCAACTGAATGGGTATGGGCGAGTAGAAAGCCTCTTCCAGTGGCAAAACTGTAAGTAAAATTGTATTGCATGTTTCGTTATAGTCAACACCACATTTGGTAGCCTTGTTTCAGCATCTGAATGGGTATGGGCAATTAGAAAGCTCCTTCCAGTGGCAATACTGCAAGTAAAATTGTATTATATTTTAGTTGCAATAAGCGGCACAGGAAGTAACCCTATGTCAGCAACTGAAGTGGCATGGGCGAGTGAAACAGTCGGTAGCTCTGATTCAGCTGCTGAGCGAGTAACGTGTACGAAGCTGACATTTCTACCTGCTGCAAACTATAAGAACAAATACGGTATGCGCCAAAATATACAGTACTGAAACTCGCGTATCTCGAACACGTGGTTGCGTTTGTCGACGGGGCATAGCTCCAACTGCACGTGTTCGCAGTAGTGAAAAGGAAGTTGTGTTGTGCAGTTGTTCTTGGAAATGAGTCTCTCGACGGAGGAAAAAGTATTCATTGTTGAGCATTATTTCCGCTCATACGGAAGCGATCGTGAAGCTGGACCGAGTTTGAAAAAGGTGACTGGTCTATATGCAACCCAAATGACAATCGTCCACTCCACATGCCCTAACCTAACCTTAGATATCCTGACAGTTATGCAACCCAAAAGGCACGATTGTTATTTGGGTTGCATATAGACCAGTCACTATATTGTAACATGTCTTACACTTTTGTTCATGTATTCATTTCAGTACTGTATATTTTGGCGCATACTGTAGAACAATCACGGATATATTTTATACCGCATTTTAGAAAATGTGGACTATCCTATCGTAATCTATTCGCCAATATTCTCACTCAAGATGCCCGCCAAGAAACTGCGTCCGAAATATAACAATAGATTTACAAATGAACCCTCTTTCATATCTTACCGTCCTGTAGGGTTTTTACGACTGTCGAGTTGGAATCATTTCGCAAACCGTTTCGCTTCGACCCTTTTATATTTCTTGACAGTAACCAGCAAGGAAAGCCAAGGAATTTATTAAAAATGAAGAAGCAACGCATAAAGGAAGGGAGGAGGAAGAGGGGGAAACAGAAAAGCTTTGTAACGAGAGAGCGAGAGTATACAAAGAAGGGAAGGTAGGGGTAAGTTTGATAAAAATGGATGAAAGGAGATTTACAAGGGGAGAAAAATTATGGGGGATGGGAAGGAGGAAGATACCAAAGAAGAAAATTTCTGAAATGCAAACGGATGACGCAGGGCAGAAGGAGAATATGAAATATTTAATACAGTGATTCATTTTTTTTGTTACTTGAAGAAGGGGGAGGATTATATTCAGAACGGAGGCCGTATTTGAAGCACAGTTAATGAGAAAATTTGAAAAATCATATACCCATTAGCAGAACCATCGCACGGAAAGTTGGGAGCTCTGATTATAGCTACAGTGGCATTCTGCGCTTTGTGAGAGGGCGCCTCTAGTAAATACACGATGGTCTAAGTAAGAACTCACAATGGATGGTAAACGATTTGCATCTGAAGACGATTTTGTTCAATGGATAACAAGTACATGGATACACCAGGAGTGCTTGATGTATTGTGATTAGGAATGGTCGATATCGGAAATTTGATATCGTAATATATCCTCAAGAAAATATCGTCACAGACGATACGATATTTTTTCCGTATCGAGATATCAGCGATATATATCGCAAAATATCGTGACGATATATCGTCTATTTGATATCTCCTGGACGATATTTTTTCAATAACGCGTTATATCGTCTGGACGATATACAGCCCATCACTAATTGTGACGTTAGGAATCTACATTAGATTCGAATTTTGGGATAACATTTAGAAGTAGCTAAAATGTATCTGTCACGCTGGGAGATGCTGGTTCAATTCCTGGGGTGGCTGATATCAAAGCAGATCGGGACTCGCGGCCTCCACCGGGAGTGAAAAACCCTGAGAGGCTAAAGCGTGATGCTGATCACATGACCTCCAACATGGCTGATGTCGTGAATGTGTACGGCCCTACTATGCACCTTCGTGGCAAAGGAATAAAAGAAGGATTAATTTTAGAAAAAAAAAGTTTTTAACTTTATTTTATGCTCGGGGACTCCTTTAAGGCACGGACCCCTTCATTACAATGCGAACTAACTTGTGAAATGTAATTCTGCGTTCAAACAGTAATGGCAAATTTCTGTAATTAGCATAGACTAGAGCTGTCTATATGCTAATCACCACTATAATATTAAAGAAATAAGCACAATTACATTAATTATGTGACGATAGGAGGGATTTCACAGTAGAATAGATAGCGAGGGTCTAACTTCGGGTAGAATTGACTGAATATCATAGCCAGAGGTCGGGCACACCTAGTACTGACCTCTGACACGATCAATGTTGCCAGTGCATCTCGTAATTTCGAAAAAAAAACATACCTTTTTTTTTTACGAATTTGCTAAAAATAACCCAATACAATCGATTGTAATGCATAAAATGTGTAAATGTTTATCGTTCTTTTATCAATTCGATAAATACCTATACAGACCATCGATACACATCGAAAAGTCTTGCAAGCGACTCCACGGTTGTCTTTAATTTACGTTTGGTTTTACTTCGTATAAATACTTTTTTTTTACACCTTAGTAACTTTTTCCGAATACTGAACGTTCATGTATACAATTTCATTTTGCATAATGTTTCAAAAATATCCACATAGACATAGTTAATAGCAGAGTAAGTTTTATGTCTCCTCTTGTACAAAAGTTATGTACGTTCAAAATCTCGGTTGCGTAACTTTTCGGACACCCTGTACTATATCTACACACACGTGCACACTCGCCGCTCTCAGTAGCAGAGTGGTTAGAATAGTGAGGCCAGGGATCCCCGGGTTCGAATCCCGACCTGGGCATGCGTGTTCCCTGTGAATATCCGTTCATCAATATCATCACCCATCCCTACCTTCACGATTATCAAAAAGTGGAAGAAAAGCGACGTAAAATAACCTGAACGAATTAATCAGTATACCATACTCGTCTTGAGGATTTGAGAGACAGCCTTCCAATTTCGAGTAGCGCCGATGTTTGACGAGGAAGATGTATTTATTAATGCAATATTAATGGTAAAAAGTACACGCACGTTATAGTGGTTCCTACTGTGGGAAATTATGGTGATATTCACGAATGTCAAGTTAGTGGTTCCTGAGTTACGGCAAGAGAAGGCAAAGCATCCGCGCCCAAGATGCTCTTCTCTCCCCCTTGCAATTTTCTCCACTTGGAAAGACAAGCTTCAGCCATCTTAGCCCTCGATCTCCCCTCCCTGACACTTGTCCTGTTTGCTAATTGCTCGGCAACTTTTCTCTTTCTTTCGGTTTTGCTTCCTTTGTTACGCTTGAAACGAAATACTCCTCCAGCCGTCATTAGGGCCCACGACCGAACAAACAAAGAATATATTGCCGTTTTCATTTTTTCCCCATGTCTTCAGTTTGTTGTTCTTACGGAGGGCTCAACCAGCAGGGCGCTCAACACGAAGACAAAGCGTGAACTTAAACGGCATTCCACATGCGGGTGAAGAGTTGCCAACCTGCAATATATGTCACCACATCATATCAAAGTTTCAAAATTCCCATAAATTCTCAATCCGAGTAGATTCGTGCTACTTCGCAAGTCCAAGTACTACTTCAACACTTGATGTAGTTGAACGCTGACTACACTTTAAAAAAAATGTGGCAAAGGCACACAGGGCTGTACACATCACATCTTGGTCAACATTTAACCCCAGGGTGTTGATTACAAGCATTTATCTATGATATTTTAAACACAACTCAGGTTAAACGTTAACCAAATGTGGCGTAGACCTCCTGGAAACACTGCCTGCATCGCTTTAACACCACTGTCTTTTCCGTGTATTGTTGATGTTGCGTTACTCGTATTCAGGCGGTAGTGGGTTCGAATCCTGTTGATGTCCTTCCTGAAATACCACGATGCTACGCTGCATTTAAATCAGCTTTTCCGTTTTGGCTTCCTAACGGTACAAACAGTGGCGGCGATTGGGTTCCAAAATCGGGAGGGCAAGGTGTCAAAACTGGGGGCAAAGACGTTATATTTCCCTTTGTAGATAAGATTTAGCATAGTGCAGGGACAAAACCCTCGCCCCCCCTGGGTACAAACATTAAATTAGTTAAAATATAAGCAAGAATACGAAACAGTACTATTGACTTTGGTTAATGGCATCCTATTGGATTATTATATACGAGGTGTGTTCAGAGAATAGAGGCTGAAACTAAAAACATTAGTCATTCTAGAAATTCTATTATCGGTAAAAAATCTCCTTTTAAGATAATTTTATCAACTTATATAAATTTTATTTTCTCTTTATGACAGAAATACTGAAAATATACTTCGTCTACAGTCTAAAGTGAGATACAATTGGGACCACATTAGCAAAGTGATAACAGTACTGACTATGCTATCTGCGAAAATTTGACGTTCGTCCATTACATTCCCGATCGTGAACAATACAACTTTAACGTTTGCTGATAAGAGAGTTCTTCCGCCCACGGTGAACAAGCCGAAGATAGCAAATACCTTACAATCAAGTTAGTATGGTGTGATAGAAAAGTCGCGAGATTCGACAGCGCACATGCCGTCTACGCATCAAAGCCACATCGCATGCGAAACTCAAATACGTCATGCGCGTTGAGGTCTCAATTCACCAATTCGATGCGCATCAAGGTACATCGTGCAGAATTCAACGTGTCACGTTCATGTATCCGGTTTTAACTCATTCTAACCGACCTCTTGGCAGTAGGGCGTGCAGTTCTTTCTTTCCACAGCAGGTTGACAACCCTGCGGCTGAAGGAGAAGCGACTGCGACACTGGAGCAAAGAACAATAAGCAAACGAGACGGAATATGTTTGACATTTCGTCTGGTTTTGAGGTTTGCACAGGCAGAATGGAAGCAAGCGGTGAAAGAAGGAAGCCCGCCGAGGAAAAACACGAGATAACGCCGTGTGGATTTGGCGTTAAAGATAAAAGAGGAAGCGGTATTTGTCCGCAGATGTTTTTCTGTTTTCGCAGGAAAGGAAACAGAAGCTTAACCAAAGCGAAAGGCAGGGAGGAAAGACCAAATTTAGAATCTAGCTATTCCCTGAAGAAGAAGAAACTCAAGTGTTTTTCTAAGCTCGTCTTAACCTTAATTATCAAACAAGGCAGAAAATACGAACGCTTCAAAGTCAGACTGCCAATGTACTGTTTCAAAGTTCGAATACCAAGAGGCATAAAAACTGCCTTTAGTTAAACATTTGGTTAATTGTACAATATGTTTACAGCCTTATGTTTTAGCTTCTATATATACACCGTATTACGATTTCATGAAAATCCTTGTGGTCTATTATTTCAGATGCTACACACACAGATTTGCAAGCAACTTATTATTGTTGCATTAACGTAACAATAATATTCGTACACTGAAGGGTATTTAGTTTTGTTAGCTAGTTAAAGCATTTCAAAAGTAATATTTTGATGTGTTACGTGTACACTGTTCACACCTGCAGGGTAGTCACAAAAATTCTATAATAAGCGACATAGGGGGGGGGGGTATAGTGACAGATTGGGGGGAGGGGTTGTTACGAGAGCCACTATTTATATTTTGAGCCTTGGCAATACTGATTGAAGTTAGGCGCGATTTGACGTTTGCACGAAATCGTCTGGCATTATTGACCATAACGTACTTCAAATGTTTGGCAATAGCTTGATTTGTGTTGTTTATGTTGCCTTGGAGATTGCGCGACAACAATAAAATGGAATTAACTCGTGAACATTTTCGTGCGATGATTTTTTACGATTTTCGACGTGGATTATCAAGACAAGAGTGCATCGATCAACTTACTTCCACATTTGGCGATGAAGCCCCATCCTTTGCCACTGTGAAACGCTGGTATAACGAATTTAATCGTGGCCGCCATTCGCTCATCGACGAGATTCGCGAAGGTCGTCCAAAATCAGTTGTTGTTCAAGAAAACATTGATGCTGTGCAAAACCTAATACTGCAAGATCGTCATGTGACATACTGTGAGATTGAGGCAACCATAGGCATTACTTCCACCAGCATATATAAAATATTACATGATCATTTAGCTGTGAGAAAGGTATGTTCTCGTTGGATCCAACACAATTTGACAAAAACTCAAAATGACGCTCGCGTCAATTGGTGCAAACAAATGCTCAATAAATACAATCGTGGTGCTTCAAAAGACATATATAAGATTGTAACAGGTGACGAATCATGGATATATGCATATGAGCCGGAACGTAAACAGCAGTCGACTGTATGGGTGTTTCAAGATGAACCCAATCCAACAAACGTTGTTCGCGCTCGAAGCACATCGAAACAAATGCTCGTCTGTTTTTTCGGGAAAACTGGTCATGTGGCAACTGTGCCTTTAGAGGAACGTAGAACGGTCAACTCTGAATGGTACACAACAATTTGTTTGCCAGAGGTCTTCGGTCAAATACGGAAAACAAACAAACGCCGTCGGATCATTCTTCATCAAGACAATGCCAGCTGTCACACATCTCGTCTAACAACCGACTTTATGAACAGTCAAAACATCGCATTGATGGGTCATCCGCCGTACCCAATGACTTCTTCTTGTTCCCGAATGTCAAGAATAAATTGCGTGGACAACTATTTTCGTCGGCGGAAGACGCCGTTGATGCGTTCAAAAACCATATTATGGAGGTGTCTCAAGAAGATTGGAAAAACTGCTTTGACAAATGGTTCGAACGAATGCAAAAGTGTAGTGACCATAAAGGAGAATACTTCGAAAAACAATAAAGCAGTTTTCAATGCCAAATTTATGTTTTTCATTGTTAGGCTCAAAATATAAATAGCGACCCTCGTAACAATCATCACGAGCTAAAAGGTTAACAGAAATATTGTAATAATTATGCCATCAAGTATTGATAGTCAAAATATATTTTCCTGGTAACCTTGCGAAAGGGGGAGAGGTTGGGGGAGCAACCGATATTCACAGAGGCAGTAGACCATCTTCTTGTTCCGTTACTTGTACTTCTAGTACTGTATATGTTGTCAGTTCATTAAGATTTAATCCTCTTGACTACAAGAAGAAATGATACAACACTACATTGAGTATGTCCAGAGTTGTAAAAAATGGAAGAATAGCACTGGATATATCGAGAGTTGGAGAAGAAATGTGTCTACCAAAATAACAAATCCAAAATTTTTGACCTTTTCTTTCTTTTTCCTAGCATTCATTTAATCGCCTCCTACTTAGGTGTAGTTGCTAAATTTTCAGTAGAAAGAACCTACCACAAGACCAGTTAAGATGAAAACTGAAGCTGCACATTAACAAGAGATTTAGACTTGCTTTTATTATTAAGGCATTAAAAAAATAATGCTTCAGACTTCATCCTGGTTGGAGAATGGCACATTACTTTATTTAATTTTTTTTTACAAAACTTCAACCTTACAAGAATGTTATTCTTAAGAAACACAGTGAACAAATCCTAACGACAATTTAAAACAATTTTAGATTTCCAATTATTCAATTTTATCAAATCCCAGTACAGGTATATAACAATGTAAGTTCACTATACTGTAAAAAATTTGCAAAAATATTTGACCGCAAGCATAATTTCGTGACTTTTTCTTGACTTTCTTGACTAGTAGAATCCCTGGAATACCATCTGGTATATCCAGGGTTGGAGAAGAAATTAATTAATACTACTGGATATACATCTAGAGTTGGCGAAGAAATTGAACACTGCCGATGGATATATATCCACAGTTGGAGAAGGAATGAAGGAGTACCACTGTGTATATAGTGGAGGCGCGTTGGTCTAGTTGGTAGGGTATCTGACTGCCAAACAGGAGTCCGGGGTTCGATTCCAGGGGTGGTTGACCTAAAATCGGAAAATGTCTGTCCTTGTTCCCGCATAAAGCGGCTCCGTGGTTTACGCAGCCTCAAGTAAATCAGTACCTGGGGAGGGAGGCGGTAAAGGCGGCCGGAGGATGGTACTGATCACATCATCTCCACAAATGGACAATGCGTGGGGCGGTACCTACGCATCCTTCTAAATGTGCCTTCATGGCACGGTGCAATGTGCACATGGAGAAGAAATGAAAGACATACCCACTGGGTATGGCCAGAGTTGAACCAGAAATGTTGCAATAACGGATGTTATTGTCGGAATAACGCTGTTACGCTTAGCGAAAGGTAACGAGTAATGCACATAAAGTGAATCGGCAACCGATTCTCCGTGTTCGAATCTGCCCGGACACCGATCCGAAACGACCCGAAAACCGTCGACTCCGTTCGCGAAGGAAGCAACGCGATCGGCCTTAAAAGCCGACAGTGGTCATCAAAGTAGGCGCAGAAGAAGGGGGCGCCAGCCACTTCCCCCCTTCCTCATTTTGTAAGCAAAGACGTGAGCGTTTAGGGAATATATATCCTGAGGGATGGCAGGGAGGGCTCCCCCGAGTTTGAAGCAAGAGTGGCGGGAAAAAAGGGGTGAAAAAAACACATTCCCGCGCGGGGTAGTGGGTGATGGATCTTTATGAGCCATAGGCGACCTGTAATGGTCTCACTTAAACGACCTCTTCAGTTTCCGGAAAGGATGCGACTGCTAAGACCCCCCCCTTACCCCCCGGTCGGGAATGCCCGTAAGCTTCGCCAAAGTGCCCCTGAGCCGGCTTTCCCTTGATTCACGGGCACCGGTTCGCCCCCCCCCCCCCCCCGGCCCCGACCATCTTATTCGACTTGGAAACTTCACATAATCGCGCCATTTTCTTCCTCAGTTTTCCCTTTGCAAGGATTCCGACGGCTGCAGGGGGAGACAGGGTGGGGAATACCCTTTCCTAAACCTCTTCAGACAGTTTTCTAATGCAGCTGGGTTCCCTGGTGGAGGATGTTCAACAATACGCAACGAGGCTCAAGTGAAACTCAACGTGAAGGTCATATCCGTAGTCTGCTTCCAAACCTCAGGTCAGTGGCATATTGTCCATGTTACCGCGTTTATCGCAGGGAAACCAACTTTTCTCCCATATTTTTATGTACTTAGCTTCAATTTACGGGTAATTGCGCATTATATATTATGCAAACTATTAAAACAAGCTTCTAAACGAAAATCTACCCACTGATAATTCTCCATCACACCCTTCTGACGACAGTTCCACCGCTGGCAACAGCGTTGGCAGAAGAAAACTGCTTGTTCATTTTGGCTTTCTGTGGCACGCTTGGCAGAAGCCGTGTTGCTACATGAAATCTCCCGAAATGACAATCGGCTGGGGGAAAAGCGATACGGGCCCCTTGTCTGAAGCAAAACATTTACCGCGAATGCGTAAACAATTGAGCAAGCTTACACGATGAATGGTACTAAGAAAACAGGCCAGTCCGAGCGACATGCAAGCGACAAGTGCAGCTTATGTCGCTTCAGTTCGAAATGTTCCACTGAATACCGAGGGTTCGCTTCAGTCTGAAAGCTCACTAGACAACTATCCACAGGACACTAATCAGGTAACGAATCACAAGAATCACTAAAACTGAAAGAGAAGAAAAAATCAAGCTACTCCGGAGCTCCTTCCACCCATCATGTTTTAACTTCCTAGACGCACAAGTTCCGGAGACATGTGTAGACCATTAGGAATTGAGCACCGATTCACACAGACCGATTGATTGGATCTATTTTACTTCGCTTTTCTGCCAATTTTGGCTAATTGGAAAGCTGGAGTGATGACATGATGAAATTGAAGAATGGACACTCACAACAACCGTGCCCAGACCGGGATTCGAACACGGGACCCATGGCGTTGTAGCGCGATGTTCTAACCACTCCGCCACGGTGGCCGGCGACTCATACAGATGTGTCGAGAACAATTATGCTCAACTGCTGGGTCGTTATGAACACTACCAAGTTCCTAGCCCCAGTAGTACTTGAGATATAGGCAAGTAATGTGATATCGATCGCTGTCTAGTCTGGGTTCGATAGACGGACTTAACAGTGTATAGAAGTTAATGCAAAAGCAGCTTAAGCATTCAAAACGGTCATTTTCCGTCGGGGACCTCTTTAAATGCCCGCTGCGAGTGAGAGCATCCTCTAAAGATGAGATGGAGAGATAAGCGTATTTCCTGCCGAAATCAAACATAAAGCAGAGAGAGAGAGAGAGAGAGAAAGAGAGAGAGAAAGAGAGAGAGAAAGAGAGAGAGAGAGAGAGAGAGAGAGAGAGAGAGAAAATAAAACATCCACGATGGAGCCGAGTTTTATTGCCAACCCCTTCCCTTCAGCGTCGCTTGCACTTTATCATCCGGCAACGAGACTAGATCTGACTAACAAGGAAAATCCCTGCAGGCGTCGCTATCACACGCCTCTGCTTGGTCCATATACGAGAGAGAGAGAGAGTGGAGAGACGAACAGAGTCGACGACGCTGGCTGACTGCCACAGACGCCAGCATCGTATCTCTCCCGTGCACGCCGCGATCGTCGGTTGTTTAGTAACGAGATCAACCCATTACGGACAAAATACGAAAATTACATACCAATATAACGACAGCTTTTCGCAGGTCGACCGACGTAAACGTTGGCAGATTTGGGAGAATTTAGTACGCTATTTTGAGGGAGAGATTCCTCTACAGTGTCTCAAAAATTGTTTCTCTGAGGGCATGCTACGTTCAAAAGGGTTTCGATGCAACTAACAGGCTCTCTCTTACCTAGCCTGGTGGTTAAAGGTGTTGGCTAAGCGATCTAGGATTCCCAAAAACTGCTCTAGACCCCCAGTTTAAAACTGTAGGCCCGCTCCGATTAACACACACACTCTATTGATGAGATTGTCAAGAAGTCGCAGAGTTACAGCTTCGGAGAAGTACTCTTGGGACAAAAGGCTCATATGAGACAAGGATAAAAGTATAGGGGGCAGTTAGCGACAATAAGTCATGTGTGTGTGTGTGTGTGTGTGTGTGTGTGTGTGCGCGCGCGCGCGCCCCCGAGAACACATACGTTACTCTTCCACCAACTCTTTCAAACGCTTGTTCAAGTTATCGGTTTTATTCCGAATATTATACCACAATAAATATGTACCAGATGATACAATATAATTCCTAGAATTAATGAAAAAGTACGGGAGAAATATTTCTACGGTATAGCGCTACCATAACTCCAAAATTGAGAAACACTAAAGTTACGGTACAAGTTCCATAATTGTCCAAAATGATGGTTAGACCTTAAAAATATTTAGTCTAAACTTATTAAAATTCCTAGATTATTGCGAAAGTTTTAACGGGCATGAGTACGAAGAGAAGTTGTATCAAAAAGTTAAGCAATTCTCTCCATAGATATTGCGTATACAATTTATCCTTTTCAGTTTATCCTAGTGCCTATGCAACCGAATGAACCTAAAAGTTGATTGGGTTGCATAAGCAGTAGGCGCATTGGAAGTATTGCACAGTTTAACTCATACATTTCTATTTCAAGAATTTGATACAAGTAACCCGTTCAAGCCACAAAACAATAAGATACACATAATATGAAGATTATCCCCTTCAAGCTTTTAATTTAACGTATTCTCAGTAATGTTGGAACAATTATTAATGCGTTAGTTCAATATTAATTCAAATCTCAAATTATGTAACACACTTCTTTGCCAAATAACTTTTCTCTTATTTAACATGAGGATCTGCAGCGGTCAAATTGGTAGGGTGTGTGAATGCAATGCGGAAAATCCAGATTCTATTCCTGGCGTGGGTTATTTCACGTAGGAATTTATCCGATAATCTCCCAGCCAAAGCGCTTCAGTGCTATCCAGCGTTTCATCCATGGGCACTTACGGACTTGGCTTGATTATTGTTATCTAGCGTCGACTTTCTGCCACTTCAGTCTTATCGCCACGATGAGGATAAATGATGATAAAATTGATGAAGGGACAACCATGCCCAGAGTTCGGTTAGAGTACCTGTCAATCCACGGAGTCGGCACGTGGCACCGTGCAATGTACAGGGGAGAACGTTATCTTACCACAAGAACACCTTGATGATAAGAAGCCTTCGAATTTATTTAAAAAATGTTACACTACAGTACATTCACAACTTGTTTTATATAAAATCTTTTAAAAGGCCTACTTCCAGTAACTCTTTATATAATCTTCTCCTTGAATTCATTGTGAGACAGATAATACTTTTACAAGGTGTACCTCTTCAACGGTTCGACAGAACTTATGGTGGATTTTCAACCGGTTTCAAACATATTAACTTGAAATAATGTCGTGCATCCGTGTCTCTTCAGTGTGGCTAACCAAGATTATATTATGAGTAAGGTTAGTAGCCCACTCTATCGGACAATTTGTGAAACAATAGGCACCTCGGGAAAACAGGAGAAATAAGGCACATCTGGCAACACTAATTCTAAGGGAAGTAGCTTCTTCCTCATTCCTTCGAAGAACATTGTTGTCGCAATACTTTCCTCCAATTCTCGCGTCCCTAATTCCAGAAGAAGGGCGCAGACAAGCTCCGGAAGGAGCCAAAGCAGATCTCTAATTAGGAGGAAATCTTCTCGAAGTTTTGGTTTTCAAATGTTCCACATATTTCCAATCCGTGACAGCAACGACCATGGAAAACGCTCCGTGCTTTCCTTCTGAGAAATTTCAGACGCTGTTGTCGAGATGCGAGAGAATGTTTGCGCGAGGGGGAGGTGTTCTGTTTACTATAACTCCCTGCCCCTCGCAAACGCTGGGGACACTCGCGACACGGTTTCATATATCATTCTCTCTCTCCCCGCCTTCTCAGCAGCCCTTATGCACAAGTGTTACCAACTGTGGAGAATTATTTCCAGATTTCCTTTCACGTAACCAAGATTGCCATTGCAAGCCTTTCCACCAAAATAAATTCCTTCCATTTTCCGGGTATTTTTACGCAAATACTATATTTTTTTTATAACTTACTACACAACTAACATAACTAAGGCTGAGCCGATACCACTTTTAGTGATCCCCACCAACACCCATGCTTGAAAATTATAGCATTTAAAAGTTTTTCAAAATATTGGTTAATATTAGGGGGTGAGCTTCAATTTACCAGTTCTTTTGGTTGAAAATATTTAAAAAAATACATCAGAATATAAAAATACGTGTTGTGTAATCACAAAATACAGATTTGTCGCATAATATGGGTACAAAATAAAAGAAGCTTCGAATTTTACATAACGTTCAGGATAATTCGACTCCGCGAACGATCAAAACGTCAGAAAAGTATTGATCGCTATCGGTAACTAAAACCTAACCGATACTTTCAGACCGATACATCGGCATCGACATGTTCCTAAATTTAACCCTTTCAGCCCGTTTTCTTATTTCTCAGTGACAGAAATATGTTTTGGTAGCACAATTACAGCCTTAGTTCTCACCTTAACCACCAGATGGCAGTAATAACATCGAGCAGACAATAAGAATGTATGCACGATAACAGAAAAAAAAACAGACGAAACTACCGAAGGGTTGCCAGTGCTGTATCACTTCTTCAGACGAAGGAAAACATTCGTGTGTAAAATTCTGGACATTCTCCAAGTCGAATCAGCTCGTGAAATACCAGAGAATGAAACTAGTGACTTTAAAATTCCAGTAGTTGGCTACACTGATATCCCTTGCATCCTTCCCATCTCCAACATCCACCCTACCTATCTCCCCAAATCCAACAAACTCTTAGCTCACCACAGCAAGGAGCTACGCTCGCAGCATCCTCCCATTAAGACACTCATCTCTATCGCTTCCCCACCCCTTTTCCAGACTTAACCCTCCCCTCCGCTTGGGCAGACTTACTTCTCTAATTAACGCGTCGTAAGAGAAAGTGGCGACCGCAGCGACTCCGGTGTGTGTAGACAGAACTACGTGGGTTGGTTTGGCGGTAGGTTTGACTATGCTGGGAGGATTTTCGCAAGGGGGAGAATAAGACTGGAGACATCCCTCCACTGAGGGAACTGTTCTCGTAGCTTTGTCACTCTTTCGTCCCACCCCTCTGCCTTTGACTACATATATGCCTTATGTACAGTTTCCAAATTTCTGAGAAGCCTCTATGCTGGTAGCGAATCTCAAGTCTCTCATTAATAATTTCATGTTAAATGCTTGTAATCTGCAGGCTGCTTTACTCTAGACAAATTTCTCCGCTTTCGTCTCTCACTGTAATTTTCCTAGGCGCTCCATCGTTACAAAGAGCATTAGTATATTAGTATTAGCAACCTCGAAATACACTTTATGCATTTGTTGAATGCGCGTAAAGGAGTCTACGAGATCTTGTTCTGGTTCTCGAAGTGGGTTGGGTTTGAGAATATAAGCTGTTATTCCTCCAGGTCTGTCTCTAATTCATTCCAACCAAACCTTGTTAATTAAACTTACTTTCTTTTTGCTCAATATACAGCGTGTCCCAAAATGATTACCCTGATTTGAAACTTACTGATTTTCACAGTTTTCGCAGTTTCCCCTGCAAGTAAGTTAGTGATGTCTTCATGTTTTGGTTCAAATTCGCCGCTAGGAGCGCTGTAGATGCTGAATCTATAAAATAGTGTCGGATGGATTGGAAGAGACTGTCCTACCTCATGGTCTCCACGATCACCTGACTTTACCTCATTGGATATTATCATTTGGGAATACATTAGGGACAGAATGCATGCATGACCAAGCAGTTGCAAGCTTCACTCCCCTAATTTTGACCAATGTTTGACGGGAGATTGAATTGGGCAATTTGAGTATCACTGGAGGTGGCCAGGTGGAGTGTCTAAAGCAAAGACTGCCCTACATAGAAAAACTTTATGCTCATGTATGCTGATTAAATTCATTATGCAGTTGCAAACCGTTGAAAGCAAGGCAACCATTTTGGAACACGCTGCAGAACTGCAGCACAATTTTATCTTGCTTTCATTTCCTTGTTCCTGATTCCCCTACTACATTCTATAGCCATATATTTTCCTCTTCATCTTCCCACCTGGTTCTTTCTTCATATTCACCTGACTGTTTAATTACTTCACTATCTATTACCGCGATTCTCTAATACCACTCTGTTTCGTTTTCCGCTTCTTTAATTTTTTTCACCATGTATATTTTTTCCTCAGCCAATGTCACCGGAGTGTAAGGGATGAACCTTTCTGGAGACGCTAAAAGGTCAATCTCCCTCCTTCCACGTAGTATATATATCCTGGACTGCACTTTGCAGACTAACACGGATCTGGCGTCTGGAACCATGGCCAATATAATCCTCCATGGGAATATATTAGAATGGGTCTTTAATTAAGCAGTTGTGTTGTGTTGTGAATGTGCTGTCCTGTCCATATGTGTTTATGATTGTCAGTTCATCCATTTAATCTTCTCACTATTCATCCTCATCCAAAACTGGCAGAAACGCGAAGTAAAATGAAGCAAATGAATCAGTTAATCAATGAGAGGCCGGGACGGGAAGATGCCAAACCCAGTACGGGGATCGAACCAGAGTCTCTCCGTGACAGTTGCACAGAGGGCAGTGATAACCTCATCGCCTTGTAATCAAGGAGTCCCGGGTTCGATACCTGGTGAAGGCAGCGTTTCGGATCCTACTCTAAACTCTAGGTCCAGTCCCGATTTAGCCTATCTGCGCATAAAGTAGACTTAAAAAACAAAAAATCTCGTCAATTTGAGACGAATTGCGACATTAATCCAACTTTTTTTCCCTCTACGCGTTTGCATCTCGCAATTAATACTGAATGATAGCACAAGCTGGTCAGGAAAGAGAGAGGAGGGCAAAACTGTTATAATGCGTTCCCTTCCCCCGTATGAGATTATCCTCCCGACGAACGCGGAACTACCTGGACCGTTTCCGGCATGACACGTATGGCCTGCTTCCATCCTCGTAATGAGCGGCACGTGACGTAGGGGGACACCAGAAACCAACCTGCGTCATGAGCAAATAACATTAAGTGGTGATTCGTGTTCACGTCCAACGCACGGCGCTTATGTAAGCTGGCTATGCATTGAAAACTTATGGGGAAGAGAGGTGGGGGATTGCACGCATTTCAACTCGTGCATTGCAACATTAAAACTTCCATGTTTCCGCAGAGAAACATCTGTTGCATTGTCTATTTCTGTCACTGGTCGAAACATTTTTCTGAACAGGCAGACAACATCCTGAAAGTTATGTAATCCGTTAATCACAGATGCGTTTCTAGCAACCATTACAGAAAGGGGTACACCATTGAGAAAGTGTTCACATCTTGGTTGTTGAATTGTTGTTTTAAGTCCACTTTATGCACAGAAAAGCAAATCAGGACTGAACCTACAGTTTAAAGAGTGAAGTCACATGATGGATACCTTGATTGATTAACTTGGTTGATTTTACTTCGCTTTTCTGCCACTTTAGCGTAATCGCGACGATGAGGATGTGTGATTATATGATGCAATTTATGAAGGGACACTCACAATGAACATCCATGCCAAAGCTGGGATTCGAACCCGGGAAATCTGGCGTCATACGAGATTTTCTCCATAACATAAACACACTGATTCATTTGGTATATTTTACTTCGCTTTTTCTGACACTTTTCGCATATCGCGACGATGAGGATGAGTGATATGATAAAATTGATGTAGGAAGGCTCTCGGTGAATGTAGAAAGTTCTGGTATGTTGGTCAGTACCATTTTTGGTGGCTTTGTTTCTTCCTTCCTTTCCATTTGTCCTCTTACGTCGCTTTTCTACCTCTAATTGCGACGATGGAGATGAGTGGTGCTCTGATGAGTCAAACAACGATACACCATCCACAACATAGGGTTCGAACATAGAACCTCTTGCTTCGTATCACGTTACATTGACCACTACGTCAAGGAGGTCGGATGGCATCTTTTTACACCAAGTCTCATGGTCACCTTTTATGACAACTCGTTCAGTATTATACTGGTTTTACTGTACCGGGAATCTCTGGAGCAAACGAACGAAAACAAGTCCTCTGCGCAATTAGTGATTCGAGAAGGTTCGACCAATGAACGCGTGGTAGGGTCTGGAGAGTAAAGCGACTGCAGCTACCTGCAATTTGCAGCAGCGCTCACTGTTTTGCTCCGCCCAATTCTTTTCTCTCCTCTTCCGTTATTGGCGGCGCTTCTCCACAGATTCCCGAGGTATCACTGTGATAAACCTTGAAGACGTAAAGAAAACATCCTAACAAATTTCGTTCCTAATACAGAACGTGACCGCACCACAGGAATTGCCGCAGACACGAGCATCCAGCTAATTTTCCCCGATCAAGTTCCGTAAAGGGGGGGGGGGATGGAGGGGCAGGAAGGCTTCGAGCAGAAATTAGAATTAATGTCCCCCTTTCTTTCTTCGCACCACGCATAATCCCGCTTAGAGCCGGTTGTTTATTCATTATTACGCATCTTCATTTGGTATCTGCGACCATTTCGCGCCAATTTGCAACCGAGCCCCCTTTACTCGGGGGGCCGCTAGAGACACCTAGTGGCAGCGGTTGTAATGAAGTGGCAAGTTTTCTCAAGGGTTGCGCGTAATAACCCGATAAGGCCGACGAATATCACAGGAACAGGCCTCGTGATTATGGTCGAGGAACCTTTGAAAAAAATTTCCGCCCCCCCCTCCCCTCCCAAGCCTCTACCAATTCGCCACGTAAGCCAGAAACACGAAAATTACACTTATACGCAGTTAAAAAAGATTATGGACTCTTGTCGCTTTTTTTCTACAGTTATAAAAACCTACTCCCCGCATCCCTGTAATCATTCGCTGAGACTAATTCGTTTCCCCACCTCCACTTACTCCAAGACGAAATGCAAAGATCGTTATAGCACAAAAGGGAGGGGAAAGAGGCGGCTGTTATGTTCGCGAACCGTGGTTTCCCCGTGTCAACGCAAGATGGCACAATTATCGCGCCTGAAGATAATGAACATCTTAACGGCAGCATCTGCGGACGAGCATTCTACTGGTTTCACGAGTAGCGTAAAGATGAACGCGCATGCAAAACTCTCAAATGAACAGACCACGCTCTATGCTGAGTGAGTTTGGTTGTTCCGGTCGAAGTAGCTCTCCCTCATTGAAAGATGTAATCAGTTAAAGATCTGTTTAGCCTACTCCGTCAAAGCAAAACAAAATTCGGTCCTTCTAAGGACCACAAAACAGTCGGCCCTTCTAAGGAGGACCACAAAACCGGTCCTCCTTAGGACCACCACCTCAGAACTAACTTCAAGCGATATTAGCATTAATTATAATTATACAGCTAATTATTCTTCCAAATTATCTTTTGTTCATAATAATTTGTTGGTTCACCAATTTGATACTTGTCAATGTTTTGTATTATTTACACTATCCGTGGTCATATTGTTAAGTGACATATGTTATGTGTAGTATAAATTTATACAACGAATCAGTGAGTTCCACCAATTCAATGTTTTTCAAAAGTTGGCGCCATTGATCATCATCGTTGGGATTAGCCAAAAGTGGCATTAAAGCAACAGTAATTAACAAAACTAGGACATACTGAAGTTCCAGATAACCATATTAAGCCTATCCCGAAACCTAAGCAATCAAGGAGACAGACTTGTTACATAACACCCCTGGAGTCATCTCCGATTGCACGAAATAAAAGCCATCTTGACTGGAGAGACATATATTTACAAGCCATCCCAACACCCCTCCTTGTTGCTGGAGGCTTCCTGGAAATGTCAAGTCCAAAATGTCACGCGACGTGGGTGGACGTCGTAACCCCTCCCTTCCTGGAAGTCCTTCCTTCCTTCCGTTCCATCTCCCGAGGGAAGCGGGCCGTCCCGTAGGATGCATCACGCGTCACTGCACCGAGATAATGTCACATGGCAACCCCTTGCAGCCGGGAAGAATGAAGGCGGACGAATCGGGTCATCGCAGATCATTACGTCACTTCCGAGGTGAGTAATCCCAATGAGTACCAAGCAGGAGAACCCCCAGTTACTCAGCCTCCAAGCAAGCGAACCCATGCGAGTTCAGGAGTAACATTAAAATGCTTATTAGTGATGCTTAATTACACAGGATTCGTACTCTGACGTTGATGAAATATCACAGCTTCTTGGGAGCTTAAGGTGGGTCAAACGGATTTACAGTCATCAGCAATAAATGTAAGATCTAGATTCTGGCGACGTTTTGCCTAACTTTACGACGGAGGCCTTCAGATTCGTTCAACGTCGTGGAGTTCGGTAACACACAACGCCATACAAGGAAGCAAGAATTTCAGGATTAATTTATCTTGTTTTTAATGCGGGTGACTGTACGTCTGTCAGAGATCGTCTAAGACGGAGAAGAGAGAGAGAGGAAGATAGATATGGAGAAGAAGATAGTGGAACTTAGAGATAAGAGGGGCAAAAAAGAGAGGAAGATAGTGGAAAATGGAGAGACAAAAAAGAAAGATAGAGAAAAAGAGAAAGGGAGGAAGATAGTAGAAGAGAGAGATAGAAACTAGAAGTAAGCAAGAGAGAGAAAAGAAAAACAGAGAAAAAGAACAAGATAAAGATAGATGAATTTGGGAAAACATAGGAAGATAAGAATATGGAGATGGAGAAGAAGATAGTGGAACTTACAGAAGATAAAAGGGGAGGAAAGACAGAAGATAAAAGTGAGATAGAGAGAGTAAGATAGTGGAAGTGACAGACAGACAATGACACAGAGAAAGAAAGTGGATGTGAGAAAAAGAGACAACAAGCAAGATAAGAGAAAACGAGATAGAGAGGAAGATAATAGTAGAAATGAATGAGAGATAGAGAGAGAAAGGGAGGGAGAAGAGAGATGAAGAGAGATGGATTTGCGAAAACACAGGGAGAGAAAGGGGAAGATAGTGAAAGTGAGATAAAGATAAATAAAACGTAAGTAAGTGAGAGAGGGGGAAATAAAGTAAGAGAAATAGTGGAAAGAAGAGAAAAATGAGAGAAAAATATAGGAAAATATAATACACGAAAGTGGAGAATATCAGTGCCACACGAAATCAACACACAAAAAAGATTTTTAATCCAAAAAGTCACCAGGCATGTTAACACAAACAAACGCCTTGTACTTAATTAACGCACAACATTCATACTCTCTAGCATTAGTTTCGGCTTATAATTTAGTTAGAGGCACTAATTAAAATCCACTTTTCGCTCAACAATCAACATGACGCTTGTATCGAGAAATACGGCTGGGAAAATAGTTGAAGAAGAGAGGCATAGAGACCACAAAAAAAGAGGAGAGAGGGAGAAGGAAAAACAAGCTTGTTAGAGACAAAAGGAAGGCAGCATTCAATACCGAAACAGGAGACGTTATTAAATATAGCCTGAGGTATTTATCTGCTGCTTTTTCTCCCTACCTTCATCTCTGTCTACGATCTACCACAATGAGGCAACAGGGGCCCCTTCGAACAGAGTTTTTTTTTATGCTTGTATCAGCTAACGGAGACTGAAAAGCCATGATTTTCTTCCCAAGGCACGGAATACAGTGCTCTGAACGTACACAAAATATTCTCAATGAGATCAAAAGAACAGAAGGAACACCGATGCTTTTTTTTTCGAAAATAAATTTACGGGAATGAAATTGCATTTAAATACAACGAATTAAATTCACTTTGCATCCTTTGTGTGTAACTCACTCGTTTTTTTTATTTTGTAAAATACTTATTTCAAAATAAGTCCTTCAATTCACGGCTCTCTGTTCTACTGTTCAGCTTCTGTATGACGTAACACAAAAGGCTTTTCCCATATACACTTTTAACTTCTCGTACGCAGGCGCGCTTGGCTGCGGCGCACGTCGCTGCGCATCCTCGGGGTGACGTAATGCATAAGGCTCCTCCCACGCGTTTACCACTCTCCTGCGCATGCTCAGGAGGCTACGACGCAGAACGCGTCACGCAGACATTGCTTTTCGATATTCTGCGCAAGTACCGGGGTAAATCTTTCCGTAGAAGCTATCGTACACAAATGCCTTTAGGAATTAAAACAACAGAAGCAAAGGGGCGCCATTTTATGCACGTAGAGACAGTTGATACACAAGTACGCAGTGACAATGAGTGGGATTACCCGATGACGTAGCGGCTGACGTTGCCTTGTAATCAAAGGGTCCAGGATTCGCGATGTGGGGTACATACGGGTTGGGATCCTACTGTAAACTGTAGATCCAGCCCATATTAGCCTTTCTGTGCATAAACTGGACATAAAAAACAAATTAATTGGTTAGGATCTCAGTGTAAACTGTAGGTCCAGTCCCGATTAGCTGTTCTGTGCACAAAATTGACTTAAAAAACAAACTCGGAGACAGAGCGATAAGAGATTTGTACAATACCTCAGCAACTGACAGATCCAAGTGCCACCGAATTTTATTCTCACGCCTCCAGCAGTGAGCTTCGATTAAACTTCGCTGAACAACCTATAGAAGCAACCTCTTCGCTCGCTCAAAAGAAATATCCTAAAGACGCATTCATTTTGATTATACAGGAACAATCTATCTGACTCTCGTTCAGATCGAAACTTCTTTGTTGTGAAGTACTTGACAAATTGTTCAGGCCCTCAGGAGTTGCCGCCTGAACTTCTAAGACTTCACTTTTCACCTTTTCTTTTTTCCCGAAGGGTTCGGGTCGTGATTCTCGATCGCTTTTCCATGTATCTCGTTCTCAGCTTGTTTCTCTAAAATAAGTCAGAATCAATAACAAGGTCTGTTCCACATTTCTCAAAAATGAAAATTAAAGAAAGGCGGCAGAGAGAGCGAGAGAGAGAAAGAGAAAGAGAGAGAGAGAGGGAGGGAAGAAAAAGCAAGTTACCTTCTTAACGTTCTCGCACCCTTGTTCAAACAGAAAACTTTAATGGTTTTTTTTCTCTCTCCATCTTCTTCCTAAAAGCGGATTTCTCCCTTTTAAAGCATCTTTGTCCTCCCTCCTTGTCACCTTTCGTCCCTTCTCCTTGATTAGAAGGAAGGTACACTCGCTGGCGAGGATTTGCAGTGAGGTCGCAGAAAAGGAGAGGGGCGGGGGAAAGGGAAGGGGAGGAGGAATCAAGAGCTAAAAATGGAAACGAAAGTGGGTGGTATTAATAATGAAAAGCAGATATGCGCGTGGAGACATGGAGAATAAAATTCGAAAAGGATTCATCTGGTCTCGGTGATGAAAATTTCACCGTCCACACTGATGAGAAAGAGTGATGGATTTTTAGCGTACGGATGGGTGTTCCAGATTGTTCTGGATCTCTCTGAGGGGGATGAGTAATGACATTGATGAAGGGACACTCACAAAGAACACCCACGCCCAGACTGGTATTCGAACCCGGGACACCTGGTGTCGTAGCGCGTTGTGCAAACCACTTCGCTACGGAGGTCAGCAAGGTCTGTCAAGGACCTTTTCGTTGGCTTACGTGTGGTCAGCGCATAGTGTCCCATCGCAGCTGTTTTCTGGCTTAAGAGACCGGATTCAGCCACTATTTCTTTCAAGTTGCTCCCCACTTCGCGACGCTGGGTCAATACCGAAATGGTTGAGCCCTAACCGAGTATCAAACCCAGGACCGTTCGCAGCAAAGGCTGGCCGCTAACCATTCAGTTACGTGCGAACTCAATTTCTAAGCAATAAAGCTAAGTGACTATCGCCCTGCAGTCAGTGGTTATCCTGGTGTGCGACCACACTTCTCTGATTCTACCTAAAACTGTAGGTCCAATAACGATTAGCACACGTGAGCATAAAGTGGAAGAGAAATTTGACTTGACTATAAAATATCCCTTACTCCTGATGAGCGATATGTTAATTCGCGATTTAAAAAAATATATATTTGGATAAACCTGCATAGAGAAAATGTGAACTCACGAACACGAATACATTCTGAGATCGAACTCATGAACACGAATAACTTCTGAGATCGAACTCACGAACAAAAATAAATTCTGAGATCGAACTCACGAACAGAAATAAATTCTGAGATCGAACTCACGAACACGAATAACTTCTGAGACCTAACTCACGAACACAAATAAATTCTGATATCGAAGTCACGAACACGAATAAATTCTGAGATCGAAGTCACGAACACGAATAAATTCTGAGATCGAAGTCACGAACACGAATAAATTCTGAGATCGAAGTTACGAACACGAATAAATTCTGAGATCGAACTCACGAACACGAATAACTTCTGAGATCGAACTCACGAACACAAATAAATTATGAGATCGAACTCACGAACACGAATACATTTTGAGATGGAACTCCAGCATCAACAAAACCATCAGATAAATGGAAAAGGAGGGAAACGCGAGGTCGAGAGAGAGACAGAGAGAGGGGGGAGGATAAATGCAGTGAGAAACTGAGGAGAGACGAAGACATCATACCAGCACACCTTTCGCCTGCGCTACCGCCTACGATGGCCATCCGAAACTCCCGTAAACGACCACCCTCCACAGTAACTAAGGGTTCGGGAAATAGTTCAGAAGGGGCCCACAAATTTTGCACGAGGGGGGGGGCAGAGGGGGACGCCTCGTCGGCCGCGAGAGCACGTAACGCTCGGAGATGTTCATTTGTCACCCACTCCCTCAAGGACCCCACTTTCTTCTCTCAAGGGGGCACAAAAGCCGGAGGGAACTTTCAACTGCGTTGCCAACCGCCTACTTTCAATTCAGCCGCGAGAGCGCAAGTGGATTTTTTGGAACTGTAACTGGTTATCTCAATGAACTGATCACTAAATTCCGGTGGAGGCACATGGCACAGTGGTTCCGATCCCACTTTAAACTGAAGGTCCAGTGGCGATTAACCTTACTGTGCACAAAGTGGACTTAGAACACCAACTTAATCAATCAATGATCACTAAATTCATGTACAGTAATCGGCAACAATGAGTGCTTCCTTGCAAGGCGTTATGTGTGTTGCCTAACTCCACGACGATGGCTGGATTCTATTACACGAGTCAAATGAAAACCTTGATTTGCTTGTGTTCTATAACTAGTAGGTTTCTGCATGCAGGGCTGCACAAGGGAATATGGACGTACTTACAGTTACTGATAGGTTTTACGAACTCACGCAGAGTTAGTGTTACATAGAATGACCACAGCCTGTTCTAACCGTTAAAAACTCAACAGATGTGAAATTGTATCTTGTTAGTATTTGGGACACCGTGAGAAACAGAGGAACCAAACAAGAAAAAGGAACTCATTACAGTTGGCAACACTGCACCAAGCCCATATCGGATGTCGCAATAGGGAAAGGATGATGGAAAGTACGTGATTCCAGAAAGTCATTCTTCCCCTCGTAACTCCGCCCCTTCTGATCGGGTTAACAGAAACACAACTCGATTTCTCCAACTACCCCTGGCGAGGGACTTTTTTCCCTTCTCCTTGCGTGAAAGATTGGTTCGGCCCCTCCCTGGTTTCCATCTTCAGCCAACATCTTTCCCCACCCCCTCCCTTCCACACGTTTCTCTTTCCTTATGCATTTGACGTGAATTTTTCTCTTTTTAAAGGGCAATCCTGTCGTCGGTTCTCTATTCGCCATCTGTCCTTCCTGGGGTAGACTGGTGAACTCAATAAGTATAATCGATCTCATTAATAAGCCCTTGTTTAATTCATTTGGATTGGTTGAATATCGCAGTCCCATCTTTCGAGTAGGAAGATACGCACAGACAATTCACATTGCGCCTAGAGTTTTAAGGGTGATGTCCCTGCTCGGGTAGTCCCAACTCACGAACCGATGCCTCGGGAGGGAAGGGGGGAGGTAGGAACTGGTTTTCGAGAGTTTCTTATCGTCACTGCACGTTCCCCTGAAATTGTGTACATTATATATATATATTCTGCGTGTGTGTGTGTGTGTGTGTGTGTGTGTGTGTGTGTGTGTGTGTGTGTGTGTGTGTGTGTGTGTGTGTGTGTGTGTGTGTGTGTGTGTGTGTATAGACACACACACACACAGAATTTCAGGGGAACGTGCAGGGACATACAGGGTGTCGCAAAAGTAATGGCGCAAACTGACACAGGTGAAAGTACACGATAATGGAAGCAAAAAAGTCTCACTAAACATGGGTCTGCAAACAGGCTGTTTTAGAGATAATCGCGAATGTATGATTACAAGCCGCCACTGACTTTATTGTTTGTAAACGTAAACTATTTAGTATGACATCTGCATTTGAATTTTTGAGTTAAAAGTTGGCGAATACTAAAAAAAAAACTAAAAAAAACAGGTGTTCATCAGGGTTTTTTCGTTGCTCAGCATTGATGGTCACTTTCTTTTAATAATTTAATTTGATTCGAATAGAAAATATAGTTGATGAGCGATAGTTCCAACTGGTGTCAATCAGTGGCGTATCTAGGGTGTGGCAAGAGGGACATTTATTTATTTATTTCATTATTCGTTTGCTTCCTACAGAGAGAATCTCCAATTACAGGAAAGCTTACATAATTCAAATAATAAACATATAAGAGTGTAGATTCATATAAACACACACAGACAAATACATTTATATACACAAGATAATAAGTGAAGTACTACAGGAAAGAAACATATATACATCCAACCATAAATATTCATTGTTCAGAACATAGCCTTTACATAGTATTGAACGAAAAAAATAATAAAAATAGCATAGAAGGTAAAATAATTTCAGACATGCAACAGTTACATGTGAACAGAGTCTTATAAGAAGACACTGGCCCAGCTCAACTTCTAATTCATTCAAAAACGTTCGTTAAGAAACGGAGTAACTGATCACAACAGGTATAAAATGTGCAATATGGTGTTATGGTATTGCGATCTAAGACCTACTGATGATGACGTCGCAAGTACACGAAGATTCTCTGCACAGGCCTTCTTATAAGAAGGCACTGGGCCAGCCCAACTTCGGATTCATGCAAAAACGCTCGTAAAAATCGAAGCGGCCGATCACAACAGGTCTACTTGGGAGGGGTGACAGAACCAATACGAAACAATACATTCCCCTGGAAAGTAGGAACAGGTGACAGTTATCGTCTCTCCGACTTACGAGGCCCACATAGAGCTTATCGCGGATCGGATTAATCTATCGAGAGTGGGACGGTGCCCCCTAACGAGGACTCTCCACCCATTTCAAGTTGTTTCAACTTTGAAACGCCGCTTACTGCAACAACCCGCAGACTTACGATACGGCACTCCCTAAGACCCTGCTTCCTTTGAATTCCCTCCAGAAACGCCCGATACCTCCCCGCGGACCCGAAGACAAAGATGACGGATAATTTCAAGGAGAAAGGGAGGAACGTGAAAAAGGAAGAGAAAGAGACGGGAGAGGGTTCCGGAAAGAGAAGTGTGCACTAATTAATATAATTAAGGAAAAGCTTTGGGCACTGATATTCTGTATGGCATAGCTTCTCGAAGGGGGAATCCAGTAGATATTTCCTCTTGGGAAGTTCTGAAGCGCGCAATTCAGTCAATTTTCTTTCCCCCTTTACGTTCATATCTATTTTTCTTGTGTTCTCCTCGCTTTCTGTCTAGGAGAGAGAGGAAGGGGAGTTCTGAAGGATGGAGCGCTACACTGGGGAAGACGAACAGCTAAGGCCTTTCAGAAGATGTGTGAATCACTGCTCATTTGACCACACTCGAGTCTACACTACGCACGGTAAGGCTAATCTAGACTGGACCTACAATTTACAGTTGGATCCGAACCACTGTGTGCCTCCAGCGGGTATCGAACCCGGGACCCCCTGATTACAAGGTAACGACGTTACCGCTACGCCATTGACCACACTAGACCGTGAACTCTTACGTCAATGTATGTCTTTATAGAATAGTGACTTTTCAAAAGCACTTCCTGTTTTAATTCTAGCAAACATGTAAGTTGATTGATTCATCTTATGAGCACATCCTTCCATTCCAGTCGCCTGGAGGGGCCTCCCTGATGGCGCAATGGTAGCCAGGGGTGGTCAAGGGGTCTTGGGTTCGATACCCGATGGAGGCACATAGTGGTTCGGATCCCACTTTAAACTGCAGGTCCAGTTTCGATTAGCCATACTGTGCATAAAGTGGACTTAAAACAACAAATCAATCAGTCGCCTGGACAACGCGCTGGCGCTCCTCACTGAAGCTTGGAGGAATGACGCAAGGAAGTTGATGTGAATTCTTCCATCGGGGTATCATGTGCATTTCAGCATCCGCCGTGGACGAAACGTGATACTTATCTCAGAATTCAAAATCTCCCGTGGCTTATTTTCTCTTCCGAGTCAGGAGACGGGCATTGCTGTAGCGGGATGATACTTGATGAATGCATTTCTACAAGTTTTCTCCTTCACTTCTCTTTGCGTCTCAGATAAAAGTGACAAATAGTATGACACGTTCTTCATGCACTTTATGGGAAAATCTAAACTTCACACGTGTCCTGCCTCCGGATCACGCACACGCAGTCAGGGATAAGGAAAATAAAATTGAATCACAATTTATCAGATTTTTTGCTAGCCGCCATCTTCTTTTCAGTAGTGATGATGATACCTCTTTCACTTCCTTCTTTATTGATATATTTTCTTACCAGAATCAAACACAGGCTGACATAATTTTTACAAAATTTGAAATAACAAAATTGAATATATTTTGACAATATTGCATGAATTTACCTTATTATTTAATAATTTGAAAGCAAAATAGATTTTTTTAAATCGCTACTATGTAAAGCTATGGTTAACAATAGATGGCTCTGGACTCATGAATATTTTCTTAATTTCCTATATTAATTCTGAATGTTTTACTGTAGTGAAAATATGTTAATATCTTGATTTTTTTTACAGAATTCAGGCTTTTAAATAAAATTGAGAAGATAACCACATGTAAGGAGATTTAATTTCTAATTGCCACAAAGAAAATGTATGTAATTGCCTTTTATTAAACTATAAGAAAACTAATCCTTCCTTGCCAAATGGCTCTCATATCTAGAACCTACTTCTGTATCTTTCTTATCGAGAATTGAAACGTAATGTATAATGAATTTCATAAATTGATTGATTGACATTATGGGCACATCAGCACTTAGGCTATTTTTGCCAATCACGCAATACGGGAATAAGTCCCTCAAATACAACGAAACTGAGGACAGGCCTTTTAACAAGAAAATAAATCTTTCTATTGAAAGCTTCCCTACTAATTTTTTTAAAACTAATCCATTCATTCCTTACTTAACTAAAATCAACACGTGTTTCTGAGCACTAAAATCTCCTAACGTAGGTTAAAATCTGAGGCTGTAAAGTGGCACTCAACACACAGAACGACAAACACGGGACAAAACATCTGCAAAATTGCAATTTCCTGGGTGTACATCACCTCTAGAACGGCCGAGATCCAGAACGATTGTCCTCACGGCACGGTGTAATGCACAGGGGATACCTTCACCTTTATTATTATAATGCAGAATCACTAATTGCGATGAAAATTACTATCGTCATATTTATACTAACACGTTACACAACGCTTTATTAGTTTGTACTCGCATAATTGGGTATCCATGAAATGTGTGCGATTTCTAGTGAGACGTCCTGTATATATATTAATGAAAATTTGTAGCTTCAGCATTAGTTTGTAGTGTACCTCACATATTCAAATAATATGTTGAGTACAGCAGTATGTATTTCAAGTATCATGAGTTGTAAAAATGAAGTAGGGGGAGAAACAGAGGGGCGAGAGCGAAGGTGGGAGAGCGAAGGTGGGAGATCGAAGGTGAGAGAGGTGGACATTCGGTATTTGGCTTGGAAAGGAAGAGGAACATTGAGAGGACGAGGCTATTCAACTATTTTAGGTAATTCCCATTCTCTAATTATGTGCCTGCCGGTTCAGTCTCGAAGATCATAAAACCCAATTTGTGTGTGTGGCCATTCATTTCATGAGTATCCATAGTTAACATTACTTTGTCGTTGATAGTGCACAAACACACTAATTACTATAATTTGGAATAACATATGAATTACTACTATTAAACGGTGCCGTGAATGTTTGTATTCTACTTTTCATCACATCGAATGGAAAGCCTAATCTTTGCAAAAAAGAAAAAAATGAACCGCACGACTCCACCACTTAAAACACCATTTCGGAGACGAAATACCGCGTCGCCTTTTTTTTTCCTCGTAATAGCACAAGCCAATACGCGACGGACAGAAATAAGGGGGGGGGAGAGAGAGAGATAGACGGAGAAGGAAGGAGAAAGAGGGACGCTACACAGATATGCCCTCAGGCACGAAACGTGGGACTTCATTACATTAATTAAAATTTGTGAGTCTGTGTGGCTGTGGACCTTCCGCAACGGGAGAAGGACAATTACAGAACATCCCGAAGCCACAATTATCGAAGAAGCCACCGCTTGGGAAACAAGTGATCAAGTCTCTTTCATTCCACAGTGTTGTCACCTGAGATGCTTTCGCACCAGCCTTGGTGTCCTGATTAACTGGGAGTCGTATCTTGATCGACATCAGCTATTAGGCTGATGAATAAAAAAAAAAATATTTTCTACGTCACATATTCAGACTGCGTCAGGTATGTTTGCAAGGTTTAACGTAAAAGCAAAGCTGAAAATGGTATATTTCAAGATGAGGGCCAAGACATGTGTTTTAGACACCTTGGTGGCGGAGCACGTTGATCCGTCGACTCATGATTTTCGGTTCTAGTCCGCTGATTGGTTAGCACAGCGCGTTACGACCGCACGGGTCCCAGGTTCGAATCTCGGCCTCGGTATGTGTTCTTTGCGAGTATCCTTTCAACTTCTCGATTAGCCAAACGTGGCAGAAAAGGGAAGTTGAATGAACCAAATGAATCTATCAACAATCGGTTGTAATCTCAGCTTTTCCTTTGAGAGAAAGTCCTTTCGTCAATTTCATGTAATGATCATCATTGTCGCGATTAGAGGCAGAAAAGTGACGTAAAATACATAAAATCGAGAGGAGACGAAACTGTGTTTTGTCTCGTCTTGTCGTCATCCCTAAAAGGTGCCAAAATACAATGTAATGAACTAACAAGTAGTGGGAATATATGCTATCCGCTTTGGTAAACTGGTACACTTGATTGCATACATCTTAGGATCTTAGGATGTTCTGCACAATTATATTTCATGTATTGCTACTTTATCTCGTTTTCAGTTAATCGCGACGATGAAAATGAGAACACAAACACAAAGAGCACGATGTTGGTTTTGTAATCGGGAGATCCCAAGGTTCAAATCCCACAACGGCCCGTCCTGACACATTTCTCTGCAGTTTTCCTCGGCAAATGTTGGGATGGTACATTTAACGCTTCCACAAACTCACTTAACACTTTCCTTCATACCTGGACTACTTATTCGTTACTCAAACCAACCAATTCACAAACAAACAATACCTTGCTAAGAATTCGAAAACAAGGTTCCAGGAATTGTCGTGCTTTCGTTGTATCTCTAACGGTGACTCAGAAATGATGCCAAAGCACAATGGAAGTAAATGAAGGGTATGATCTGGATGTCGGCCTTAGGTGATTGTGTGATCAGCATCATTATCTAAATGTCTCCGCACTCTCACACTTGCTACTTGTGACGTATTGATGGCTCACGTGGTAAGGACGGTTAGTTACCTTACACAGATTTAAGTATGGACTAAGGTGGTGATTTGCAAGGATGTTCTGAAATTTGCGAGAGTTAAGTGGGTTATGACGTCCATTTTAGTTAAGCCTTCCTACGATTCCCCCCTCTGGAAGAAATTAAAGCCAAGTCCAGGATTCGAATCCGGAATCTATGGTGGAGAGTTCGTTAAAGTTTATTTTAATCATGCTAAGATGCGTTGAAAAGGA
Source organism: Lepisma saccharinum (assembly GCF_977018435.1). Taxonomy (NCBI): domain Eukaryota; kingdom Metazoa; phylum Arthropoda; class Insecta; order Zygentoma; family Lepismatidae; genus Lepisma; species Lepisma saccharinum. The sequence goes on along the minus strand of NC_139229.1, from coordinate 78,071,434 downwards.
CTGAACCTACAGTTTAAAATGCCATCTTGATTACATGGCGAAACCGTTATCACGACACCATCGTAGAGGCCCTGACGAGTTTGTGTGTCGATCTCAGAGCGGGTTCGACCACCTAAGCGGCCATCTTTTCTACCTTACAACAAATACACTACAAATAAAGCAAATAGCGCGTTATCATGAATCTGTGACTAACAAACCTTCATAAAGCACTGGAACATTCTCGAATTTGAAAGGATTCTTGATCACAGGGTTGGAAACACTGCCGGAACGCGAGATGAGAAAAGCGAGATTATTAGCACCGGAAGAGGTTGCGCAGCTTCTAATTGGCACTAACGATCACGACCATATAACTGTCACCGATTCACAGTATTATGCACGCTTTATATACAAGCTTGCACTCAGCTCGAAGGTCTGGATACAGAGAGAGAGAGAGAGAAAGAGAGAGAGAGAGAGAGAGAGAGAGAGAGAGAGAATTTGTACGTTGTTGAGCCAGGAGGATAATTTTAACTTTTGTGGTCGTCCAGTGGAGATCACATCAGCATCGAGATTGTTTTGTTTTTTTCCCTCTCTTTTGAAGGTCTAGAGTCAGGATGTGTCTTCTCGTGGTCATTTCCGTCTCTCTGCTGGAGCTAATTTACGATTGTGGCTGGGATAGAAGTAGGAAAGAAACACATTTGGTAAGCAAGGAAAATAGTTGGAATTTGATGGGACTTGCAGCACGAATATCTGGACGTCAGAGAGACTTTTCTCGAATGGGAAAAGGGATTGTGCGCTCATCTTCATAAAGGATATCTCGTACAGTGGAATGTATAACTATTACAAAGGAAATTGTCCATCACCATGTCGATTCTCTCTGTTCTACCCAATGAGAGCTTCAAAAATCGAAGAAAAAGAAACGCGGAACAAGTTGCTGAGAGCCTATGCACCAGCATAGGATAAAATATAATCCTTTGAAACAAGTAAAATGCAATCGAAAAATTAATGAAAATAGTCATGGACAATTTGCAGAGCATTATTTATCCCACTGCACCACTTCAAATTTCACACCCACAATGAGAAAGGAATTCTTCGGGAACTTTTATTTATTGGATTCCTTCTTGGGAAAATAATCGTCAAGTACCGCTGTACTTTTCTGGAGAAGACAAACTCCGCTCTTTTCTTTACTGATATGACGTTGGGTTTAACACAGCCCTAAGCACAATGCAGCAACCCTACATTTCGTCAACCCCATGAAGGACCTTTGAACATGAAGTTATGGTCTGTTGTTGTAACGAGTGCGTCCGAAATTTCAATATGGTAATGTTAAGAAAACTTATGCTCAGCTTCACAATTTGTGACTATTAATGTTAAAAGCAAAGCAACGGCAATGTCCACATTTCTTTCGTTGACCCTTTTACTTGATCGTTAATCCAGGTCTGATATGATTAAGTAACAGTGAACGCTGCTTTCTTCTCAGTTTTCAGTCTAAGGCTCATTCTTGCTTCACATATCTTCTCTCTACTTAGTTCTAATTCTTAACCTCTTCTTGCACTCTCCCCACGTCACCTCCAACCACACATTGTGTGCTGTACATATTCACCACTTTATACAACTTTCCAATCCTACTGTCTTGTCTCACTACCCAACACCTGCTCAGTCTACCTGCACCTTAATCTCTGCCCTGCCAAATATCCTCCACTCTATTCATTGTAAACATTGACTCCTCTATTTATCTATCATGTCTTCTCACACTCTCTACTTCGTGCTCTAGTCACCTACACTTCGATCTTTACCCTGTCATTTCCCGTCTCTGTGCACTGTACAGAATCACACCTCTCACTTATCCTGGTTTCTTCCCACAATCTCCAGTCTCTGCTCTTTCAGTCAACACTTTACTCCTTCTTCTGTCAATGTACCTACTCCCTATGGACTGTCCGCCTTCAGTGGACGTTTCCCTAGTTCCACCGTCTTCGGAAGCTCGAACCATCTCAACCGCGACTGTATCTTCACCAGCTCAACTCTGTCGAATCCTCTCCTTGCTCGTTCTCTCCCTTTTAGTCATCACCTTATGAAGATACTCTCCAAAACCTTCCCTTACTTCTGACGCTCTCCTTAACTGTTCACGAATGTGTCTTTGGGTGTGATACATTATGGCCTATTCCCGTGGTAGAGTGGTTGGCACTTCGCGCTACCACGCCAGGGGTCCGGCGCTCGAATCCCGGCCTGGGCATGGATGTTTGTGAATGTCCATTCGTCAATTTCACATAATCGCTCATCCCCATCTTCGCAAATTAGCCAAAAGTGGGACAAAAAGCGAAGTCAAATAAAGCAAATCAATCGATCAATCAATTATGGGCAATTTGTTTAAAACCATAACCCTGTTTCTCTACTAATAAGCCACTGTTGTTACTAGAAATTACACACTCTCACTGATGGAATAACCAACATTCCTTATTCTCATATCTCTTCGTAAAGCTTAAGGCTACGAAAACGAAAACAGACACTTGATGGGGAATTTCCTTCCTCGTGGCTCGTTCTGCAGACAAACAACAGTGCATTCCACAAGTACAGAAAGCCTTCCCAAACTTCAAACGTAGTTTATTGATTTATCGAGAATTCCCAAGTATGTCGGTTTGGATGGGAGGACACCGAGGTCGGAATTTACTCTGCCACTCCTACTCCCCTCTTCAAAGCAAATAAAACGGAAAGGGAAAATTCAAGGTTGACCGACCTCCCCTTGAGGAAGATCGCCGTACTCAGCAGCGCGTGAGTGTGCAGAAAGGTATTAAGGGGCAGACACACTTGAGGGAAATATGCAAAATTGTAGATGTCGTAGGTCCTACAGTTTTCTTGTCGCAATGCCACTTCGTTTTATCTATGATTTCTTAGAATTCATCACATCCTCCTGTTGAATGCTCGACTTCTTTGCAGACACTTCTTTTCCCGGAGACTCACAAGAAAGGAACTCATCCTTACAATGGCAGAACCTTTGGATCTATGGGCGTATTGGAAATATGTATTTTCTTCAAATTCCAGATTTACAAAATATTTTGCAAATATAGTTTTAAATCAGGATAGGCTAATCACTAGGGCTCGGAAGTTGAAGACCTACAAATTACCAAAAATAGACATATAAAGAGACCTAAAAAATATAAAAAAAGACCTAAAAACGGAAAAAAAGGACGTATAAATGTGATCCAAATTAATTAATAACTTTAGTTCTAGTTACATATTTAAAATAGAAAATTCTGGTGGTATGGAACACACAGTGAGAAAAAACTATATGTACCGTACCTGCTTCAGTCATCCAAAAATGTTTTTCTCTCGTTTCAGGGATGGTTCATATATATATATATATATATATATATATATATATATATATATATATATATAATTTATTTAATACAGAAAGGATGTTTAAGAGGTGATGAACCGATGATGATGATTCGAATTGAGAATGGGCAGTAAAAACGTAGTCGAAAGAAGGTGGAGTTGGAAAAAAAAAAGGCCGTTAAGACCTAAAAAAAATGGCTAAAAAGGATCAATAAGCCAAAAAACGTCGAAAAAGGCAAAAAAATGACAAATAAAACCCACCTTTTTTGGCCTGCAATGACCCAAAATGAACATATATTATGTTGGGCCTCGTCTTCGGACACTAGGGAAAAAAAGGATTTTCCTCAACGTCCGAGCCCTAGTAATCACGATTGGATGTACAGATTCCTTCGGGAAGCGAAATCGACCCTTGATTACAATTTTCATGCTTTTACCTGACTCTGTCCGCGATGTTCTAGTCGGCAGGGCGTCCGACTGCCACGCGGGAGAGCCAGGTTCGATTCCAGAGGTGGGCGATCCGAGATCGGGATTTTTCCGGACATGGCACCCCATAAAGCGGCTTTCGGGCTCATTGTTGCTCATACCACCTCCAAAACCGTCAAGATCGAAGCATGTGTGGGGCCCTACTAACATCTCCCTAATTAGATGAAATTGATTAAGAGAGACACACACAAAACAAAACCAATGCCCATGCTAGATTCGAACCCGGAACCTTACGGTGGAGAGGCAGTGCTCGGTCAACAAGGCGACCTCTTTATTACAAGGCAACATAGTTAGCCACTGCTAAACCTGAAAAGTCGATATCAAATAACTAGTATATGCTTTACATAACAAAGCAACATGTGAAGAGGTAGTAGAAAACATGCATAGAAAAGGCACAGATTTAACAAATTGCCAGATGGTTAAACTCAGTGAAAGATGTAGTTTAATGGGGATGAATAGAAGAGAACACATAACAAGGCAAGAAGGCACTACAGGATAGTTCGAAAGGTTAAAAAAATATTTTGTGTGGCAATATAACTCCACACAAAATTTCACGCCCACCTGCTTAGTAGAAATAATACAAAAAATTGAGCAAAGCAAATTTTACCACACGACATGGGCGAATGAAATGTATCGTTTATATTGGACTTATCGAACCGGTAATCGGGTTGATGGAAAATTGCTTAATTGACGAATTAATGCTCCAAACATACACATCCGTCGATTTCTGCTCATTAGCAACAGTCTGCAACCCAATTGCACGTGTTAATTTGAAATTGCCCGACGTTGAAAGCAGATACTCGATATAATCACGAAAAGTAGTGAACTGTAAAAATATAATAATTAACTTTCTGTATTCCCTCGACCTTCTCCATTATGTTTTTCACCTGGAAATAACACGTGCCAAAGCGGGAGAGAGATAGAGATACATACATAGATGGACATAGAGAGAGTACAAATAGGGAAAGTGCAAGTAAGATGGAGCAAATGATGAATAGGAAAAGGTGGTGTACGTAAGACGAAGACACATACAGTCCCATGCACAGTGTAAAACAATAGTGACGATACAAAAATTGAAAAGAAGACAGAGATTGGGTAGTATGGTACCATCAATAGTAGGAAATAGAGAGAGTGGGGTTAAAAATAAATAATGAGAAGTGGAGATGTGTGAGAATAGGAAAAGAAAGAGGGAGAGAGAGAATGAGTGGGTACATTCGTTTATAGTCAAAGAGAAGTAATAATACAGAACACAATAACGGAGGGAGAAGTGAATCTCTCGCGTCTGGTTGGTTAAAAAGTTCAACACCTAGCCGTCTACTTCATTGAATTGGTGTCACGTAATGAATTTTCTGTCTGCACCGTTTGCATTCAGTTCTGGAGCAGTGTACGCTGTGGTGTATGGTCACGTGGTGCGTGCTAAACAGTGAAATGTACGTTTAAAGCAGCAGACTGGGATTTGTTGAATCATCTGAACTTGAACACCGCTTTTCGTCTACTTGGCTGCACGGAATTTCCTTGCACCAGCCCGACACTGGGATGCACCGGCACTACACCTGGTGTCAAAAAGTGTAGCGAGCTATACAGGCCTATAATCGGAGATTAGCTTTCAAAGACAACAAGGAACGTCAGTCTTAACACCGACTTGAACCCGCAACTGCCACTCACTACTCGGTGGGAGCAAGTTGATCTGTAGTATTCATGTTTTCAAATGCATTGCACTACTTTTCAATCCACCTCCAGATCGACATGTCCGACAGCAGGAGAAAACAGTCAAACAGCTTCATAAAACATCCACACAAAACGCTGGCTTAACGATTTAACAATGTTCTGTGAGAAGAATTTTGGGTAAGTGGCAGGAAAAGTTCCAATCCTCGAGATTGGATCACTTTTTGTGGAATTTCGCGGACCACTCTAATGGTTGCAGAGTAACTGCAGGAAAGCCAAAATATACTTAGAGCACCTCAATTTATACGTCAATACGAGGACAACACAATTCAAGCAGCAAATCGGAAAATATCTCGTCAAAAGTCAAAATATGCTTTGAGTTCTCTTATTGGGCAACGTGATTGTTATGCATGAGGGTAAAACCGACATTGGTTTAGTTTCAAAACTAACGAATATATTTACAGGTACAAATTGAGATTTTCTCTTAGAAAATATAGAGGAAAGAATTAAGCGAAGAAAATCAAACAACGAACAAAAATGTATTTTCTTGGAAAGAAAAGCTAAATATGGCGCCCAACATGGGCTTGAATTCACGGAATTCACTTTCACGGAACTTCTAATAGTTGTATAACAACGTGCCTTACAAGGAAAAGATACACGGAGGAAAACCCACCATCCTCCCATCGTTAGTTGGATAACCAGGCCGATCTGATGGGAGGCTTTCTCCTTACAGTTCTCTTCCCACACCCATTGACCTTAATGCGCCGTGCTTCCGCATCACAGTGAAAAAAGCCAACGTAAATTCTGGAGTAAATGGCCAGGGTTGAAGCCTCGGTGCACATACAGAGTGGAAGTAATCTTTCTGGTTTTCAGCAAGGGGCCACAGACAGTGCGCAGAAAGCGAGCTCATTAAGTATTAGTCAATTCCCTGATTAGAATTGAAGATGAGATCGGAAATCCAGAACGAAGAAAGAGAGAAAGGGATGGAAGGAATTAAGGGGGTTGTGGAGTGAGAGAAACAGAGAAACGTCCTTGGAAGAAAGCGAGAGAACGGCACAGACGGAAAGACAACTAGACACGCCCCTTTTCCTGAGGCGCTGAAATAGTTCCCGCAGGACTGTCGCTTAGAGGGAAAAGTCCTCCAGATACATGGACCAGGGTCTGAATGCTGATAAGGCGATCGCGGTGAAATTCCGTGGAGTCTCTTCTCCCGCCCCTGATCCAGCTGACACACGGAAGAGCACTTCTGGCTACACCAGTTCAACTCCTGCTCCGCCCACTTTTTTTTCCCGGAGAAAAGATCCTGCAGACAAAGGAGAAAAAAACGAAGCACCGCAGAAGCCGAATTAAAGAAAAGAAACCCCGAGTATTCGTTCCATTAGGAAGTTCTCCACCGGGCAAGGCAATCTCTTCCGAGCAACCCTTCGGCAACGGAAACCCCCGCAGTTATCAACATCCGGAGCTGCATCTGTATCTGCAATGCATCCGAGAGGGAAACCAATGCGTACTCCAATCCACCGAAACATACTCCCACAGGAGTCAGCAGCCTCGGAGAGAGTGTACGTGTTGGAGATGTAATGGACGATCGGGAACTAATTTGGAGCAACAAACCAAGTAATGGACAGAACAGACACGGGTGCACCCTTCTTCGCATCGTTTCACTCCAACACCACTCTGTGAATTAATTTAAGAAGATAACATTAAAGAGGTCCCAACGCAGCTTAATTAATTAGTGATGATTCAACCCGTCGTAGGTTCGATTGTATATTTTCGCTGTGAACTCCCATTTGTGATTTAAGTCACTGTGGAGAATTTGATCCTCGTGTAGAAAATTGACGTATTAACAAGGTGTGTCCCAACAAAATACTCCCGGACCGACCATGGCCCTATTGGGCTTTGTACCTCAAAATATGGATTAAATTCCCGACGGGGAAACATTTCAATGTTACGGATTGTACTTAAATAATATACCTCAAAGGCCACTGCAAACTGTGCCAAAAACTTTATCAACGCTAAACATTAAAACGAAACCACACGTTACCGAGAATTTGATACATATTTACCTTTTCGATACATATTTACATCAACCAAATATCACAACAAAGCGTTTCCGTGGTGAAGTGGTTAGTATAGCCACTGCTTCGACGGCAGGGGAACCGTGATCGAAATCCTGACATGGGCGCTCTTTCCGAGTGTCCCTTCATCGATTCCATCATATCATCACTCATACTCATAGCCAAAAGTGGCAGAAACCTAAAATAACAATTTACGTAATCAATCAATCAAACAACAAAGCGAACAAGCGTACAATATTATATTATTCCCATGGATATATCAAAATTTGCACTACTGGGAGGACTTGATAGGTAGGCTATGAAGTTCCATGGAAAGCTCTAAGACGAAAAATCCTATTAAGAATTCAGTATACTACATCGATGCGTTTTTAAAAACCTTACAAAGACATATAGAAAAGATAGGCTATTTTGAAAACCCTTTTGTACATTTCACCATTTTCTAAATATAACCGGAAACCCTAAAACATACATAGCTTACAACCATTCCCAACATTAGTTTAAAAACAATTTTGATTTCCCAAACTCATCACGCTTCCACACGAACCGGGAGAGAATTTTACGAAAGCAATTTACGAAACCGTCGCAGTTGTAAAGTTGGTAACATTGAAAGCTAGTTGGAGAAATAAGCGAAACGCGTGATGCAATGAATGAAACGAGGGGAAATTGCGTATATTTGACGTAACAACAACGCCGGCGTAATAACTCCGAAAAGCGCCTTTGTAGCTCCAGCCAGAGGTTGGTTCTCTCTCTCTCTCTCTTCCTCTCCGGCTCTCTCGCTTGCCTATTTCCAAAACCAACCTCCGCACAAAAGCGGGAAAACTCCAGTGTACACAAACGGCCAAAAAGAGGTCAATTGGGTGATTTTTCATCGAGACAAAAGGCGATAATAGACTCGCGATGAGGTTGATTCGGATACGTGGAATTGGAAGGATGAGGAGGGGGAGGGAGAAATCGGTCCATTTTACGTACATGGAGGAGCTGTTGTTCTTCGTTAACAGATTTAACGTACGCTGAGCCGGTCTGCCACCGTACCCCTCTGGCTTTTGCATCCATTAGAGAAATTGGAGCGGCCCCCCGGGGGGAAAGGGAACAACAGGAACACGAGTACAGCACCCTGGAGAGAAACAAAAACAGACGAGAATCGCATCCCGTAAGGGGAGAAGAATGTAACAACACAAAAGCTTCGGGGAAAAGGGGTGGCGAAAAAAACGGGCAAGAGAGAAAAAAATATGAACCTGGTGTTGGGACTTCGGTTTGCGTGTCTAGTTTTAGAGAAGAGAAAGGCGCGAATAAAGAAAGGAAAGGTGAGATGTCGTCTGAGAGAGATCTGTCGGTTTACAACCTTGGGGACCTCCTGAGAGGTGCGGTAGGTCATACGTGCTTCGACGTGAGGGCGAAAGGAGTGCGATCACGTGAGATGACTTGAGGTACATCCGGTATGTCTGTATCAAGGAGTAGCCATGATATCATGAGACATTGCACGATATAGATGCATACAAGATTGGACACAATCGGGATGTACGGGGTGACACTTTCTAAAGATACCCAAATGTCACCCTCACTTCCAGCCTGGACTGCTTTTTACAGACTAGTGAGGCTCTGGCGTCTGGACCCATGGCCATTATAATCCTGTATGGGGTTTCTGTTACGTACTGTCCATATGTGTTTGTCCCTTCTTTAATTTCATCTTATCATCAATCATCGTCATCTTCTGGATTGGCCACATGTGGCAGAAATGCGAACTAAAATTAACTAAATCAATCAATTGTGTGTCCTGGGTGCCACTTTACAGCCTCAAATATTAACCTAGGTAAGATGTTAAGTCCTCAGAGATGGTACAGTCTTAGTTCAGGAAATAAACTGTTAAGTAATGAATGAGTGAATTAGTTTTTTAAAAAAAAGTTTTTAAAGGGCGTCTTTTATTTTCTTGCTAAGACCCTGTTTTCAATTTTGTTTCAGATAAGGGGCTTATACTCGTATTGTGTGACAGGTGAAAATAACCTGTGTTGAAATGGCCATAATATAAAAATCAATCAAAATCAATCAGATTGAACACGATCTCGTTATTGTTTCGGTACGGGCCTTCTTCCGGGTCTCGAAAATTTTGTAAATTAAGATTGTAATAAATACAGTAGTTCAAATATGACGGAAGCAAAGGCCTTTCTAAAATCTACTGAAGCATCAAATGTGATGGAAGCTTCTGAAACTATAGTCTTTTCGCTCTCACATTTCGATATCGTGTAATTGAACCACTTACAAACGACGATGTTCTTGCACGTTTGGCAACTACAGAAGGAAGGTTTTAATTCATAGGGTAACGGAAATAGATCCACTTACGTGACATCTCTAGAGTTAAAACTCCGACAAAGAGGTCCGCATGAATCCTACAATTTTTTTATTATGTGTGTTCAATTGACTGCAATACATAACCAAAAGGTAAACACGTGACGTTGGGCAACCACAACTAATAATTAGCATTACCCTGAATTACCCTGCACTTTGGGAAACGCGACTCGGCAGTTATCACAGTCTTAGATGTTTCTTTTCTCAGAAGTTTCCGCGTGTGTGGGATGCTGCAGATCTTTGCGAGAGCAGAGAAGAACTCCGCCTGTCGAGAAGAGCAAATATTGGCTCTGGAAGCATCTGGACCGTCGCCTGAAAGAAAAAAGAAAATCCATGGGGAAGAGGATCGCTGTTTACCAGCCACGCTCAGTCCCATCTTCCGACCAGACTCCTTCTGCGCCTGGATGCGACACGTTGCTTCAAGGGATGCAACTCAAAGATTTGAAATACCAAAAGAGCGTTTCATTTCGCTTATAATTATGTCTATTTTGTGTCTTGTGTAAACATCCATTTCATGCCTGTCATATTTTTGCAATGTTGCAAGGTCTTCCTAGAATTTAGTGTTGTAAAGGGTGACCTTTCACAAGACACCCAAACGTCAACCTCACTTCCACGTAGTACACTCTGGACTGCATTTTGCACACTAATGAGGTTTTATCCCCTGGATACATAGCCAGTACGATCCTCTATGAGACTTGTGTTGTGTGCTGCCCATATGTGTGTGTGATTGTCCCTTCATCTATTTCATCTTATCACCATTCATCCTCATCTTCGCAATTAGTTAAATGTTGCAGAAACGCGAAGTAAAATAAATAAAATCATCCATTAATCATTTAGTGTTGGCAAAAATAACTGGAGGTAAAGCAATAGTGCTGTAGAAAGGCGACTGGCATTGTCTGGCCGGAGAGCCTTTGTGAACGATTTGTAGCGTTCCTTGTTGGTTCTGGTACTATACCGTTTTCATTTCAAAACTGCGCTTCAAAGTCACGGCATCGTCTCCCCACGCAGTAGCCTGTTCCCCTCCAAACACAACCATAGGAGTGGGAGTGAGGAAGAGGGAAGCGCGGAGCTGCCTGGATGTCCTTGAACCGCACATTCAAACTGAAAAAATATAGTCTGTAAAGATGACCACCGCTGTAACTATGGGGAATGGGAAATAAATTTCCTTTATCGATGAGTTTCTGAAAACACTGACTGGTGATTTCTTTAAGGACGGGTACTTCTTTCCTACTTTCGGTCAAACAATGATGATTATATGTATCCCCGTCTTCCTCATGCATCTCACCTGACCGTATGGTTTTAAGGTACGGGTCATTTACAACAGTGATGTAACTTATTAATCGCTCGTCAAATTTTATTGTTCCTACTTATGATAAAAAATATAATGCTCATGTCAGAGAAAGAAGCAACTACAAGGGATAATAAGATTTTCACAACCTTTCGTATTATAAGGATTAATCAAAAGTCAATAATTTGATTTGGTTTATTTTACTTCAGATTTCTACCACTTTTGGCTAATAGCGAAGATGAGGATGAGTGATGTTGACACTGATGAAGGGACATTCACAAAGAACACCCATACCTAGTCCGGGATTCGAACTCGGGACATCTGGCGTCGTAGCGCGCTGTGCTAACCACTCTGTCAATGAGGCCGGCGAGAGTCATATTGTTACGGGTTAGAACCTGCTGATGGAAAGTTGAGACGGGGTGTAAGGGTTACCTTCCACGTAGGGGCCCAAAAGTCAACCTCACTTCCACGTAGTACACCCTGGACTGTAGACTAACGAGGTTCTGGCGACTGGCACTATGGCCAGTATAATTTTGTGTGTGTTGTCCTGTTTTTGTCCTTATGTGTGCTGCGTGCTCCTTTACAGCCTCAGCTTCTAACAGAAGTCAGAAGATTTTAAGATTTTTAGTTATACAACGTTAGAGTTGTCATTTGTAATGATAAGGTGCTGGCCCCTGTATAATGTGACGGGTGCAAAATAGCCAAAGTGCTGACGCACCCAAAATTTTAAACTCAAATTCAAATGACCGCCATAAAATCATTGCATCCACGACAATATGCTCAAGGGACATGCCAACATGATAAGTTTGATCTGCTTTGAGAATGGAATTCGTAATTATGGAGGTGTACATTATGGAAGTTGTAAATTAAGCTGTTTGACAGTAAAATTGTTATTGCAAGTTAATAAATGGTCTGTTTATGTTTCAAGCAAAGGTATGTGTAAAACGCGTGCATATTAGCCTGTGTGCATGCGCAACAGCTTCCAATGTGGCGACGAAAAGGTAAATTTGAATAATTACAAGTTTGTTACAAGTCTACAAAAACGACTTTTGTATTACCTTTCGACAAGCACGATCCTCAAAATGGATCCATTTCTGACATATTTAGAAAGATTTACTAATTATTGTCATATTCAGTACGTTCCATCAGAGGATAAAAGTTACTACATTGATTGCTGTAATTGTATCACAGCCTTATGAAGTTCGAGAATTGTTTGCTGCAGCTTAACCGGAAGTCAGGACATGAAGAAATTTCACAAAGGTTAATTTCTTATTAAAGTCCAGCTACTAATTTTATTGTGCAAAGGCTGAAATTAGGAAACTGTAAACAAGAAGATGACGAACAGATTGAAGATTTCGTAAGACGGCTAAGGAAAATAGACGAGTAGTGCGGTTATGACAACTTTTTGCCAATTGCTTTGTTTGATCCTTTAATTAGTGGTATTAAATCGGAAGCAACTGACTTACTTTACTTAACTTAATTCCTTTTGCTTCATCAGAAACATAGGGCTTTAGTAAAACGCCTCCATTTGGCTCTGTGACGTGCCAACTCCTCGACTTTCTCTCCATGTTTTCCTTTCTCTGTTGCTTCTTCTACTGTTCGCTTCCATATTATCTTTGGACGTCCCATTTCCCGGGCTCCATGGGGGTTCCAGTTTAACGCTGCTTTCTCTATTGCTTCAGTTGGTTTTCGTAAGGTGTGTCCTAACCAACTCCATTCCCTTCTTTTTTATTGGGGTCGCAATTGGCTGTTGTTTAGTTTATCTCCATAGTTCTTCATTTGATATTATTTCTGGCTATTTTATATTGAAGATACGCCTGAGACAACGATTAATAAAGGTGTATATCCTTCTTGAGTCAACTTGTGTGGTATTCCATGTTTCGCAAACATACAGAAAAACTGATTTTACATTTGTATTGAAAATTATTATTTTTGTCTTTCTATAAATATTGCAGGCTTTCCAAATGGGATACAGTTGTATAAATGCCTCATTAGCTTTCTTTATTCTATTTTATATATATATATATATATCTTCATCTGCACCACCTTATTTTGTTATGATACTTCCTAAGTATGTACTTGTTCAATTAGAAAGCACATAATTTACAAAGACGTGGCCGCGGTGGCTCAGTCGGTAACGCGTCTGACTACCATGATCAAGGTCCCGGGTTCGTTCCCCGGTCGGTTCAAATCCGGGAACTTTTCTAACGTTGGAAGCTGCCCCGGCGCCCACCCAGCGTCGAATGACACCTGGGGGAAACCCTGGGGGGTAAATGCGGTCAGGGGCGTGATGCTGATCACATCACCCCCACTCATGACCGGATCTAGAAAGTGTGGGACGTTACCCCCACACCCCCTATACGCCTTCATGGCGTGATGCTAAGCACAGGGGAACATTTTACCTTTTTTTATATAATTTATAAAAACATTATGAAATTACAAAATGCACTTGAAATTGTTAAAGAGATGGAAAAATTAGAGTACGACATGAAGAAATATTCCAGCGCCTCCTTCCTTGTTCGCCTCCTGGCTCTTCCCTCGGCCTTCACCTATATTCTTCCGCGCGGGGTCTTTTTTGGCGGGCTTGTTTATTTTTCTTTTTACTTCCAAGCCCAGAGGTCGCAATAAAATAGACGGAGCCCGCTTCCTGAAAAACGCATCACCCAGACACCGCTATCAGACGTGCACAAACTGTGCAATTTCCTATTTAATGGAACGTCTACTCGTCAATATTAATAAAACAGGAAGCGAGGCGCGGTTTTTTCTTGTCTCTTCTTCCCGGAGTTCCGACGCGCTGTCCCAGTTTCCCTTCCGGGAAGAAAAAAGTGTACAATATGTTCGAACGGTGGCATATGCTATATTCTGCTGGTGGCTGGGGAACAGTTACAATACGACGGACGAGAAAATGCAGAATAGATATTTGATAAGTACGACACCAGATGACGCCAATGGAAGATGACGCTCGCTTCAAGTAATCAAGACGGCCATATTGTAAAGTTTTTACTGCGAAATTCCTCGAAGAATTGAGTGATGGTTAACTATCGGCAGGTTTCCGTTTAATGCAGTTTCTTCTGCGTTGAGTATCTCCGGTTCGAGAGAATTCTTGCCTCGCGCTGTGGAGTTGTTCCAGTTCTCTCAGATCATCAATGTAGATGCTCACAGGAGAACTCTCTCATGAAATAGTATTGTTGCAGTTCCTCCCCACATCTGTCTGCCACGCGGGGGACCCGGGTTCGAATCCAGGGGTGGGTGATCTAAGGTCGAAAATGTTCCGGCCTTCTCCTCGCATAAAGCGGCTCTGGGGCTCACCCAGCCTCAAATCACCTCCAAAATGGCAGAGTCCGAGAATGTGTCGGGCCCTACCACCACATTCCACAAATGTGATTCATGGAACGGTGCTATATGCAAGGGGAACTTTACCATTACCTTGCTTCCTCTCAAGTATTAGGTAACCACGACAAAAACAGGCAATGATAAGAGCTCAGGGAACTATATCCAGTTAAGCAGCGATAGGATGTTACGAAGATACTTGTGAATTCTGAGCAGTGGCGTGTCGAACGGGGAGTTTGTGAGGGTTATAACCCGTCCCTTTGGCCCAGTATTCTTAAAAAAAAAAAAGAACGTCAAAGGTAGGAAAGTATAACAAAATTAGGGCTGACTACCAAGAAAAAGTATACGTAACACCTACCTTTCGAAAATCCTGGGCACGTCACAGACTGCTAACTACTTTTAATCATTTCGCATTGCTCACTATGAACCTACGAGGGCAATACATTTGCCTCGTTGGTTGACACAATGCTGCTAATTTCATTGCTCATAGTCGGATAAAGCAAATTGTAATTCCTGGTCGCAGAAGCTCCCCCCCCCCCGCCCTGATGTCCCCATCCTTGAGCTCCCCCCCCCGCCCTGAAGCCCCCATCCTTGAGGGTTGCACAGTCGACACCAACGCCACTGGTTGAAAGTGAGAAGTCATGTTGGTGAAATAATATGTCTAGACTTTTAGCAATATTTTAAAGCTTTGTAAGGATCACGAAAATATATACACTTGCACACCTAAATAAAATGGGCTTCATCCTTCGTAACACCTGGGGTTAAAGGGCATCACATTTATTGGTTCTGATCGCCGTAAAAGTTAGTCTTTTGGGGGGAGGGGGATTACTGAAAGAAAGTCGGACGAAAACACTGTCCAGAGATAAAAAATTCGGAAAAAATCTTTGGAAATTCATCGTTTGTAGGGATGAAACACTATGGAGAAAGAATTAGAGATATACTATACACAGTATGTCATTTTATATTATTACAGTCTATGTTTGTAATAACCCTGAAACCATTTTGGACATCAATATATTAAGTATGGACCAGTGGTTTCATAACGGCTCTTAACGAGACTGTCTTCCCATAGTTTGCTCGTTTAGGCAACTCTTTGCTGATGAGGCAAGCGGTGATGTAGTGCAACGTGTCCACTAAACTCATTCTTATCTAACCGAGAGCCGACACAAAGATGTTGTCTGTGATGTTCACCCAGAAAGAGAGATCTTGGGCTTCTTTCTCTAACACTATGTTTTCACAATATTTGCTGTTTTATCTGAGAGAAGTCACGGAGGAAACTTGTAGAAATGCATTCATCAAGCATCATCCCTCTACAGCAACGCCCGTCTCCGGACTCGGAAGATAAAATGAACGACGGGAGATCGGAATTCTGAGATACGTATCACGTTTCGTCCACGGCGGGATGCTGAAATCTACAGGATACTCCGATGCAAGACTTCACATCAACTTCCTTACGCCATTCCTCCAAGCTCCAGCGACGCTTCCAGCGAGCAGGGTCAGCGCGTTGTCCGGGCGACTGGAATGGAATTACATGCCTCTTCGGGTTTGCGGAAACTTTGGTTGTTTGAACTCGACGCGCTGGAAGATCGCTTCCTTCCTACCTCTTAACCCTCCAGCAGCCAGCGGAGTGCCGAAAAACCAAACCGCATCGCCCTCCGAGTTCCCTGATTTGTGTTGTTCTCTCGCCGTGATAAATCCTCAAGACCACCACGAGCGGGGAATCTGTGGTTGTTCTTCTGTTTTTCGGCACATCCTTGCTCTTACTCTAGTTAACATCCGGGAACTTTAATTGTTCCGCTGGTTCGCGAACGCGAAAGCACTTCGCTTGCAATTCCAACTGTTCGATATATATTACTCTCATGGGATATTGTATTGCTGCTTAGCTAATTTCACGTCGATTTTAATCCTTTTAAGTTAATACAACAATGAGGATGAACGGAAAATTGGCCAGGGAACAATCACTTCTTCCTTACTGTACATCGCCTTTCCGCCACTTCTGGCTAACCGTGTCGATGATAATAGACAAAATAAAAAACAAGTGGGACAAAAGCCTGTGAGGGCCAGGGCCTATACCAGAGCCGGCCGCCATTCACAGTGCAGAACGGTTATTTTGACAAAATCCTTTTTTCTCGCTGGCTGCTTCGGGGAGGAGGGATTCTAATGTTGCTTCTTCTTGCTCAAATATTGGGCGGCGGTAGGTCTAATTGGCTGTTTGACCGCAAGTTCATTCGTAGGTGAACGCTGCAGCAGATAGTCACTCCCATAAAGACGTTCTCCGCGCCGGCTGTTATCGTGGCGGTACTATAACTAGCAACTGTCAGCCTCACTCCCACATGCTTCAGCAGAGGTGACCGATCATCCACCTGGTTACGGGGGTGACGTGTGGTCAGCACGACGAGCCCCCAGTCGTTGTTGTAAGCTTCCGTAACCGGGTTACGCTTCTCATTCGTTGCTCCCCAATCTCTTCACGATGGTAGGTGGCCACCGGTCCCGTACACGGGCCGAAATCTCAGGAGAAAAGTTGTTACGCTTCTTCCCAGGAGACTCAAACCTGACGCCTTAGACCGCACGGCCACGGTGCGGGACAGTCGATGACGATAGATTAAATTGATAAAGCGACACTCACAAAGGAACACCCATGACAGGACTCGTACCCAGATTGACCATCAAGGTGGCAACACTGAGAAGCATCCATGCCCTTGCTTGTAACTTCTACACCACAGAGACAGATCTACTTTGAAAAGGAAGTAAAAATGAACCATTCTGTACATGTGAAAAAAATCAAGGAAACCCTACGCCAACCCAATACACTGGACTTTTACTGCACAAATTAGTGGCAAGGGGAGACACAGGGGTTCCAACGTTTATGAAATAATGGGTGAAATGTTGATTGTTGTAACACACCAAATTCAAAGAGAAGACAATTTCGTTAAGGGTGATTATTATCAATAACGGTATTTCGGTAAAACCGAAAGTTCCTTATTGAAACTGGCAAATACTCCATTCTGTATTACACTATACTCCGTGCCCAGAAAAGAACGCCGGGGTTTCAAACACGAGTACGTATATTAATTCTATTGCTGCATACAATGGTGTTTTGAGCGTAATCGTGAAGCAACGAGCAAGCTTTACTTCACAGATTCTTGACCAGATAGCAGTAACGTCACATAGTAGTACATGCTAAACTGTTCATAGAAACCGTGTAACAGATTCCCATAGAAATACATAGCCAGAGCAGGTCTTTAGGCCACCGCGAAGTCCCGATTTGAATCCAATAATTTATTTCTCTTGGGGCTAAGTAAAAGGCATTGTGCATCAAGAAAAAAAAATATTTTATACAATGGCTCCTCTATCTCTGGAGCAAGGCCGCGCATAGCGGCAGAGAGGGCGGGATCGAGCTGGCAGAGCGAAGCAGTACACGCTGCTGCGAATGCTGGTAACTGCAGTCGCTTTCCTCCTCTTCAAGAAATACTGTTCCCTCTCGCGTGTTCATTAGTGAAAACGTCTTGCGTCACTACTTGCGCAGACACTTGTTTTCGTTCGCTTGCTCCAGAGATACTTGGGACAGAGTATAGGCATGCTAACCCGAGTTACATATACGCATGATCCAGAATGTAGTAGCTTGAATTCAAAACACCGGCGTTCTTTTTCGGACACTCTGTATATACTCGGATCCAAGACGCCATCGGATCAAAGCTAAATTTTCAACCTTCAAAACCAGGAAAAAAAAGTGCGCCATGGATTCGAAGAAATACGGAGCTTTGTTGTTTACGTGTAAATAGGAATGCCGGAGAAAGACGTTTCCCAATCGGGAACGTTTACGCACGCAGTCTTCAAGCGAAGCACTTCTTAGAAGCAGATCGCCAATCTGTTTACTTAATTCCCATCCCGACAAACTAAATTGTATTTTCTGCGTCGTGGTTCACGGGCAAGGAAGCGTCATCCTCAGACGCTAATTATTCCTCCAGGGCGAGAAATAGACGGTGGGGGGAGGAGAGAGAGAGAGAGAGAGGAAAAACGGCATTGAATTAGTCTCTGCACTTGTGGAGAAGATAGCAACCAGACGCCGAAAGATGCGTGTTGGTAAACCTTGGCTGTCTTCCGAAGCTTCCACTCTGCTGCGTTGTAGCGCAAGAATCCTTCCTGTGGCATGTTTCTTAAAAGCAGGATGTACAGGAATTTATCTTTTATAAAGTCGAACTAAGATGCTTGGGTGATAGTAAGCAGTGCTTGATTTTTCTTTACGAAAAATAATTTTAACCTTATTCTTTAAATCTTATTAACAGGGAACGGAGTTATATGTCAAATGTTATATGTTCATATAATGCTAAAATCAATATTATTTTGTTTATCGATTCTTTATGGATTTAGTCTTACTTCGGTTTTCTGCCACTTTTGGCTAAACGCGAAGCTAAGGATGAATGGTGATGAAGGAACGACACAACACAATCCCACAGAATTAAACTAGCTGTGAGTGCAGCCGCCAGAGCCTCGCTAGTTTGGAAAATGTAGTATTTCTCTCTTACTCTTTGCACCCCAATGATATTTTGTATTATCTTTGCGAGTCGTGGTATGTAAGCTAAAAAAATGATATTTTTATTTTCCATATTTTTATGTATATTGGCTTTTGACACATATCTTAGTTTTTTTTAGATATAATTGCTATATTTTCAAACATTTCTCTATAGTAGGGGCAAATAGAGAGTACTGGGCCATCATTTGGAGCTCGAACCATCATTTGGAGCTCGATCGCCTTAATGGATTTCTCTCGTAAGGCATGAGCAGTGTTGCCAACTCCTTACCCGAAAAAATCACCAAGGTTGTGGCGCTTGTTGTAGCCTTTTATGATGTATATTTTGAGAGCAGAGTTGGCAACACTGTGGGTTTACTGTAGCCTTTTATGAGGGGGGTTTATTGCTTTCTGTTTGCATCTGGCAACACTACCGTAGATTGACAGTGTTGTTAACCTACTGGGTTTTTTCACTGTAAATTTTCATCAAAGGACCTGAGGGGTCCATGTATTTTTTATGTCTGGCAATACTGTTGGGGCCTAGTGTTGGCAACACTGTGGGTTTACTGTAGCCTTTTATGAGGGGGGTCTATTGCCCTCTGTTTACATCTGGCAATTTTATTGGATGTTTTTTTTTTTTTAGGCTCGTTGGTGTTACCTACCCATCCGAAGAAAATTCCACTATATGATCTTTCACAGGTTAAGCTAACCTACAAATAGGAATTGGCAGCACTGACTTATAAACCCACTGGGTTCTCTTGACATGTTTTTTTTTCATGATGTGTTGCTAGGCTATTGAGCATCTTGGCGTATACAATGTATATATTTTGAGAGGGGGGTTATAGCTTTTTATGCTGTACGAATACTGGAAGCTTGACAGTGACAACCAACAGAGTAGGTAAACCTACATCCAGGAACTGGCAACACTAGTTTCTGACAGTAAATTTAAAATAAAATATTAAACAAAATACATGAGTAAGCACTGTGATTACAAATAATACCAGTGTTATGCCCCCAACTCCAACTGGACAACTGGGGAAAATAATTGTACAACAATTTGTACCTAATTGTACAACAACTTGTACCTAATTGTACAACATATACACAGACATAAAAGAGAGAGCCTTCCCGTAACTTACCTCATGTAAAATTTATATGATTTTACAACTGTGAAAAGAAAGCATATGTGTTCTGTATGCACACATTTATTCTTATTTTTCGAAGTTGAATGGAAGCACATGTTTTTACGCCTCTCGTAATACTGACCTTGCCCCACTGATTTTAAATTGCTTCCATCCGCTTTTTTTTTCTGTGTTATTTCCGCATGCACGCAACATTCGCTTTCAATAGTATAATGAAACATAGAAGGAGTGTTAGTATAGCAGGCTCCGAGTTTACAATTTATTAAATTAAACAATAATTTATGTAAGAATATACTTGTACTTACCGAACACAAAATAATAAAAGCACATGTGAATCTTTGCGTGTGTTCATGTTATATGACGACTGAGTAAAAAAATAATGTTGACTCCCCGAAAGATAAAAGTTCCTGGTTCGACACCAGATGCATGCAAATTTTATGTTTTGCTCTCCAAAATCTTGATTTTTATGTTTGTGCTATTTGTCATACAGCAGAGGAGAAGAGGGGAGAGGGGAGGGGAGGGGGTATTATTAGCGCCATCTATTAGCAAACAATAGAAATAAAAAGTAGGGTCAAACTTTTTCAACACCCAAAAATTTTAAACGTCCTCGTTTAGTAATACGATCAGCAGAAGATGTTTGAAGGAGTACTCTTAGTCGAGAAAGCTAATTGCTAGGGCCCATATATTGCTAAAATGTTCCTTGATTTGCATATTTCTCATACCGCCATATGTTGTTCTAGTTGACTTCTTCCAAAAAAAATGCTAATTAGCGAGAGTTAATTAAGCAAGGCAAGTAAAAGAAGCAAATAGGACAATATGTGCCGGCGTGAGAATATGTAAAAATTCGACTCGATTCGAATTAAAGTTGGGGGATATTTTGCATTTTTTTCCTATAATGTACAAAATATTTACCGTACATAATTTTTTCTATTTACAACAGTATAAAATAAGAGGAATGTGTGACAATATCCATATTAATTAGGAAGGTATGTTGTATGCTAGGTTAGCTAATTGTGTCTTCTACAGCTTCACTGTATAGAGGAAAGATGGAAAAAGAGAGCTCTACGGAAACTAACGCTCTTAACAATATTGTACGCCCCGTGAAAATTATATATAAATAAGGCATAAGCGTATTATCTGCTTTCACGTCAGATTTTCCCAACCTGTGAGCTGTAGTGTTTAGGTGACAAGCGACCTGCTCAAATATAATACTGTTGACAATATTGAACGCCCCGTGAAAATTATATATAAATAAGGCATAAGCGTATTATCTACTTTCATGTCAGATTTTCCCAACCTGTGAGCTGTAGTGTTTAGGTGACAAGCGACCTGCTCAAATATAATACTGTTGACAATATTGAACGCCCCGTGAAAATTATATATAAATAAGGCATAAGCGTATTATCTGCTTTCATGTCAGATTTTCCCAACCTGTGAGCTGTAGTGTTTAGGTGACAAGCGACCTGCTCAAATATAATACCGTTGACAATATTGTACGCCCCGTGAAAATTATATATATAAATAAGGCATAAGCGTATTATCTGCTTTCATGTCAGATTTTCCCAACCTGTGAGCTGTAGTGTTTAGGTGACAAGCGACCTGCTCAAATATAATACCGTTGACAATATTGTACGCCCCGTGAAAATTATATATAAATAAGGCATAAGCGTATTATCTGCTTTCATGTCAGATTTTCCCAACCTGTGAGCTGTAGTGTTTAGGTGACAAGCGACCTGCTCAAATATAATACCGTTGACAATATTGTACGTATATTGTATTGTATAGGAGACTAGAAGCATATAATTTGGCGAAAAAACCCAAATAAGGTCATAGAAAATAGTTAAAAAAAAAGTGAGCAATTATATTTTGCATTGCACAGCATTGGATATTAAATAACATACCCCCAAAAAATCTCTGCATTATGCGTTCTGTAAAAAATTGCCCCTACGTGCCAAACTGCTGTGTCAAGTAAACATTTTCAAAGGCACTGTCGTACTTGTGTGCCGGGAAAGCGAATATGTGCGACCAAACTGTGCTCTAAGTGTGGAAAAAATATTTCTATTGCCAACTTCAAGTTGTTTTTTTTGACATGTATATATATTATTATTATTTTTAACAGAGGAAGAAAGTCCGTGCTTCGGAAAACGCGATGATGTGCGTAATGATATCTTCCTTCTCCTGCATAGACTTGTACCAATCTACTGTGTACCGTCTTCTTCCCTGCATCGCCTCGTGCAGTTCGTCCGACCTCTCGTTCAATTTTTCCCCTGCAGCCGAAAGCAGAATGTTGAGATCACTGCACCTCAGGCCACTGATCCCCCGAAGATGGTCCTTGAGAACCATTTCACAAGGGATGCGAAATTCCGGCGTTGTTCTTGCTATGATTACAAGTTTCCCTACATCCTCACAATCTCCGTTTACTGCGTGTTTAAATATTTTACATAGTAGCTCGGGCGGCAAATCAGTTATACGAGACATGTTGTTATTATTATTATTTTTCACTCTATGTTATTTATATACCCCACCCCAATTTTTGTTTCGTGTTCATGGCGATGGTGGTAGAGTGCCACACACGTAAATTTGCCGTTGCGTAGAAACGAATTTTCGTTTCGTCTCCCTCTCTCTTAGCATCATGTGTTCTACCCTGCTCGATAATCTTCGCTATTGTTGCCATATTGTTATTCTATTCCTGGACACACTCGTGCAAACATTATTGAAAACAATTGAATAGCGCTCCAGCTCGCGGTTCCCACTGTTCGGTAGGGACGCTAATGTGGCAATATAGCACGGCGTAGTGCTTGCTTTTTTTTATGCAGTGCATGTTTATTGGCTAGCTAGTAACTAGTGTTGCCAACTGTAATAATGAAGCACTATTTCTGTCATGGAAGGGGAAAAGGCAGGTAAAGTGGCGGTGAGTTTTGTTGGATTGGAAGCACCATATTTTTATTTTATACTAAGTATTTGACCGGTTTGACGTGTGTGTGCGTGTATTGTGTGTGTGTATGTAAAAGTGTGTGTTTGCTAATGAATGTTAAATTCCATAATGCCTCCAGTTCTGTCGAAGTTGAAATTAAAAACCTTGCATAGCCAAGCTCGGGAAATTCTAAGCATCTGCCGCCACCTCCCAGGGAGGCAAAATAACTAGCGCCGGCCCTGGTTCATAACAAAAGAAAAAGCCGCGCATCTTATCGTCTAGTGGCAGTATATGTACTTGTTATTGTTGTGGAAGCCGGCATCCTTTGTAAATGTACAACAAAGGCAACCGACTGTCGCCGATCTCAGAGAGGAAATAATAATACTGCTTCAGGAGGAGTGTTATGGTGCAATTGTAGCGGTTTAACACGTTGGCATGTTATTATCTGCCGTTGCAGTTCCATACCAGTGTATACGGGTTTTGGAAGTGAAAAGTTAAAACGCCACCAGTGCATTAATGCAATGAAAAATAATATATATATTTTTTTATTTTGTTTGAAATTACTCAAATAAGGAATCGTATGAAGAAGTCTTTTTTGCAGCATTTTTGGTAATTTTACTTATGTGTTAGTTCATATTTTGCGAATTTTTAGTCCATATGTATGTAGCTACATACAAAGTTACTTGTTAGTACATATTAATCCTAGTCCTGGTATAATGCATGACGTTTAAAACTCAACGTTAGATAGACCTGAATTCTCTAATTTTATTGTTGTACGTAACAGCTGTGCATCGGCGCACTGCAGTGATTTTTCTATCTGCTCTATTAGCAACACTGCTTCTTTAGTTGTTTCGCGCATCGCACGGCAGAATTATCTGCGCTGGACTCTACCCAGTGCGGCGACCTGTTCACCCAGTGATGCGTCTCTGCTCACGAACCTTTCGAAAGCTGCGTGCTCTAACTTTCTGTCTGTTTCGTGACGTGCATCCAGATCCGTCTGCGTGGTGTTGTAAGCAATGTCGTGATTTTTGCATGCGGCGTCCAACGGATTCACACCCTTGTCCCCTCTCTCCAATTTTTTCTCAAGTTTGGTACCCGGTCCGCAGTACTGGTAGCCAGGTAAATGTACGTGTTCTCGAAAAGTTTGGAGCAATCCAAATACTAGCAACTGATGAAACTGTACGATAGTCTGGACATTGTAACGTTCGCCTCGGAAATAAAACCACTCGACGATTGTCGTGAAAATTCAGTCGTTGTGTTCGACGACGCCATCCTGGAAAATCAAAATGAAATTCGCAACTTTTTCACGCAAGGTCGTCACAAAAAAAATGGATTGTTTTTACCTAGCTCAAACGTTTTCCAAAATTCCAAAACAGTTAGTACGCGACAACGCTAATTTCATATGTTTGTTTCGTCAAGATCACACCAACCTCAAGCACGCGTACGATGACTACGTAGGCGGAGACATGAACTACAATCAATTTTCGGAACGCTGTTGCTTTTCTTGCTGGAACGGTGACGATTTCGGATTCGTGACGATCGACATGACGAGGAAACCCAACGACGGAAAATACAGAAACAAAATCAACGACTTTCTAAACGTTGTAACGTTGTGAGAAACGACGTTTATTTATAAACGTTTATAAATAAACGTCGTTTCTCACAACGTTACAACGTTTAGAAAGTCGTTGATTTTGTTTCTGTATTTTCCGTCGTTGGGTTTCCTCGTCATGTCGATCGTCACGAATCCGAAATCGTCACCGTTCCAGCAAGAAAAGCAGCAGCGTTCCGAAAATTGATTGTAGTTCATGTCTCCGCCTACGTAGTCATCGTACGCGTGCTTGAGGTTGGTGTGATCTTGACGAAACAAACATATGAAATTAGCGTTGTCGCGTACTAACTGTTTTGGAATTTTGGAAAACGTTTGAGCTAGGTAAAAACAATCCATTTTTTTTGTGACGACCTTGCGTGAAAAAGTTGCGAATTTCATTTTGATTTTCCAGGATGGCGTCGTCGAACACAACGACTGAATTTTCACGACAATCGTCGAGTGGTTTTATTTCCGAGGCGAACGTTACAATGTCCAGACTATCGTACAGTTTCATCAGTTGCTAGTATTTGGATTGCTCCAAACTTTTCGAGAACACGTACATTTACCTGGCTACCAGTACTGCGGACCGGGTACCAAACTTGAGAAAAAATTGGAGAGAGGGGACAAGGGTGTGAATCCGTTGGACGCCGCATGCAAAAATCACGACATTGCTTACAACACCACGCAGACGGATCTGGATGCACGTCACGAAACAGACAGAAAGTTAGAGCACGCAGCTTTCGAAAGGTTCGTGAGCAGAGACGCATCACTGGGTGAACAGGTCGCCGCACTGGGTAGAGTCCAGCGCAGATAATTCTGCCGTGCGATGCGCGAAACAACTAAAGAAGCAGTGTTGCTAATAGAGCAGATAGAAAAATCACTGCAGTGCGCCGATGCACAGCTGTTACGTACAACAATAAAATTAGAGAATTCAGGTCTATCTAACGTTGAGTTTTAAACGTCATGCATTATACCAGGACTAGGATTAATATGTACTAACAAGTAACTTTGTATGTAGCTACATACATATGGACTAAAAATTCGCAAAATATGAACTAACACATAAGTAAAATTACCAAAAATGCTGCAAAAAAGACTTCTTCATACGATTCCTTATTTGAGTAATTTCAAACAAAATAAAAAAATATATATATTATTTTTCATTGCATTAATGCACTGGTGGCGTTTTAACTTTTCACTTCCAAAACCCGTATACACTGGTATGGAACTGCAACGGCAGATAATAACATGCCAACGTGTTAAACCGCTACAATTGCACCATAACACTCCTCCTGAAGCAGTATTATTATTTCCTCTCTGAGATCGGCGACAGTCGGTTGCCTTTGTTGTACATTTACAAAGGATGCCGGCTTCCACAACAATAACAAGTACATATACTGCCACTAGACGATAAGATGCGCGGCTTTTTCTTTTGTTATGAACCAGGGCCGGCGCTAGTTATTTTGCCTCCCTGGGAGGTGGCGGCAGATGCTTAGAATTTCCCGAGCTTGGCTATGCAAGGTTTTTAATTTCAACTTCGACAGAACTGGAGGCATTATGGAATTTAACATTCATTAGCAAACACACACTTTTACATACACACACACAATACACGCACACACACGTCAAACCGGTCAAATACTTAGTATAAAATAAAAATATGGTGCTTCCAATCCAACAAAACTCACCGCCACTTTACCTGCCTTTTCCCCTTCCATGACAGAAATAGTGCTTCATTATTACAGTTGGCAACACTAGTTACTAGCTAGCCAATAAACATGCACTGCATAAAAAAAAGCAAGCACTACGCCGTGCTATATTGCCACATTAGCGTCCCTACCGAACAGTGGGAACCGCGAGCTGGAGCGCTATTCAATTGTTTTCAATAATGTTTGCACGAGTGTGTCCAGGAATAGAATAACAATATGGCAACAATAGCGAAGATTATCGAGCAGGGTAGAACACATGATGCTAAGAGAGAGGGAGACGAAACGAAAATTCGTTTCTACGCAACGGCAAATTTACGTGTGTGGCACTCTACCACCATCGCCATGAACACGAAACAAAAATTGGGGTGGGGTATATAAATAACATAGAGTGAAAAATAATAATAATAACAACATGTCTCGTATAACTGATTTGCCGCCCGAGCTACTATGTAAAATATTTAAACACGCAGTAAACGGAGATTGTGAGGATGTAGGGAAACTTGTAATCATAGCAAGAACAACGCCGGAATTTCGCATCCCTTGTGAAATGGTTCTCAAGGACCATCTTCGGGGGATCAGTGGCCTGAGGTGCAGTGATCTCAACATTCTGCTTTCGGCTGCAGGGGAAAAATTGAACGAGAGGTCGGACGAACTGCACGAGGCGATGCAGGGAAGAAGACGGTACACAGTAGATTGGTACAAGTCTATGCAGGAGAAGGAAGATATCATTACGCACATCATCGCGTTTTCCGAAGCACGGACTTTCTTCCTCTGTTAAAAATAATAATAATATATATACATGTCAAAAAAAACAACTTGAAGTTGGCAATAGAAATATTTTTTCCACACTTAGAGCACAGTTTGGTCGCACATATTCGCTTTCCCGGCACACAAGTACGACAGTGCCTTTGAAAATGTTTACTTGACACAGCAGTTTGGCACGTAGGGGCAATTTTTTACAGAACGCATAATGCAGAGATTTTTTGGGGGTATGTTATTTAATATCCAATGCTGTGCAATGCAAAATATAATTGCTCACTTTTTTTTTAACTATTTTCTATGACCTTATTTGGGTTTTTTCGCCAAATTATATGCTTCTAGTCTCCTATACAATACAATATACGTACAATATTGTCAACGGTATTATATTTGAGCAGGTCGCTTGTCACCTAAACACTACAGCTCACAGGTTGGGAAAATCTGACATGAAAGCAGATAATACGCTTATGCCTTATTTATATATAATTTTCACGGGGCGTACAATATTGTCAACGGTATTATATTTGAGCAGGTCGCTTGTCACCTAAACACTACAGCTCACAGGTTGGGAAAATCTGACATGAAAGCAGATAATACGCTTATGCCTTATTTATATATATAATTTTCACGGGGCGTACAATATTGTCAACGGTATTATATTTGAGCAGGTCGCTTGTCACCTAAACACTACAGCTCACAGGTTGGGAAAATCTGACATGAAAGCAGATAATACGCTTATGCCTTATTTATATATAATTTTCACGGGGCGTTCAATATTGTCAACAGTATTATATTTGAGCAGGTCGCTTGTCACCTAAACACTACAGCTCACAGGTTGGGAAAATCTGACATGAAAGTAGATAATACGCTTATGCCTTATTTATATATAATTTTCACGGGGCGTTCAATATTGTCAACAGTATTATATTTGAGCAGGTCGCTTGTCACCTAAACACTACAGCTCACAGGTTGGGAAAATCTGACGTGAAAGCAGATAATACGCTTATGCCTTATTTATATATAATTTTCACGGGGCGTACAATATTGTTAAGAGCGTTAGTTTCCGTAGAGCTCTCTTTTTCCATCTTTCCTCTATACAGTGAAGCTGTAGAAGACACAATTAGCTAACCTAGCATACAACATACCTTCCTAATTAATATGGATATTGTCACACATTCCTCTTATTTTATACTGTTGTAAATAGAAAAAATTATGTACGGTAAATATTTTGTACATTATAGGAAAAAAATGCAAAATATCCCCCAACTTTAATTCGAATCGAGTCGAATTTTTACATATTCTCACGCCGGCACATATTGTCCTATTTGCTTCTTTTACTTGCCTTGCTTAATTAACTCTCGCTAATTAGCATTTTTTTTGGAAGAAGTCAACTAGAACAACATATGGCGGTATGAGAAATATGCAAATCAAGGAACATTTTAGCAATATATGGGCCCTAGCAATTAGCTTTCTCGACTAAGAGTACTCCTTCAAACATCTTCTGCTGATCGTATTACTAAACGAGGACGTTTAAAATTTTTGGGTGTTGAAAAAGTTTGACCCTACTTTTTATTTCTATTGTTTGCTAATAGATGGCGCTAATAATACCCCCTCCCCTCCCCTCTCCCCTCTTCTCCTCTGCTGTATGACAAATAGCACAAACATAAAAATCAAGATTTTGGAGAGCAAAACATAAAATTTGCATGCATCTGGTGTCGAACCAGGAACTTTTATCTTTCGGGGAGTCAACATTATTTTTTTACTCAGTCGTCATATAACATGAACACACGCAAAGATTCACATGTGCTTTTATTATTTTGTGTTCGGTAAGTACAAGTATATTCTTACATAAATTATTGTTTAATTTAATAAATTGTAAACTCGGAGCCTGCTATACTAACACTCCTTCTATGTTTCATTATACTATTGAAAGCGAATGTTGCGTGCATGCGGAAATAACACAGAAAAAAAAAGCGGATGGAAGCAATTTAAAATCAGTGGGGCAAGGTCAGTATTACGAGAGGCGTAAAAACATGTGCTTCCATTCAACTTCGAAAAATAAGAATAAATGTGTGCATACAGAACACATATGCTTTCTTTTCACAGTTGTAAAATCATATAAATTTTACATGAGGTAAGTTACGGGAAGGCTCTCTCTTTTATGTCTGTGTATATGTTGTACAATTAGGTACAAGTTGTTGTACAATTAGGTACAAATTGTTGTACAATTATTTTCCCCAGTTGTCCAGTTGGAGTTGGGGGCATAACACTGGTATTATTTGTAATCACAGTGCTTACTCATGTATTTTGTTTAATATTTTATTTTAAATTTACTGTCAGAAACTAGTGTTGCCAGTTCCTGGATGTAGGTTTACCTACTCTGTTGGTTGTCACTGTCAAGCTTCCAGTATTCGTACAGCATAAAAAGCTATAACCCCCCTCTCAAAATATATACATTGTATACGCCAAGATGCTCAATAGCCTAGCAACACATCATGAAAAAAAAACATGTCAAGAGAACCCAGTGGGTTTATAAGTCAGTGCTGCCAATTCCTATTTGTAGGTTAGCTTAACCTGTGAAAGATCATATAGTGGAATTTTCTTCGGATGGGTAGGTAACACCAACGAGCCTAAAAAAAAAAACATCCAATAAAATTGCCAGATGTAAACAGAGGGCAATAGACCCCCCTCATAAAAGGCTACAGTAAACCCACAGTGTTGCCAACACTAGGCCCCAACAGTATTGCCAGACATAAAAAATACATGGACCCCTCAGGTCCTTTGATGAAAATTTACAGTGAAAAAACCCAGTAGGTTAACAACACTGTCAATCTACGGTAGTGTTGCCAGATGCAAACAGAAAGCAATAAACCCCCCTCATAAAAGGCTACAGTAAACCCACAGTGTTGCCAACTCTGCTCTCAAAATATACATCATAAAAGGCTACAACAAGCGCCACAACCTTGGTGATTTTTTCGGGTAAGGAGTTGGCAACACTGCTCATGCCTTACGAGAGAAATCCATTAAGGCGATCGAGCTCCAAATGATGGTTCGAGCTCCAAATGATGGCCCAGTACTCTCTATTTGCCCCTACTCTCTATATAAATTATATATTCCTCATGATAAATATCAAAAGTTTTCCGTTAATTTGTATTCTGTTAGGTTAGGTTGTATTCAAACATAAATCTTGACATCTATGTTATTCTAACATTTTTATCAACAATAGAGAATGCAAACTCAAGCATTCGCTGTGGAATCCATTGCATGTTTTAAATATACTCTCATTACTTCATGTCATACTGAATGCAGTTTCAGTCAATGTAAATCTGTTTTTAGGGATATCAGGAGGAGATTCGCGTTTCAACAGTAAAGAAAGTTAGACGATCCATTGTTCTGGCAACAGCAAATATTTCTGCTTGAATTTTGTATTACAATAATGTCACGTAAGCCTAATGTATTTCATTAAACTTCTGAACCGCTTGCTTACTGAAAATTGCCACTTTTCACAATTATAAGTCCATATTTAATTCCATATTTTGATTAAAATAACTAAATATATATTTAAAATCAGTAATTTTTAGTACATGTAAGTCCGTTCTTTGCTAATTAGTAATAAATTTTACAAATTTAGTTGCAAAATTCTGTGCTTAAAATAACAATTTTAAGGAATATATCGTCGTTAGAATTACCAAAAGTGTGTCTCAAAAATCACGGTTTTGAGTTACGCCTGTACTTTTCAGGACTCAACAAGTTCTGCCGATCATTACAAAAACTACCGACAATGGAGACTTCAGTGCACACACACTTTGATTTACAGTGACACACATCCTCTTTTAGATATGTTTCTTGGTTATACCAATGGCAATATGCGAAAATCAAACATGGCGGATTTAAATGGCGGGAAACATGCAATATGGTTTAGGAAGGATTTGTGTTCGAGGTTCACGCCTTCAAAAGCCTTCTAAAAGTCTAATTGAACTGAGCTATTTCTGTTAAACAGAATAAAAGGCTATAATTGAAAGTAGAGGTGGTAGAATAGAGCCAAATAAAGCCATTTCTAATATTCTAAGTGTGAAGAAAGTTGGGTTTTTGTGATAAAGTTTCTTCGCTGGCCACTTAGGAGCCACAGCTTGAAACTCTCTTCCAGAACCGCGTCTCTAAGGAGGAAGAAAGGAACTTGGGAAGCAAATTCCGTATGACTTATTCCCGCCGGAGATGGAGTCGAACTGAATGAATGATTGAACAATAACCGGTAACCCTCGGAAGGTAATTGTTTTAAAGGGCACTATTAAGATCACCGTTCCACGAGGGAGGTCATTATTTGAGAAGGGGAAAAAACGGGGGGTAACGGAGGGGGGGGGGGGCAAGGGTTTGCATGTCGGTTTTTGAGGATCGTGGGAGGGAGATGATAAGGGAAAGCGAATTAAAGGAGGGGTTGGGGGTTGGAATGAAGACCAAAAGAGGGGTAAGGGAAGTTACTCTCCGGAACGAGGCTTGCTTTGCCCCATTACCCTTCGGAGTACCTTGGGATCGGATAAATTATGTATCCGCTCCGGCCGCCATCTTGAATGCGCGCGCAGCGTTCCACTTGGAGATGGCGGAAGTTGGTTCTTTGTCAGCTAAGACCCCCAGCGTAAGCCCCGGCTTAAGTAGATTTCGCTTCGGTTCGAAGATTTGTTCCCCGTAACAATGACGCGGGAGGGGCTGGAAAGGTTATGATGCTTTGGAAGGGAAGAATTACAGAAAGGAATATCGTCTATGTATCCTTCCGAGTCTTTACGATCGCAAAATACCAGCAATACCAACAATAAAGATTTGTCAGCTGATCAGGCAATCTTATCGATACAAACACTAATGTTGCATATCTTCAAAATAGAGCCACCTTTATGAAGACACCCAAATGTCAACGTCACTTCCATGTAGTACACCCTGGATGTATTGTTAAAAGACTAACGAGGCTTCGGCAGCTGGTCTCACGGCAATCATAATCCTCTGTGAGGCCTATGTAGTGTGCTGGACATTTGTGTTTGCAATTGTCCTCTCATCAATTTCATCGTATGACCATTCATCCTCATCACCGCGAATATCCAAAGGTGGTAGAAAAGCAGCGTAAAGTAAAACAAACCAACAACAAATCAACAAGGGAAGGCGGAATTGTTCTATGCAGTTCTTCCATATAAAATCGCCTGAACTATCACGAAATACGCAGCGATATGACTATTGTGTAACACCAAAAATAATATATTCTTACGTGAAGGTTCATACATCAGCATCCTTACTATTAATAGGCAAGGGGTGGAAAATGTTCAGTAATATAAAGAGGCCAGGTATAGAATCTTGGTCTGTAATTTGTCAGTTTTCTATATGTAAAAAGTGGTCAGTAAAATCCGTATTTTTGTGTTCGTAGTTGTAATTTGTGATTTTCTTTTGTTCCCGATAGTGCATTTTGATAAAAACACAACAAATTCGCAATGGGAAACCAGAAATTTTCATTGCAAGTAAGAAACAGGCATTTTTCTTTTCCTAATATTGTACTGACAAAGTAGCCCAGCGAGGAAAGCGTTATTAAGCACTGGCTTCAAGTAAAAATTGAAAATATTACAGTTTGATGTCAATTTTTTTTTCTCTGGTTCCTGTTGGTTATTCACTATGTATTTTCTTTGGCCACATTTGCTTACTACAGATTGTCTACCAAAATAACAAATCCAAAATTCTTGACTTTTTCATGACCTTTTTCCCCCTTTCTTGACCTATTTTTCCTCTTTCTTGACCTTTTACCCTCTTTCTTGACCTATTTTTCTTCTTTCTTGATCTATTTTTCCTCTTTCTTGACCTATTTTCCTCTTTATTGACCTATTTTTCCCTTTCCCTAAAATTTATTTAATCGCTCCCTAATTAGGTGTAGTTCCAATATTAAGAAAATATATGTTTTTATTCAATGAGAAACCTCTACCGCAAGGCCGGTTAAGATGAAAACTGAAGCTGTACTTAAGCAAGAGATTTAGACTTGCTTTGATTGCATGTAATAACTAATGCTTCGGGCTTCAACGTTTAACAAAACTTGATACATACAAGAATGTATTTCTTAAGAAACAAAGTGAACAAATCCTCACTTCAATACAATTTTAGATTCCCAAATATTCAATTTTACCAAATCCATGTACAGTATACGCATAATAATGTAAATTCACTGTACTGTACAAAATAAGCATAATTTCTTGACTTTTTCTTTTTCGTCTTTATAGTGCAAAAAAATGAGTCTCGCAAATTCATTGAAAATCGCAACCCTAATTCTCACTAATATTTGTAACAAAGACACAAGAGATGGGTGATAATTCCTCGAGTCGTTCATGCCATCTCCAGCTACCAAGTTTTCTCCTCCTCATGTATAAAATTCCAGATCCCTCGGGATCTCCTTTTGTTCCCAGTGAATGGACAATTAGTCTCGAGTCCCTGGAACACGAACTGTCCCCTCTTTCCCTCTAACTCCTGGGAGAACAAGAGGAGGCTCGTGTGTTCTGGGACTTACGGTTGGAAAACGTAGATGCAAGCAAGGTACTGTTGGTATGCATCATCACAGAGTAAGGGGTTTTAGAGCACCCGGAATCCATCCGCTCAAACCACACAAATATAAAGAGAGGCCTCGTCCACTTACTTTCAGGGCTTCCCCGATGCGCAGTGGTAGCGTCGTCGCCTTGTAATCGAGGGGTCTCGGGTTCGATACTAGGTGGAGGCACAATTAGTTCGGATCCCACTTTAAACTGTAGGTCCAGTCCCGATTAGCCTTCCTGTGCAGAAAGTGGACTTAACACCAAAACAAGGGTCCCGTGTTCGAATCCTGGCCTGGGCATGGATGTTTGCGAGTGTCCATAATTTCATCATGTCATCACTCATCCCCATTTTCGCAAATTAGCCAAAAAGTGGCGCAAAACGCGAAGTGAAATAAAGCAAATCAATCAATCTATCAGTCCATCAGGGGTTGGAAGCTGGTAAGAGGGTGGAGTTTGATGACTTAACTGACCAAACCAACCTACCAATAAATTTATAAAAAATAATAGACGAAGTTTTATTTAAATCCATGGGATCCTGTTGCTGTAAATAAGGTGGATCCATATACACGGAGAAAACTAGATGCATCAAATGCACCGGAAATGCATTAAAGTGTGTTTTGTGACCTTTTCCAAGTACTGATGCATTTTTGTATATTGTTTGTAACAATACCCTTGAATGAAGGGGCTCTGGCGTTCACCCAGTCTCGAATAAGATTGGTACCACTGGGCAGCCCTTAAGCTTAAATACGGTCGGAGTGTGGTACTGATCCCATCACCTCCAAAAATGTGAATGTGTGGGACCACTTGCGTCGTAGCGTGCTGTGCTAACCACTAAGTCACGGAGGTCGGCTCTTGGCAAGGTTCACGAGCCCGAGACTCGAGCTCTACGAGCCTATCATTCGCCTGAGAGAACCAGCAAACGCAGCACTTGCTGGGAACTTGCTGATGACTTGCTCGGCAAGTGGAGAAACGAAATCTCCTTCTTCCCTGCGGCTACGTCGGGAAAAGGGGGAGGCACACGCATGTGGCGGTTTCGCGGGGGGTTGCGTGGGTGAAAGGGGGAGAGTGCCCTCCCCCCCTAAGGGAGCGCGAAGGGGGTTATGACTACCGCCGGCCCGCGGTCAGTTTCTAACAAGCGGAACCCAGACTTTGCTAATAGCAGCTCTTTATTTTCCGCCTCCTCCCAAATGGACGAATCGTGTAACTGGCAGTCAGCGTTTTGTTAGCCGGCTATGCTACACATGGACCTACATTACGTCACCACCACCTTTTTTTTTATCTA
This sequence comes from Lepisma saccharinum, assembly GCF_977018435.1. Lineage (NCBI taxonomy): Eukaryota > Metazoa > Arthropoda > Insecta > Zygentoma > Lepismatidae > Lepisma > Lepisma saccharinum. The sequence continues at coordinate 78,036,480 of NC_139229.1, read as the reverse complement.
CCCTTTCGGACACTGGCGAGAAGAATGGCTAATTTTCTCGTCGCCCTATTTCCCGGTGATTTTTTTCTGTGATTGATATTTTGTCCTGTCGCACGTCAGATCTCCTGAACAGAAAAAAAAGAGGAACCACTCACTCTATCTTGGATTGAAATGTGACCCACCCCCCTTTAATCTGTCACGTTATCTGTACGTAGAAAGCCTTTGCAAGGTTTGGTATTAAACTTCTCACTTTCAAATTATCCTTTCCAATCTAAACTACTGTATCTCTCAATGGATACTGAAGCCAGTAACTCCAGATTTTCTTTCTTTCAGTTAGAAAAAAAATATGGTAGAGTATGCCTCATCAAGGACCTCGGTAGTTCTTTTTCTCTAAAAAAAGGAGGCAGACTAAGATTTCATAACTTGCCCTAATAGAAACTTATATTTTATCTTCAATGAAGAATTTTGGAGGAACTAGGGGGTCCGGACCCCCCCCCCCGGCCGGGAAAAAATATTTTTTTTTAAAACATTTGTTCTACTTAATCTATGGTTATTTCATTTATTAATTTGCTTATTTTACTTCGCGTTTTGTGTCACTTTTGGCTAATTTGCGAAGATGGGGATGAGTGATGATATGATGAAATTGATGAATTGACGCAAACATCCATGCCCAGGTCGGGATTCGAACCCGGGACCCATGGCGTCGTAGCGCGATGTGCTAGAGTCGACGAGCGGTATGAAAGCGGCTGACCTTGACAAGTCCGCGCAGAGAGAGGGGGAGATACATTTCCGCTGTTGCCACCTACTCACCGTTCGGGGTTCTCGCCAGCTCTTACAAAATAAAAGACAACTGCGTACATTCGAACAATTGCAAATTGCCGCTGCACGGCTATTTTTGCAACAATCGATACCAATCCTGCACGAGTATTACCAGAAAGCTTTAGACAATCGTACTGTGCTGTAAATTAAACGTGTAGAATCTTGAAAGTAAGTGAAAGAAGTTAAATATTTTATTGACCATTATTGTATAAAGAAAAAGTTATCTTGCGAGCCGATTTTTATTAAATTAGATTTGAAATAACTTCCAGTGAGGAAGTTACCAAGAAAACTCCAAATTTTAAGTTCGTATAATAGTTACAGCGATATGTTCTTTGGTTACTGAGAAAACGAGAGAAGAACTTGATTCATTCTTTCGCGGCGCGGCAAAGGGAACTTCGTTTGCCGCAGATACCATGCGCCGGTCTTGTGGCACTCGCAATAACAAAATAACTGTCTGGCATGCATAATATGAACTGAAAAGAAAAATTAAAATGCCATTTACTTACATAATGCTCATTCCGTACTGCTGCCAACCTCGTCACTTGATTCAAGTTCTTCGGAATCCGTGTCTTGCAAATTTATAATGACCTTTTCGATGACATCGTCTCTGACTATTTCACGCTGGAAGTCATCTTCTTGTATTTTCTCTGCGTGAGCCACACAATCTGCCCACTCGGAAACACCTATTCCGTCTATTGCTTCGTGAGTCAGTTTCTGTACATCGGCAATTTTGAAAGTCTTGTTCTTGTCGGCTACGTACCCCTTCAACTGGGCCCAAATCATTTCAATCAGGTTGTACTGACAATGATAAGGTGGGAGACGAACTACTCTGTGACCATATTCTCTTGCTATTATATCGATTTCGTAACTCTTGTGAGTTGGTGTATGATGTTTCACCAACTGCAACAATTCTGCTCGGGTTTGCGTGCTTGTGTGGGGAATGTTCTTGATAGAGATACATGCTATAATATCTGCCTTCCTTGTGTTCGAACAAGGCGTTTTATCCACTTGCAAGGAATGTATGCTCGCGTTGTCCATTACAATCACGGATTCGGGAGCGAGAAACGGCAAGAACTGCTCGCGAAACCACTTTCGAAACACGGCAGACGTCATTTCTGAATGATAGTCAGTACTGTTTGTTTTGGAGCGGGAAACCAATTTACTTTGGGGCACAAAGCCTGTAGCAGCTGAACCAGCATGACACACTGTAAGACGAGCACCTTTTCCTAATGGCACGTTTAACCCACCAGAACCATCACTCATTCTCCAGCAGCTCGTCTTCGTGTGATTCTGCTTTACCCAGGTTTCATCTAAATAGTATATATTTGCAGTACCAGCTTTCCTGATTTCGTGCATGGTTCTGAGGAAGATCACTCTCGCAGCTACAACATCAACCCTCTCCATTAAAAATTTCCTCCCGTCGTTGCCTTTCCTATATCTGAACTCCATGTTTTTCAAAATTTTTAACACTGACCACGTACTGCCTGCAAATCAGACCTATCCCACATGCAGCCGCTGTACGCCCCTGACATTTGGCAACACTGCTCCCTGACGAACACGAGGAACTGTCTGCACTGCGAGATTCACTTTGGAAGAACTGATACACTTTGTACACCATATCTCGCGCTTGTTTGTGTAGAACACGACACTTAAGTGTTTCTGTAGACATCTTGCACACGTATATTGACAAATTTTTGTGATTACACTGAAGAAACACGAACAGTCACAACGAAAACCAAACCGATTCTTACCGCTCGAAAAACAAAAGAACGACATCGCGCGTTTTCCACGGCAGTCTGTACTTCCTCCTTTTGCTACTGCGCATCGAGGATTGTTCAAGGTCAGCCACTTTCATATAGCTTTTCGACTCTAACCACTCCGACACGGGGGCCGGCTCGATTGTTATTTATTTCCTCTGAACTTAGAAGGCAGGGATTATTATATTGGGATCATACTGCCTTGAAGGACAGTACCAAAGATGATATTTGTACACTACTACTCATGATGATAATATAATAACAAAAAATTAACAAATCGGCAACTTTATCTTTCGTCAACTGGATCTTACATCCTTTATTATTATTCAATAAATATCCATTTCAAATTAATTCCAATTTTTGTATACAAATTTTGGCGATCTTAAGTACACGCAAGCTAGATAATAAATATGTGATGTTATATCTACATTCTTACACCATCCTTTTACAGTGTTGCGGCTATGCTGTTCAGATGTCATGGATCCCTGCCTGGGCATGAGTGTCTTTGTGAGAGCCCCTTTATCAATTTCATATCATCATTCACCCTCATCTTCGCCAAAAATGGCATAAAAGCGAAGTAAAATAAACAAAATCATTTAAATAACCTGCAAAGCTGTATAAGTTCACTGTCATACGACGGGCTTGAGAACAAAGCTTAGCTCTTTTAATATATTGCATTTTTTATCATCACACAAGTGTTTTCTGCAGTGCGGTTTGATTCTAAATTTTAATACACAAGGCATTACGATGCAGCAGCAATAAAAAACAACATAATTTCGAATAATAAAAAAAATCCGTCTGGAACGAGTTGGAAACACTGCCGGATGTGTCCGTGGGTACATTCTTATGTAACATAATATGCAGGCTGTTATTTAACTGCGTCGGGCGCTTCATATCCTCTTCTAATTACCAAAACAAAGCACATCCGGGCGTATGCACCTATAATAAGGTAATATATTTCACGGTCTCTCGTTCCTTGGCTCGCGTTAAAATGAAAATACGGAACTGGAACATTTTTTAATTCGCTCTTTTTCGCGGTTGACGACACGGGAGAAACGCCGAAGCACGTCAGACTTAATAACTTCGTGAAAAATTCAATGAGACTACTTTCTTCCGACTTTCTGTTTCATTCCCCTTCGTCTGTACCATATACAAAATGTGCTGACAGATGGCACTGGCGTCGTTGACTCTGTTTTACGTCCTGACATGGCATTATACCATTACATATTTCGCAGTCTTGTTATATGGAAATTGTACTGAGATGCGATACAATATCATAACTTCGAAGGGGGAAATGAAATGCTAGTTTCTTTTACTGGTAAGAGTGTTACCCACGAAACCCGCTGTTAAATTCAAGGAATGCAGTTACAAGGTCACTGATTGATTCATTCATTTTGTTTACCTTAATTCAATTGTTTAATTTATCCTCTCTATTCTTTGAATAAAAATTACGAAAAATACTTAAAACATAAAAAAATTCCAATTATATAATAAGATTGATTGATTGATTTAGTTTATTTTACTTCGCGTTTTGTGCCTCTTGGCTAATTTGCGAAGATGGGGATGAGTGATGAAATGATGAAATTGATGAATGGACATTCACAAACAACCAAGCCCGACCAGGATTCGAATCCGGGACCATTGGCGTCGCAGCGCGATGTGCTAACCACTCGGCCACAGGGTCGGGCCAATTATATAATAAGAGTGTCAATTCCAAGATATGGATAAAATTTAGACTAATTGATTGATTTCGTTTATTTTACTATGCGTTTTGTGCCTCTTGGCTAATTTGAGAAGATGGGGATGAGTGATGAAGTGATGAATGGACATTCACAAACAACCAAGCCCGAGCTGGATTCGAACCCGGGACCCTTGGCGCCGCAGAGCAATTTGCTAACTACTCGGCCACAGGGTCCGGCTTTAAAGACTAATAATGAAGTGACGCACAAATATGTTTCTCATGTTTTGATATATTTGGTACATAAATATTAACACTATAACGTTTTTTAGGGTTTCCAATGCATCCAAAAACTCCACTGCGATATTGTTCTTGTTTCTAAAATAAATAATTTAAGCTGTAGAAGGTATTTTCCCAACCAATACAAACACCGCTTGCATTCTCTGTCTCCCTAAATTTACGAGATTTAAATACTAGATCCACGTTGGATTCCCGGAGCCAATATTTCCAATAACATTTCACAAATTCCAAGAAATTACAGTTAAATAGAGACCTTAATACAGTCGTTACTATAAACACGCAAATGTGGTAAAACAGTTTTGAATGGGTTCGAATCCCGGCCTGAGCATGAGTGTCGCTTCTCAATTTTATATCATCGTCGCGATTAGCTAAAAGTGGCAGAAAAGTGACGTTAAATGAACTGAACAGTTTTAACAGCGATGTGACATTTCGCTGAAGAAAGCTCTGAACTAGGGATGGCCAAATCCGGTTAAAATTTTATTCGGATATGGGACATTTTTCTATCCGTATTTCAAATATCCGGATTATCAGGATATCCTAATTATTATGATAATCCGGATTATCCCAATTATCCATGCATCCGGATATTCGGATTATCCGTTGCATCCAAAAACCGATATCAGATAATTTGAAATCCACATATCCGTTATCCGGGTTTTGTAACACCGCGGTCCTCGTAAAACACATCCCGCGTGCCACTCTTTAAGCAACACTCGCACGATCCTTCAACGCCATGCAACAAAGATCAGAGGAACAAAACGAGGTCACCATCTCTCGTATAAAACCCCTGCTCCACCTTTGCCCTCACCCCCCACCCTCAATTTTTTTTTGGGGGGGGGGGCGGGCGGCGAAACAAAAACATCTGAAATATGAATGGCGAAAATCATGAAAAATTTAACTCCGGGCGTTCGGCATTTCCAGAGAAAGGAGCTTTCTACCGGCAATAAATAATACAGCGATTTAGGAAGGGGGAGTAAAAGTGACGAGGGTTAGGACGGACAGCAAAAACAGAATAGAAGGAAAGATGCAGAGACGGAAAAATGGGAGGGGGGCTGTAATCCGGAGATGCAGGGAGGAAAGAGAATTTCGGTTCGGTGTAAAGAGAAGTCCTTGCTTATAAACGAGGTGGAATTATGAGTACAAGAAAAGGAAAACCGGAAAAGATGCCGGGTATTGAAACAGATACCGAAAAGTTAATGAAAATTTCAGCATCAGAGCAGAATGACAAAATTCTGCTATGAAAGATTGCAATAATTTTTAACTCTGAGGAATATTTCTCATTTTACAGCTGGTATCGATTATGCAGGGAAAATAATTTTTATTAAGATCCAATCTCTGCCTTTCATTTCCACTTGTTTATGTAGTTAACCCGTTGGATAATTTCGCGTCTATATTTGCCAGTTATGGTATCGAAATGTTAGTGTTTCAAACTGACATTAACATGATCGGATGGTACCAAAATTTGCGTTTTTATCTATAAGTGTACTTTTCAGAAAACAAGACCTGTGCCGGTTACAGGCATTTCATACGATGGTAACGATTTGTTAGGAATTTACTGTCTGTTGTTTGTCGAGCTACATATACCGACGTTACGGCTCCCGTGTGACGGTAGGTGCGCACTGGATTACCGCCAAAGCCTTGCCATTTTGCTCGGTGATGTGAGACGTTCCGAGAGGAGGTGAAAAGCTGTGTTAACATCCACTTCGTACAGCTGTAGGAATTGTTATATGTATAGCACGCACCATAGGCTTTTCTAAAATAAAATTTTGGAAAACGCGCATGTCATACACGCGTATATATGGTATATTTTATTTTTTAAGCCTAAAACACAAAAATGTTCGATTTTCGCCGTATTTTTGTTTGTCGTTTCTAAGCACAGAATGTGTTGAAGTCGTGAGGCCACACGTTACTTCGCGAATTCACATGCATGAAAAATGCGTTTATAACATGTAACTGATTTTGCAACAATTCACATTTTTCGGTGTTGTATCCTTTTCGAAAAACCAAGGTCCCTAAGCATAATTTACCAAAGCAAAACCACGTTTAATTGTTGATAGATCTACATTTTTCTTACATGAACCCTCCTTGCATCAATACTTGATTTCCATTTCCACCCCATAGCCTGGCTCCAAATAGATCACACACACCTCAGGGTACACTTCACCGCAACCGGGAAGAAAGCCTCATCCGGAACATTTCTTCCCCTCCCCCCTCCCCTTGCAGGGCCGGAGGGTGTCCACAAGTGTTTGCGTATCGCTTTTAATTTTCCTCCCGCCATGTTGACATATTCATCGCACATTGGGAGGGGCCGGGGGTATCTAGTCCCCCTTCGGTGCTAATGCGATCCAACAAACCCGAAGGGCGGGTTTTGTTTACCCAACAGTCTATTAACCAATGTTTCGTCCCTTGTTGGAGGGGAGGGGAGGTTGAAAAGAACAGTAGGAAAAGACAACGGGCAGGTACTTCCATCGACGTCTCGTTAGCGATGTGAATATTAAACATATTAGCCGAGTTTTCTCTTCCTCGTATTGTTTGAGGGAATTCTGGGAATATCTGCAATTCTGCTTGTTTAGCTTTGAACGATAAACGCAGGGGGGAAAACACACGCGGAATTTCCGTGCCGGAACGATTCAACCTTTCGGAGCTCCATTAATAATTCCGTCCATTCTCTACATCCTGTTACTAAGAGAAGATAAAATGCGATTCTGAAATTGTAAAACCTTCTGCAGATCTAATACAGGGTGTATCATAATAGTGTAAACAACTTTAAGAATTTATTTCGACTACAGTATATGGACACAACATGATTGATGCAATGTATCAATCAGCAACACTTAAGTTTCTTTGAATATTTACAAATGGCTACAAATGTTCAATACGGCTTCCACCAGTTTGCGACACACGTTCTATTGAAATTCTAGTTTTGTCACACTTCAAAATTTTGCAAAAATTAAAATTTCAAAGATAAAAAATAATTCCTGTAACTTGTGGATGTGCCCATTTAATTAGTTCATTCCAACAGTAAGATATACTTAAGAATATGTACTTTACCGAGTATATAACCATCTATACAGAGAGGGAATGTAGTATGTACTCACCTGAAAAGAAAAAAAGCGAAAATCAATACTACAGAACCGCAAATTACAGTAATTTCACTAATATAAATAGTCCACACTGCACAATGAAATACACATAAGTATAAAACGGTGGAGGTACATAGTGGTTCGGATCGCACTTTAAACTGTAGGTCCAGTCCCAATTAGCCTTACTGTGTACAAAGTGGACTTAAAACAACAAATCAATCAATCAATCAATCAATAAGTACAAAAATACACATTAGACAATAAGTTGGAAATCTAATCACTAACATATTTCAAATGAGTCCAAATGAATGATTTATTTTGGGATATACCTTCGAACTGTTTAGATATATGATTTGGGCATTCTTCATGTTCTGGACATTTCATATGCACCAGATCTTCCTTATCTGGCTGTTATAGTTCCGAGTGTATCAACAGATATTTTGCTGTAGATCGCTTGCTTTAACCGACAGATAGAAGGGTTATACTCGTTAGGATGTTATGCTCTCCTATAGTTTCGTAAATTTCACTCGATACCATTTTTTTTTATTAGGACACGCTTGTGCTAATGTTTTCTTTTGTTTATATGCGTCGCCCTTCTGCCACTTGGAGGTAATCGTGTTGCTGAAGATGAATGGTAATTTGATGGAAAAAGACAATCACATACGCACGTGGACACTGCACAAAAGGATTATACTGGCTGTGAATCCAGACGCCAGAGCCTCGTTAGTCTGCAAGAATTCAGTCTAGGGTGTACTATGAGGAAATTAGGTTAACACCTGAGCGCTTTCCGTAAGAAAGGCACACCTTACAACCTTCGTGTTAATGAAACTATCCCACTACGTTTCAACTAATGGTTCTTTCAGTTCCAGAGATATAACAACAAGAATTGGTGCAACCGGTACCTATGTATATTACTCTGGAACAGTGGCGGCGATTGGATTCAAAAACTGGGGAGGACAAAGTGCCAAAACTGGAGGGGCAAGGACAGTTTACTTTCCCTTAGTATAGAAGGTTTAGTATAGTGCAGGAGCAAAAGTGGCATAAAGTAAAGGGGGCAACTGCCCCCCTCCACTCGCCCTCTCTAATCGCCGCCACTGCTCTGAAATTTGCGAGGTTTTCTGTTTAGCGCCGGATCTAGAAAGCCAATGAAGGTTCGGCCGGTCTTTTGGCAGACGCCAGCGAGGCAGTTTTTGAAATTTCCTCTCCTTTATTAAAAAAAAAAAAACTATCATATTACAAATTTTGAAAAATTACAACTCTTTACATTTTCTTCAAGAACGTTCACGTGATTCGTGTGATTTGATTTCGCTGTTGTCTACATATTCGCAATACTTTAATAGGCTTACGTAGCCACGATTGCGAACATCTGACATCAACATCTGAAAGCAAACCACACGAAGATTCACGTGAACTTTCTGGAACGAATTCTAAACAGTTGTAACTTTACAGAAGTGCGTTTTCGAAAACGATATCGCTGGCGTCTGCTAAGGGTCCAGCCACGCCTAAACATTCAACTTTAGCTCGATCCATCGAATATCACATTTCTATCCTTAGTTCCAGCGTGGATGTAGAAGATCAACGACGTAAGTGAACTTTACACAACTCTGCTAACGTGATAACCGCGAATCATCGAGAAATTTAAACTTATTTCTCAAGTCGCGATTATCACGATTGGGAAAGGAACGCGTAAAATATCTCCTTTCCTCCAATCTGACTTCCCAATCTAATTAAGCAGACTTCACACATTCCCCGCGACGGGGAGGCATTTGATTGATGTGGTCAGTCAGCTCCGTTCCCACCACACCCTTGGGAGAAAAAAAAGACCCCTTCGGAGATAAAGTCATTCCCGTTATGACGCGGACAATTCCCTCGGGATGTGTCAGGAATCCCGGTAGATGAAGGACTGTGACTTCAATCAGGACAACCGAAAGTTCCAGACCAAACACGGCCTTGGGTGACCGAAATGATGGACATTTTGAGAGTACGGATACGATACAAGGGAGGAATAATCGCTGTGGAACAACAAAGTTTGGAAAACAAATTTGTCAAAAATCACAATGACACACACACTCACACACATAGTTGTGTTGTGACTCATATATTATATGTACAGGACAGAAAATTATCGCATTTATTCCACGAGCAGTTCTTTCTTTTGGTGAAGGAGTGCGGTAGAATCGAAGGTACACCAAACGGCAAAAGAAACAGTAGGGGAATTGCTCATCACCATTTTCATTCGGTCTGTATTACACAATGTGATATTAATGAATTGAAATAAACACGTCAATAAGCAGAGGGTAATACCTGCTTCGAATCAACATCATTTCATTCCATAGAACAACACAGGATGTAGAATAAAAAAGTAATGAAAATAGCGATGGACAATTGGCCTAACATTATCTTTGCCATTGACTGTACATTAGATTCAAGAGCAATGCGTTCTCCATATTTAGATTTAACAATGACATTTTGAAACGCTGTAACGGAAGTGCATACCACAAACCAATTGTATAAAATCATGTTATTCTGTTCGTAACACATAGCCATAGTTGTACAAAATAATATTGTTTTGTAATACAATTAAATTTCTAACGTAAACACATTGTTGTACAAAATAGTGCTACTGTGTAATAAAAATAAATTCATAACATGCACCCATTTTTGCATCAAATAGTGCTATTCTGTAATAAAGTTAAATTCCTAACATAAATGCATTGTTGCATAAAATAATGTTATTCTGTAATAAAATTGTTACCCTTGTTGAATCAAATCTTGTTACTCGATAATAAACTTAAATTTGTAGTAAATCCATTGTTGGGCAGTATTATTCTGTAACAATAATAGCATAAAATGACAAGAATACACATATAGTTTTGAGATTGCGGGTAAACTGAATTCAATTGTTGATTTGAAGTCCACTTTATGCACAGATAGGATAACTGGAACTGGACCTACAGATTAAAGTGGGATCCGAAAAAATCCGAAAATGAATGGGGGATGGGAGATAATCCCCAGATATTGGGTCTGCAATATGGAAGAACTCACAGATCTATGAGCAGAGGAGAGTTACGGCGGATCTCTTGTTGCAAATACGATTACCTTCTAGCTCAAACTTACTAGGTCACACACACACACACACACTCATGTTAGCCTTTATTAGCATCGCGTTGTGTAAAATCAACAGCACAGCGTCATCATAACACCGCCATATGTAAAAAGGCAAGGCAGAGAGGAAGGGGGTGGCATGTGTGCCATCTCCTATAATTAGCTTTAGGGCGAGTTCCTTCGTGTGCAAGCTTCACATAATTATCTCTACTGCCGTTTGATCCAAGCTACTAATTTTTGGCCATTAGGGTGGAATAATAACCGCCAAATTAAGAGTTCATTTTTAATACACTGTGTCTGGTTTCGGTCGGCACTTTCAAAGATGTTTCGTGTAGGGGGTGCTACTTTTATGTACGGTGCGATATGGGAAATGCTTGTTCATCTTTTATATGGTGTTGGGCAACTCTTGAAAGCGAGGGGATGCACTGATGAAGTTTTTACAAAGCCTTGAAGTGGGAGAGGTCATCTGCATAGAAGAACGACGAATACTTTCCCACTATACGCCTTAAATATGGATCAGTCACATTAGTTCATTTCATTTTTCCTACACATATATTTTTCTACATTTGTTCCAATGTCACCTAAAAAGTTGGCTATACTTGTTAGGTTGTTTTTTTGGCGAGTCATTGAATACCTATTTCTTCCAGAAAAGGTCCTATTGGATCGCCGGATGTGCTCAATGCTTCTGAATTAATTGGAATACTACAGAAACAAAATTATTGTTTAAGTGCTGTTACACGATGATCCGAGGATGACGTCTTCATATTGAAGTGACAAAAAAGCGAAGTAAAATAAACGAAAACAAATAAATCAATAAATCATACTGAAGAATATTTTAAGTGTGAAGTTCATGTCGAAAGAGAATCTATGTCGTTGCAGTGTTCTTTCGACGATTAATCTACGCTGGTGAAGTGTTCGGTAGACTGAGAATCTATGTTGTTGAAGTGTTCCTTTAGCAAAGAAACAGTTATAAAGTATATCCTATCGAAGAACCTAGTCTGTTGTGCTGCCCCATCAACCAGGGATCTATATTGTTGAAGTGTCCATTGACGAAGAGATTTTGTTGTTGAAGTGTTTCTTCGAGGAGTTGATAAAGTGTTATGTTGAGTGCTAAGTGAAAGGACCTGTTCGAGGATTATTCTATGTTGTTGAAGTGTCCCATCAACTAAGATTCTATGTTATTGAAGTGTCTTGTCGACAGAGAATCTCTATTGTTAAAGTGACCTTTTGACGAACAACCTATGTTGCTGAAGTGTCCCAATGACGAATAATCTTGACTGTCGATGTGTTCCGTCGAGGAATTATCTATGCTGTAGAAGTATACCTTCGACGAATAATCTATGTTGTAGAAGTGTCCCTTCGACGATAATCTATGTTGTAGAAGTGTCCCTTCGACGGATAATCTATGTTGTAGAAGTGTCCCTTCGACGAATAATCTATGTTGTAGAAGCGCCCCTTCGACGAAGAATCTATGTTGTAGAAGTGTCCCTTCGACGAAGAATCTGTATTGTAAAAGTCACCTTTTGACGAACAATCTATGTTGTAGAAGTGTCCCTTCGACGAAGAATCTGTACTGTAAAAGTCACCTTTTGACGAACAATCTATGTTGTTGAATCTACGTATATTGTAGAAGTATATCTTCGACGAATAATCTATGTTGTAGAAGTGTCCCTTCGACGATAATCTATGTTGTAGAAGTGTCCCTTCGACGATAATCTATGTTGTAGAAGTGTCCCTTCGACGGATAATCTATGTTGTAGAAGTGTCCCTTCGACGAATAATCTATGTTGTAGAAGCGCCCCTTCGACGAAGAATCTATGTTGTTTAAGTGTCCTTTTGACGAAGAATCTATGTTGTAGAAGTGTCCCTTCGACGAAGAATCTGTATTGTAAAAGTCACCTTTTGACGAACAATCTATGTTGTAGAAGTGTCCCTTCGACGAAGAATCTGTACTGTAAAAGTCACCTTTTGACGAACAATCTATGTTGTTGAATCTACGTATATTCTAGAAGTATATCTTCGACGAATAATCTATGTTGTAGAAGTGTTCCTTCGACGAATAATCTATGTTGTTGAAGTGTTTCCTTCGACTAAGAATCTACGTATGTTGCTGAAATGTCCTGTCGAAGAACAAACGATACTGATGAAACGAATTAAGGATCTATATCCACGAAGGGTGTTCATCGACTGCCGTGAATAATATTTGTCGGCGAAGTGACTATATCGACATAGCTTTCAGTTCAGTGTCGATAAGATAATTAGTTACTGTTTCATGCAATGTGCACTAGAACAACAGAAAAGAACATCTCACGAATATCAGGACTATTTATCTGCGCAAGTACCGCCCACTACCTTGGAACAAAACGGCTACTACATCAACAAAAAGAACAGCCCCCATTACAGCTGGTGCTTGCAGTTAAATATAGACTGACACTGGAAGCAGGGCATGAAGACAATCTTTTGGAGAAAAGCATTCAAACGGTTACTACTCCGGAGTGGCCGAATCTAAAATCGACCTTCTTGAAAATTGCTCTGAACTACACCATGGGGGGAAGCGACTGAGAAGAAAAGAGGAGATACATATGATTTTTTATTTTCAATTTATTCTTCTGAATTCCACGTTATCCAAAAGCAGAAAAATCTAAAGTATTCTTCTTCTTCCCCTTGAAAACACTTTTTCAATTTACTTCTGTACCCTCCTCTCCTGTCTTCGGGGCAAGATATACGGCTCGGAGAAACATGCAAGACGTAGATCTCGGAATCTTCTCGGGTGGAGAAAAAAAGAGAAAGAAAGCCGGCTGTGCGAGGGGAGGGGATGAGTGGACGGGGGGGGGGAGGAGAGGCACTTGGCTCCGGTTTTTGGTTCCTCGATTGAATGAAACACGCCGGACATTAATTCTGCCTAGGCCGACAGATATCCGCTTCTCCGCATTCTATTCCTCGCGTTTAATCCGTTGCCGCCGGATTGGGTGGCTTGGCACACGACCCCCTCTGCCTGTGGTTTCGTTCTATTTTCAGTTGAGAGCCCCCTCTTCCCCATTGTGCCTTTCACGCAGATGATAATGTATCGCGTTCTCCGAAGTACGGGGATCAAATCCTGGACGAGAGCTGCGAAATTCTGTCTCCCTTCAATCTTGGAACTGGAAGAATGGTCCACCGTTACGCTGGAGCCTCCAGCGACGAGCTGATTTGTCCGACTCGCTCCCAATAAATCGAGCAGAAACAAATTTCGATGATGCAACAATATGCTGAAGAACAGCAGGAATTTGTGGGCCATTGTTTGCATAATTCATTTCGAGTTGGAATGATGCCACCGTTGTCCAAATAGAATCTCCACTGACCATTTCCTGGACGCTTTAGGCCCGGCGTTGAGCACGCTGATTTCCCTTTGTGACTCGATAGCAGGAAGCGTTAATGTGTTATACGAGGGTACATCCATAAATAAGGCAACAATTTTAAACGGTGCACTTGTTACAGTTAATAAAAAATCCAACAGAGAGCTCTGCTGAACCGGGGTACATGTTTAGTTCAAGAGGGAGTGGAAAAACGAACACACTGTGTTAATAAATTAGAATTTTGTGGCGTTACTGAAGTGTGTTTTCATGTATGTGCACTTTTTGAAAATAAACTTTTCGAGAAACTCATTTTCATCATAAAAAGCCCAAGCAACTAGCAACACTGTGTTGAGAATAAGAAGGGCTGATTCACAGAAACAGGCATAGGCGCAGCTACGGGGCTTTATCAAAGAGAATTAAATACAGATATTTCAATAAGAGCAGCAGTTCGTTAGAAGTTGAAGATGTCATTACTTGGTACGAACGTGTGCATTATCGCTGATGAAACGGGTGTCTATAGATTTTCGATTTTTTTTTTATTTTTTTTTTTTGCAGAAAGAAGATATTTACTGCATTCGTACTCTGTACTGCAGCGGTTTTCTTCTATACCTGTCACAAGCTGCACGTGTGAGAGAGCTTTCTCCAAGCTTACCCAAGTGAAAACTAAATTAAGGGCAACTCAGAAGCAGGATGGATTGGAAGCCCTGCTCTTGCTATTTGTGTAACAGGAAAAAGCTTAGTCTATTGATGTAAATGAAGTTATTGATGAGTTTAAGAACATTGTACCTTTTGACAGACGTATCTTGTTATAGATGACTTGTATTTTGATGTATTTGTTTGTAACATTTATGAACATTTTGTGTGTGTGTAATTTCTATGCAATTTAATTTTTTTCTACTACATATATTCAGAAATTTTCAACACTGTCATTTAGTGAATTTATATTCCTTTACAAACATCAGTGCAGTTAAAGAGCCAAGAGATTGTGTTGCAAAATATGCTATTAAAAAGGTACAAGACCTCATTTTTTCTCTGTGCACATCCAAATATAAAGTTCTAGCTACGCCTATGGAAACAGGCAATACGGAATGAACATTACCCATGAAAATAGGCGGCTGGGCAGAATTGAGCTGGTGCCACATATGAGAGAAGCAAATTTAGATCGGGGGAAAAGTCGCTGGTTCCCTCGCACTGTGTGGCAACGTCAACCAGGCTGCGTTGCCTTGTTCGAGCGTCAGACCCACCTCTCTCTCCATACAGTTTTCATTCCTAACCTTTCGAGCAAATGCGGTCAGTTTGCATAACATGGCTTACAAATACCAACTATACAGAGATCTTTCATTCTCTTAAACCTCCGAACACACGGGGTTGTGCTCCGACGTGGCAACAGCGCGAGAAATATGCTTCTTTCTGTTATCGTTGTCTTAGAAATTTCGCAGGGAATTTTGAAGTACACGGTACCATTCAATTTCATTTTCCGAGAGTAAGAAAACAGTATCCGAAAACGTAATCGAGCTTTTAAAAAGTACCAGGCAACTTTAGGATTCAGAATCAAGAAATCGCGTGAAATATCACCATTAATCATCCGATTCCGTCAAGGAAAACTCTGCCCTTCCGTATCATGCTTTACTTAGCACCTTCTCTTCCTTTCATTTAAGACACCTTGAGCGTCTCCTCGCTTGGAAGAACTGCAAATTATTTCAACACCTACTTAAGACAACATGAAACGTACTGCAGCACACTGCACAAATTTCAAGTTACAGTCAAACGGGAAGATTTAAACATTTCACAGAAATAGAGAGAGCCATTATTATTTATTTTTTGAACATGAATGTAGTGTACATGAGTGGAAATTACTAATGTACCTGAAAAACGTTATTTTTTTTTAATATGGTGTCAGTAAGATGCCGTCCTTAGTTTTGCACACATTGTAGGAGTCTCACATTGATTGATTGAATTGGTGTTTTAAGTTCACTTTATACACAGTAAGGCTAATCGGGACTGGACTTACAGTTTAAACTGGGGTCCGAACCACTATGTGCCTCCACCGGGTATCGAACCCGGGACCCCTTGATTACAAGGCGACGACGCTACCACTGCGCCATCGGGGAGACCTCGGAGTCTCAGGGTAAATCCGCCCATGGCGTTGCGAGAGGCAATCACACGGAAATATTGCAGGAATGGCTGGCGGCCGTGGTTGGGGGTTATGAGAGTGGGGGCGTGACCTTGAGCGGTAATACATTGACGGTAAACGCTGGACGTTATGCTTACATATTGGTAACCTTTTTCCTGCCTGCCCTCGATGACTATGGCCCAGATGAAGAAACACTCTTCCAGCAAGACGGTGCAACTAGCCATACTGCCAGAGTGTCTATGGATGTGCTTAGACTCGCATTTCATGGTCGTCTCATCAGCACATTCGGCGATATTCCGTGGACTGCCGTTCACCCGATTTGCCGGCTCCTGACTTTTTCTTTTGGGGTTACCTCAAATCCAAAGTATTCAAGGAGAACCCTCCAAGAACCAGGGATGATTTGAAGGAGCGAATTCGGCAAGAGATCCACAACATTCCGTTGGAGATGCTACGAAGCGTCATGGGCGGATTTACCCTGAGACTCCGACAATGTGTGCAAAACCAAGGACGCCATCTTACTGACACCATATTCAAACAATGAACATTTTTCAGGTACACTAGTAATTTACACTCATGTACAGTACATTCTTGTTCAAAAAATAAATAATAATTTATTTTTTTGTGAATTTTTAAATCTTCCCGTTTGACTGCCTCACCCTGTATATGCTGAATACAGTCAGTTAACTTTACAGTAAGCAGCAGAAGAATAGGGAAGGCCTTTCGTTGAGAGGTAAATAAAATATTTGAGGGGAAAGTGGGCCCTTCTTTTCACCGAACACGTGTTTCTTCTGACACGATTAGAACGCCACACTACACTGTTACGAATCAGATGATGAGAGATTTCCCACTTCACGAACGCGACCGACAAAGCCTAACGCATCGCTCACTCACTCCTTCCCGCCCATCTTGTAGTGTGGTGTGTTAGGAAAGAAGCAGGAACAAGGAAGTGTAAGCGTCAGCATGAGCTAGAATGTGTAGCGGTGCGAGTGCAAGATGTGGTAAGGGTGTTGACGTAGAGAGGGGAATGATCGTAGTTTTGGAGGAAACAGAAAAACGAGAGTGGGGAGTTGGATTAAAGCCGGCAAGGAAAGAGCATCAAGGAGACAAGAAGGTAAATTATACCAACCTAGCACCTAAATGTGAAGTCTGTGTGTCATTGTACAAGTAATTAGATATGTGGAAGTAAATGGACATTTTGTAATTCCTTTTGCCAAGGATAAACATCCGCTTATTTCATCTCCTATTAGTCGACATTAATGACCCCTCGCAGCCCTTCCTTATTTATAGGAAGGCGACGGTAGCGTTATAGTATCGCTTCTCGCTCTGTAGTCCACACGTGCACACGGAAACGCTCTTTCACAAATACGGCGGGTTGGCTAGGTCCGTTTTACAAGAACTGCACAAAAAATTATTGGCAAAACACAGTTTTAACGTTCAGTACATTGACTGCACCAGCAGTTTAAAATGGGATTTGAACTGTGCCTCCACCGCGTATGGATCCTTTTGAGAAAGCACCCAGAAGTCAGCCTCACTTCCACGTATTATACCTTCGTAACCGCAGTCTTGTAAGCCAACGAGGCTCTGGCGCCTGGACCTAGGGCCAGTAAAATCATCTGTAGGGTTGTGCGTTGTCCTGTGTTTTGCCCATATATGTGCTGCCTCTTTACAGCCTCAGCCTTTAACAAGAGTAAGGAGACTTTAGTCCTTGGAGACAAGTACTGATTTTAGTTACGGCAAGTTACGGCTGGTAAATGTAAGGTAAAGGTAAATGCGTAACAATCTGTAGAATCTTTGGAAATGTAAAGTACAAAGAACTCCAAATCTCAGACATTTAGACATTACCTTTCCAAACAGGAAATATCTACAAACATCTAAGGAATGTCTTCTCAGACATTGCCGAGCTTCCTTGATCGCCATCGTTGCAAACAGGCGTAAGCGATTGCAATCAAGCAAGAGACTGCAGGTAAATGAGTCGCCATTATTGAGTAAATTCGATTGGAATAAATGTCTGGGAGCACGGGGGTCAGTGGTCAGTTTCAGAACGAAGCTTCAGAGGAGAGTGAGGAGTATTAGAATGAGAAAGGCAGAAGTACGATTCGAGGAAGAACGTGTTAGAGCGAGTCGCAAGTCAGATTCTTTGTACAGTCACGACCATAAGCATCTCCGCAGAACTTCAGCTGCAGTGCAGAGACAGGTATGCCCTTTTCATTAGCCATGCTGATCCAGTCTTTGGGGGTTTAAAACTCAGGTGTTGTGTTTTGCCATTCATATGTGTGTAGTAATTACCTCTCGCACCTCACCATCAAGCCTACCATGAATAGCGAGTTGCTCAATAGATGAGGATGAATGATCAGTAAGCTACAATTAAGGGGGGAACCCCCGAATATAACCAAACCTCCACCCGTATACATTCGAGGGTATACGCTGTGTCCCAGTGCCTTTGTAAATAAACTGGGACGTCAATTTCTCGAATTACGGTTCCCCCGTTAATCGTTGTTCTACATCTTTATTGGTAAATTTAAAATACAGAATAATATAAATGGAATATATGGTATGCATGATGCATTTACAATTATTTTTTTGATTGATTTGCCTAAGTATTCACAGACATCCAGGTTATACCGTGTTGAATGATGATGAAGAGTCTGTATTGATGATTCTGGCAGCCAGAATTACATTAGTCTAGTTACCTGGGGTCCAGGTCTATTTTTAACTTGACTGGTGGTATGAGGTTAGCCATTCAACGCTCAGCTGAGTTTAGTTTGCAGATTTGGTTAATTTATCTCTCTTCTATTTGGTAGTAACTCCACCCCAAAGGCAAGGTGTTTCTGTCGTCAAATGGCTAGCCTCACCATGTTCATTATTTATTGATGATCTTTATAGTTTGTTATGATGATTGGGATTGTGTAATGCCTGTGTTGTTAAATTTTTGTTAGGTATTGATCATATAGTTAGAGTTTAGGGTTGCGTGGTTTATCCAGTTATGTTGCATATACAAATGTTGATTGTTCTTGTGTTTGGTACTTTTAATTGATGTGTAGTGTGTGGTGTGTGTTGGTGTTCAAAGTGTAAGGTGGTTTTTGTTTAATATGTTGAAATATAATGAAGTTAAATGAAATATAAAATGTATAAAAAAAGGAAGAAGAAAAAAAAATAATAATATCAGTATCTATATAAGCCAAAAATAAGTAAAACGAATAAAAACTAAACAATGGAATATAATAAGGATATGAAATAAAATGAGATAATATTATATGAACAGTAGTAAGTTTGTTTCAGGCATGTGAAGGAAGGAACAAGGCAATTTCTGCCTACGGGTTCGATATCACTTCAGGAGGATCACAGGAGTACCGGTGATCTGCGAAGACTATGGTCTTGTCGGCACTCCCGAAGCGTTGGCATATTTGATTAGCTACATCAACCCAGTTCGATCCCACATACCGAAGGGTATGATATGAATGTACAGTGGGATTCACGAGTATTACCGTGCAAATTGTCCATCGCCATGTTCGTGCACTTTAATGACCCATTAAGAGCTTCAAGAATTAAAAGAAAACTCAAAACAAGCTGCTGACAATTTCTGAACCAGCATACATAAAAATCCATTGCTTAACAGCACATGGGTAATGAAAATAGTCATGGACAATTTGCACGGTAATACCCATGGATCCCACTGTACCCTCGTGCGTGTGTGCACACATGTCACAAAAGTATATACTGTGGGGTGATGTGGAGGTATTCTTGATCTCGGCCATAATTGGGATGATGTGATCAGCATCACGCACGGCCGCCTTTATCCCTGAGGTACTCATTTGTACGAGGCTGAGTGGGCCTCAGAGCCACGCAGAAACAGGAAAATCACTGTAAATTTTCTGGTCCAGATCATCTGCCCTGCAAATAGCCAAAACTGTTAATTTAATTCATTCACTCATTGATTGTAAATAGCCTTCCGCCTTGTAATCACATAATACGAGACAGAAATAGACCAAATTGTGTTTTGGTAGCTCTGACAGTGTCTATAACATGAGCGGATGTACACAACCAAATGATAAGGGTACTATTTTCAGCATTGTTGATTAGTACCCTTATATGAGAGACGCACAGATAAGTCACGCACAAGATAATTCGGACGACAGTGACCAAGAAAACCCAAACTGACAACGCCTGGGGGCTTGTCCACTTCCGCAGCTCCTGGTACGGTCTTATCAAATCCAGAGCTCGACTGGACCGCTTCCAGCATGACGAAACATCCACCGAAAGCAACTCGACGATGTCCGTTTCCTGGAAAGCCTTGAGTCTCCAGCAAGAGCTGGAAGGAAGCATCAGAGAAGACTGACTAACCGTTATCAATGTCCTAGCGTAGAGATAGAATCAAGCACTTGTTCGCTTCCATCAGACAAAAGAAGTTAGAGAAGACCGTTGAAGATGTCCTATTTAAAGCACCACCCTCTTCCTCTCCGAGATCCGCGTCGCAGCGTCCTCCTGGACCAAAATCCACGCAAAAAGAAAGAAGAAACGCTGCGGAGACAGAAATGTTATTCAGACTTGATACGGTTCCCTCTTTATCTTGCAGAGGTGCACAATGGAAACTAGGTACTCTCTTGTGAGTCATTTTCTTTTACGAGGCTGCAGAAGAAGCGCGCTCTCTCTCCCGCAAGAAGATAACGAACACGAGACCGGTTGCACGCGCATTTCTGTAACTAACTGCAGCTGTATGAAGGCTTCTTGGGAGAAAGAGATGTTTCTCCACTCATCTCCTGACAAATATGCAAGCTGAGAGTTTTTTGTGCTTGTAAGCAGGAATGATACGATGATGCTGCTAACATCCTTGCTGCACTGTAGGCGGAAGTGGCGCAGTGTCGGACAAAAGTGCAAAGGAAGCCCAAGAAATAAAAAAAAAATCCATGTATTTTGTACAATGCTGCAACGCTTCCATGTTTAAGGTTACTGATTATACAGTGCGTTCGAAAAGTAACTATACACCTATATAAACACGATTATAGTTGAGGGATTGTATTCCGTGCGCTGCGAGTAATCCTGCGTTGTGTGCAGTTTGCTTCCGCGAGCCCGTCAGGCTGGTGCTTTGAGACGAGAAGGTGTGTCTGGTTCTTTGTTGTACTAGTGCATGACAGGTGTATAGTTACTTTTAGAACACACTGTATAAGTCGGGAAGTGTAAGAAGTGGCCCTTTGTGAAGACACCCAAATGTCAACCTGTCTTCCACGCAGTACAACCTGAAATAACTGCATTTTGCAGACTAGCGAGCCTCTGGCGTCCGGACTCACGGCCAGTAAAATCCACAGGGGGGGGGGGGGTCGTGTTTTGTGCTGTTCTTTGTGTTTGTCCTTTCATCCATTTCATATTATCATCATTCATCCTCATCTTTGCGATTAGCCCAAACTGTCAGAAGAGGGAAGTAAAACAAAGCAATATAAAGGTCGGTGTTCCCCTGAAACAAAATGATTAGCGCTCTCGCCTTTGGTGCTAGCGGTCCCGGGTTCGATTCCCGCTGGGAGTCTCCAAACTTTCGTTGGCCCAGCATCGTGAGGACAATTGGGGAGCTACTTGAAAAGAGGAAGCACGCTCCGGTCTAGAAAGCAAGAAAACAGCAGCGATGGGACTCGACGCGCTGCCCTGGTCCTCAGAGAACTATTTTGCCACGCAGTTAATGAATTAATTAGAAAAGTATGAAAGCCCCTGTCGACTGCAGATAAATGGAACAAAAGCAACTTTCGTCTTCGCGCCAAAAACACATCGCTCCACTGCGGAGCACCTCAGGGGACCAGCCAATGACATAGGTCCTCAACAGTGGGGAACTGAAGCTGATTGGCTACTTACTCACGCGCCGATTAGCTAAGACAGGAAGTCTTATGGAGTCGAGGCCTAAGAAATATACTAGCGTAATGAAAGACATTTAATTGATTATTATGTATATCTTTACATTAAATTATTATTGACACCAGGTAAAGAACCGGAATTCAAAAGAACGAGGCTTTAAAGCTCTCTGACAGCTATAGTTCAATTACAACCGTAGTACCCTTTTATCTGCCCTGCAGTCAACAAGCGAGCCTAATCCTTGCGGAAGATGCGTAGTAGCAAGTCCGCGCACGAAACTGGCGAATGGGAAACGTCAGTGGGAGGAGCATTCCGTTAAACGTCAGTCCGACTCGCACTGGACTTGCACGTAGGATATGACCAGGGTTGTTCCGGCTACAGCAACGTGAACCTGCTACCTTAATAGATTCACTCCGTGGCCTGATAGCAGGTTATAGAAGTGGAGAGCACAGGAACTTTTCGACTTCCCTTCTCTATTCTCCAGGAATCTCTTCTTACGGAATGGCATGCGGGGATAAGTGGATTGAAGAAACGTTCTTTATAATGGCTGGAAGCAGGTTGGAGCAAAGAGGCGTCAGTCTCATCGCTCCGAGTACCAGCGTATCATTTTTCACCCTTGCGAACATCGCGCCGGATGTCTGAGGAGCCCTGCCACAGGTGGTGTTACCTCTCCGCATCTCTCCTCTCCGTTTCGGATAACAGATGGCGACACAACTGCCATATACAAAGGGAACGAGCATTAGCTTACCGGAAAGATCGGTCGAGATATCCATAAACAATTGTTCTCCACTGTATCTTCGTGAAATATATTCAGTGAGATTTTGAATGGAGGACCAATTTCTTTCTCGGAGATTCCAAATGTCGGTTTACTTCTCGAGACAGCAATACCAAAGTTTGTGCTAATAAAAACCTTATCAGGAGAGAGTAATCAGTAAGGACTGGATCCGATCTCATTAGTCTACCGCTTCTTGATACAAGGTAATAACTTTAAAAATAATGCTAGATGTGTAGAATGTAGACATTCAGAGCTATGATGCCTTTATCGTTTCCATGGCTTTTCTTTACAAATAGGCATACGTTTTGGTCTAGGTTCTTCTTCGATTACATCATCATAAAGCTAGGGTCTCTCCGGTTCACGAAACCGGCAACTAGTGTGGTTGCATGTTACTTAGCTATTGAATCTGTAATCAAACT
Organism: Lepisma saccharinum; assembly: GCF_977018435.1. Classification (NCBI taxonomy): domain Eukaryota; kingdom Metazoa; phylum Arthropoda; class Insecta; order Zygentoma; family Lepismatidae; genus Lepisma; species Lepisma saccharinum. The sequence goes on along the minus strand of NC_139229.1, from coordinate 78,013,261 downwards.
GAAGTGTCCTACATCAAATAATAGTTGAATGCAGAACTTAACTGACGCTGAATATGTCGATATCTCGAAAATAAATATCACGAGCTGAAAGTTTCTAGTTTAATGGACACAAAACAATTTCCCCCCATCAGTGTAGGCAGAACAAGAACCAAACGTGAAAAATTGAATAACATTTAATGTGAAATCCTCGAAGCTGTTCTAGATACAAATAGACCGATGGCATTTGGTGAATTTGATGCTACATGAATAGCTATTCCGGAGTTAGCCTCCGTGGCGGGAGTGGTTATCACAGTGCGATACGATGTCAGGGGTCCAGGGTTCGAATCACACCCTGCGCATGGGTGTTCCTTGCGAGTGTCCTTTCATCAATTTCGTCATATCATCATCACTTATCCTCATCTTCGCGATTAGTCGAAAGCGGCCGAAAACCAAAGTAAAATGAACGAACTAATCAATCGAGTTGTGCGTTCCAGTTAACAACTGAATCCAATCGAAAGTATCGATTACTCGGACACTCCTGGAGATACAAAAATAAAACTTAGTGGACTGTAATACATAATGCGTAAAAATTAGTCGTGATCCGTGAGTATATCTATGGAAGGTCAACAACAAAACTTCAACTGACTATATATTTTTTTCTGCTATCTCAGAAATCTAAAGATATGTATTGTAGAAGGTACAAGGACCTACAAAATACTAGATTTATATGTTGGGGTTCGAATGAATTATTGAAGAAATCGAGAACTCAGAAACTAGCACACATACAAGATAAAACTGTACATCGATAGATCTATAAAAAAACCAAGAATTTCAACCACCCACAGAAAAGTAAATGCATTGGGTCAATAAAAAAAAAATCATAATTAGCTCAGACCAAATGCCTAAATGCATCATCGAGAAAGATGCATAAAAAAATCGAATCAACTGATGCATTCAAGTACATCACGACACCTTTACAAACGATATAAAAATGCATCAAGCTGTAAACCCGATTCTTGGCAAAGGCTTAAAAATACACTTTAATGCATAAAATAGATTTGATGCATTTAGTTTTCTTTGTGCAGACACAGGAAACACAAAGTCGAAACGAATATTGAACGGGAGAAGAAGATATGTGAAAAATAAAAAGAAGAACGTGGAATGATTTCCCAAACTTCGGAAGCAGGCTCATATTCAACCCAACAGAACTGGCAGATCGCATCTGTACTCATTCACGGCTATCCGCCTGGAACTTTATCAACGTTATCTACATCTTCCCATCCGTTTAGCCTTAACGACCACTAACTATATTGCAAACAGATGCGCCTATTTATACCGGAGTCTTTCGCCGTCAGAGCCAGCCTGCGTCCAAAAGTAACCAAAAGCAATTTGGACCCCTCCAAAAAAACAGACTCGTACAAATTGCTTTCTGCATTGCTCTTTCACCTGTTTGTTTTATGCTCATGTTTATCTCCTGATCTTTCTTTCTTTTTTTACCTTATTGCCGACCGTAAAGAGTTCGCCGTCAGATGTTTGTCGTCTTCGCCGTTCTTCAAGAAGTCAATTAATGCAAGAGGGTTTCCCGTTTCTTACGTTGCTATGTTTGAGCTGTGAATCACTTGCTAATTGGGATTCGGTTCTTAAATCAAGCAGGTGTGGCGCCCCAATTCAGGAGGAATGCAGGGATTCTTCTTCTTTCTCGTCTTGGGACGAAGACAGAGGGGGTGTGGGGGGAGGATGCTCCCGCCCTTTTTCTCCTCGGGGGAGTGGGAGGAATGGAGTCCTGAGTGGGAAAATTAGCTCCATAGAATGGCGAGGGACGTGATTGGTAGACAGATACGGTTTTGAAATGTCTTGGCTGGAAACTTCGGTGGAAAGTTTCCGTCCAGGCCGAAAGGGGGAATTACTGCCGCTTCCAGACGGTTGCCAGCGTGGAGGCAATCTGCGCAAATGGCTTCCGGTGTTTGCACTTGTGTTTGTGCAACCTAAACGCTTGTGCGCTTCATGGGTATGAAACTTTGTCTCCCAAGTGCTTCATTGACAAAGGGGACAAGATTGTAATGTTATGAACAGAATCTGCGCCGTTCTCAGGTGCGCTTGCAGGGTCCTTCCGAGGGCATTGGCGTAAGCTGTATCCTTGTAATCAGGGTGTCTCGGGTTAGATTCCCGGTGGAAACACGGGTATGACTCATCGGACGTAAGTCAAACGCCTTCTCAGTAAAGAGCCGTATTTCATCTTCTGACGCAAGCGCGGAATGTTTTCGTGATTACGTTACGCATGTTAGATTTAAATATCTTAGCATAAATTACACTACACTTAGCTTGATGTCAGAAGACGAATTACGGCGCTTGACCGAGATGTTTGACCCGTAGAAAGACGTTAAGTCCAGTCTTTCTTGGCCGATCTGAGTGGACCTTGCCAAAGTTTTAACCTACACTATTCTCCACCTCGGTCCTTGCCTAGAAAATGGATGATCACCTCTTCCTTCGAGTGAGTGATTGATTGATTTGCTGTTTTAAGTCCACTTTATACACAGCAAGGCTAATCGGGACTGGACCTTCAGTTTAAAGTGGAATCCGAACCACTATGTTCCTCCACCAGGTATCGAAGCCGGGACTCCTTGATTACAAGGCGACAACGATATCACTGCGCCACTCTTCCTTTGAAAAGCTTTCTCTTTGATTTGACTTGATTTTTGTTATTCAACATCACTTTTCTCCCACGTCTGGCTAGTTACGACGATGAGGATGACTCGCAAAAAAAAAAAGTCCAGGCCGGGATTCGAACCCGGGGTCCGTGGTGTTGTGGGACGCTGCTCTAACAGCTGTATCACGGAGGTGGACAATACTTTCTTCCAACCCTCAAAAGAGCTCTCGCAATATTTGTAAAGCATACATCTTCTATTTACAATTATTGTAGTAATTAATGAATACTTGTGCGTTAGAGAAAAAAGAAAAAAATAGTGTAGTTGATGACGAGTTAATTACAATTGGATGATTATAATAAGCCCCTTCCCTTCTTCCCTGGGGTCCTCTGTTCCAGTCTGAGGTGACCCCACACATTTTGTATCTTCGTTCATCGCATGTCATCCACTTTAATTTTCTGTAGCTATCAGATATCTTTTGTGCTTCTTTTTCGTTCTGTTCCACGGTTTTGGTCACTTATCACTTTTGCTTTCATCTAGCCTCCACATTACAATGTCCCTTGTCGTCAAGAGCAAGGAATAACTCGGGAAACAGATGGCGTCTCCCACATTTCAAGGTGGTTGACCAAAATTGTCCTCTCTGAATGACCCAATTTGAATACGCACGTCCACGGATTACGAGCCGAATGTGTGAGTTTTTTGCAGGGAGGGGGAGCCCGCTCCGTGTCTTTGGTATCGCCCATATCGGCCATCAAAGGCATGAATTGCTGAGCATGGTGGCGTATCCGGAGATACAGGCTGTTATTCCCACCTGACATTTTTCTCACCCCCGGAACGTTCGTGAGAGACTGTAGGAACACCTACCTCACTGTTGCAAAATGGAGAGTTTTTTTTTTTTTTGTCGTAATAATGGCTCTTACGTTTCCGTCAATATGATAGCTGCAAAATAAGATTGAATTTGTGGTTGGAGGTTTTCTTTAGTTCATTTCATGCACAGATAGGCTAAATGGGACTGGATCTACTCCTTAATATGGGGTCTGAGCCCCTGTGCTTCCACTGTGTATCGAACCAGTGATTCCTTGATTACAAGTGGATGAAGTTACCACTACCTGGAGGTAAATCCAGTCCCGATTAGCCCATACTCTACAAAAATGCAACTACGTTATCACCACGTGGTAGCAACCACACTTCGTGTAACTCAACGCCTAATTCGAGTGTGGCACACATGGTGTTGTATGGAGTAACAAGCCACCAAGTATGGTGTTGCAGAGGGCCAATTAATTCAACACTCTCACCAGAAGCGGGTGTTCCGGTATTTGTCGAATCTTGTTCAAAGTCTACGTGCTCAGATAGGCTAATCGGGACTGGACCTACAGTTTAAAGTAGGATCAGAACCACTATGCGTCTCGACCGAGAAACAAACCAAACCAGAGAGAGAAAGGCAATGTGTGTGTGTGTGTGTGTGTGTGTGTGTGTGTGTGTGTGTGTGTGTGTGTGTGTGTGTGTGTGTGTATATATATATATATATATATATATATATATATATATATATATATATATATACAGGGTGGAAAATATTGATGGGACACATTTCAAATGCATATGTGGAGCATGTAGGAAGCAACATTTATTACCAAATATATGGAAAACACTGCCAAAGGACGGGAGTTTTGCACTGTGTTCACTGTTTGAAGATTACATCCCTGAGATGGGCACCACCTTGACGAGAACATTCTTTGGCTTTAACAGTCATGTTCAGCAAAGTTTTGCGCAGGGTTTCGGCTGGGATGGTCGCTATCTCCCTTCGGATGTTGTCCTTCAGTTCATTGATGTTAGTGGGCCTTCTGGTGTACAACTTATCCTTTAGGGGGGGGGCACTTGCCCTCCCTGAGATTTCTGGAAAGGCTTCGCATAATTCAAATTTTCAAATTCTAGCGTGAAAACATGGATGTGAAGTGCCGTGAAAGACAGCAGATTAAGTGCCTAAGAAAACATTCTTCATACCCGAAATGAGACGGCTTGGCCTAAGGGACATGTGGCTGCAGCAGGATGGTGCCACTAGTCATACAGCAGTAGTGTCAATAAAAACCCTTGACGATACTTCCCGGGACGGCTCATCTCGAGATTCGGCGATGTCCATTGGCCATCCAGATCCCCAGATCTAACTTCACCGGACTACTTCCTGTGGGGTTACCTAAAGAACAAGGTGTACACCACAAGGCCCACTACCATCAATGAACTGAAGGACAACATCCGAAGGGAGATAGCTGCCATCCCAGCCGAAACCCTGCGCAAAACATTGCTAAACATGACTGTTAGAGCCAAAGGATGTTCTCGTCAAGGTAGTGTCCATCTCAGAGATGTAATCTTCAAACACTGAACACAGTGCAAAACTCCCGTCCTTTGGCAGTGTTTTCTATATATTTGGTAATAAATGTCGCTTCCTACAAGCTCCACATATGCATTTGAAATGTGTCCCATCAATATGGCCCACCCTGTATATATATCAAATCAATCAAGCAATCATTATTTCCTGATGAGTATCTATTGAGTTTCCTAGTAAATATCAGTCTTGTTTTGTAGTAAGTATATAAGTTGCGCTTGATCGCTAATATCTGTTGAATCTTCAAGCAAATATCCCTTGAATTTGATAGCTAATATCTTCCCAAACTCGTGGTCAAATTGTCATAATATGTTTTCTATGACTTGGCTGTATTTATTTGCTGATAGGTTTAAATAAGTAAAGTATACAAGCTAGTACAGTTAAAAGATATTTACTAGACTCAACGTTAAAACAAAACTCAACAAAAATTCATAGTCACAATTCAAGGCTACATATCAGGACCGATTGACTGATTACTCTACGATTGCCGTGAAGTTTCGTTTCCCTGACTTCAATTCGTGTTCGCTGGTGTTCTTGCATTGCGAATTCTATGCCTGTTGCTTGAGTCCATCTTGCTTTTAATGCAGGGTCCTTACAAGACACAAATGGAAGATGTTACCAGGGAGGCTCTCTTAGCATGTGTAACAACATTATTACCTTTAGCATGCAATTGACATTATCCCGTCTAGTGCTTCTACTTTACTTATTGCAACACTACATTTTGTGTTCAGCCTTTTCTCTCGAAACGTAGTGTTACAATAACTGCAATTGAAAGCACTAGACAATGGATAATGCCCAATTAACATTGCATGCTAATGTAGAACCATTTTCACTAACACATTCGAGAATTACAGCATAATATTTTATGCTTACACCCACTTTTTACAGCCTATCTGGGCATAAAGTGGAGCCAAAAAATGTAAAAAATAACAAAACAAATTCCTAGAACTGACTGCTCATCCATTCTCGATTAGTGTCCGTGTATATGAACATTAAGTAATTATAAGTGGACGAAATACTGCCTTCGATTTGTTTCTAAGTACTACAACCGTTCTTGCATTAACTTTAATGCATTTCTAGAGCCTAAAAAAATTCCCAGAATTCCCCATTCTGCGACAACGTGAGAACTTCCCGAGGAAGAACAACGCACCGATCCGTTTTCAGCCTCGCAGCAACTCTACACCTCCCAGCCTGAACATGCTCATGTTTATTATTTACGAACTGTCGTCCGCTAGATGTCAGCAGCCATAAAAGCTGAATTGAGGTCAAACAGGACGAACAACAGGGAGAACCATGTTCTTGTAAAACATTCACGAGTGGAGCAATTAACGTGCACGCAAAACGACGATGCTCTAGCCATTGGAAAACTAGAGAAATGTCGATTAAGAATTGTCTGAACTGGAGGAAGATCACGGTAGTAGTATTCGGGTTGAATAATTTAAAGCGGTTCAGCAAAATAACATTAATAAAAATTTAGACAACATGAAGCTGACAAAGTTTGATTGGAGGATTATGCTCATTCGACAAAATACACTCTTTAATAATATACAGTTATTTTTTTTCTAAAATATTAAGGCAATATACGTGGTACAATCCAAAAGTTCGGGGACTCGGCTCATAGTTCCTTACTGTAATAACTTCAAGACACCGATGCCACGTATCAAAGTAATCCCCTTGAGCGATGATACACTTCTGCCAGCTCTGGTAAAGCTATTGGAAGCAGTGCCAGCCCTGATTTTGAAAAATAAGCTTCCAGACCATTGTGTGACGATTTAGCATTCTATCAACTAAGTTATAGTGTTAAACTCGCTTGCTATTGAAGAGACTCACGTTATTCAAAACTGTTTAAAAAATAAATGAACTGTAAAAACAATTTCTTTATAGAATATGTCCAACGAAGAACTAGGTTGAAGGGGATTTTCGGTCCAAAATCCTGACAAATACAAGAAATACTTGATTCTTCTAGACCTTTTCAGGTTATCGGATGTGTTCTCGAAATACCCTGACTTTCTCGAGAAGGTTGATTTCCCTAACTTCTCCAGGACTTCCAGTCTGATTTTATATCCCTCAATAGGACTGATAACACTACATGGCATGAAATCAGTTTCCCCAACACTTATCTCGATTTTTAAAGAATATTACTTTACTTGGAAGTATGTAGTTCGATGAACTCATGGAAACACTGACTTAGGGATGTGTCTTTAATCAAATTTAGTCCACAGCGGTATCGTTTGACTTGTGCGATCTGAATACTTACTGTACAAGTCCATGTAGTTGGGTTTCTTGTCAAATTCTACTGGAGTGTGGTGGAGGTGGCATACAATATTCTTGGGGCATATGATCAAACATTTTTTTTAGAACTCTGAACCATTCAGATTTTTAATCCTTAGTCTGAAGTCCAGGTATCCTGTAAAATCACAAAACGAACATTATTGCATTTAATTAATACTTTTCATATTATGTGTTGAAGGTTAAAAGTGAGAATTATGGAGGCTGATAAAAGTTTCTAAATTATTTTTTTCTTTTCATTTCTGATGTACCGCTGGTGCGACGTCCATTATACTTAATTACAAATCTGCGTTGTGTTCAATATCAACCTATTGTTTTACTTATCAAAGTGGCAATTTTTAATCATATTCACTAACATAATTCTGTTTTGTTTATTTGTCATTGAAATTTGACGCCGTATTGAATTTGCATTGTTTCATATAAAATAATATTCTCAAGTCAGGCGAGTGCCCCTCCTTAGAGGGTGGTGGAATGCTATCTTGCCCCTTCTCTTAACTGAAAGCTTTCGAAGAGTTCTTCCAAATAACGAAATTTCAAGCCTTTTGTTTTATTTATCTATTGTAGACCACGCTTATGCAAAATAGTATTTCCTTATTTCAAAGGAGTTCGATGAGCTTATGAAGAATCAAACATTATTAAAACTACAAGTAAGCTTTCCATTCGACCTTTACGGTCTTGTACAGTCATGGACACTGCTGGCTTATAACGATTCCATTGAAACCTAATGGTATCGTTACAACCCAGAAGTGTCCACGACTGTACATGAACTTTTCTTCCCTCCAAAAGGCAACATATTACATTTTAAATTTCAATTCTCCAAATACCCCGTCCAGGTAAAACCATGCGGACTGTCCACACGTGTTTACACTCTCATCTTTTCAGTGTGACGACTCTACAGCCCTCTAGCGGTTTGAAACGGAGATGGGACGCAAGAAAGAAGTACGTTAACATCGATCAAACGCCATGAACATAGGAAGACGCTGATTAAATCAACGAACCCGGGAGAGTGGGTTTATCTCGCACTGGAACTCGTTAACTATTTAATTGTCAATTTCGTTAATTAGTTCGTTCCGTGTTCGTTTTCTCCGACGCGTGTCGCTGGTGGAAAGGGGAGGATAAAAAAAGGAAATGGGCCCCTTTTTAAAAAAAATCTTGAGGGAGGTGAGTGCAAGAAGAAATATGGCTGCGAAAATGCGGCAATCTAAACTTTCGAGTACATTAATTGAGAAGGGTAATAAATACTTTAATGCGAAAACGATCCGCTCTGATTTATAGATCCTGCAATCCTGCAAACGTCAATTGGGAAGTTACTCGAACCCTTTTCCATTATCCGAACAAGATTATGACGAATACGCAGAAGCAATTATTTATTCTTATACATATTTCAGTATGCTAACTTAGTTATCACAATGGGAAACGGTGGTTTTAAGAGGTATAGAAACACATCTCTCTAGCATCTTCCTTGAATTTATGCAACGCGTGCAACAGCTATGTGCGATTTGTTGAAGCTATTTCGCACTCCCAGACACTGACCACATGGGCTTCGGGAGAGGAGGGAGTTGACTATTTAACTAACGTATCGATGTTGTCAAGAATCTTGAGTACATGATTTAACATACCACTAGATATGTAGCTTTTTGGCGACAAGGATGGGGAAATAAATTAGAGAAACATTGAGATGGCTGTTTTGTTGTTTCGCTTGTGAATGATTTTCATAAGTATACTTATATTTGAGTCCTGTAGTATTTTCAGTAATCTACAAAAACCACAGTGCTCTTCTTGACTCGAGCTGTCATCAGTACTAGAAATAAATCTAATAGAAAATTGTTTTCTCGTATGTAGCATTAACATTTACGCTAGTGTTTGAGAAAGAGATAAACTTATGCTCTGCAAAATAAAAACAAATACAACAATATTTTCTCTTAATTCTACGCCGCGGGTGGACGGAAAAGGGAAATTCGAACAGGGTATACGCGTTAGTGGATTTAGACAATTAATTATCTATCTATCTATCTATTTATATATATATATATATATATATGTGTGTGTGTGTGTGTGTGTGTGTGTGTGTGTGTGTGTGTGTGTGTGTGTGTGTGTGTGTGTGTGTGTGTGTGTGTGTGTGTGTGTGTGTTGTTTGTTTGTTTGTTTGTTTGTTTGTTTGTTCCGGCATAACTCTCGAACGCCTGGAGCAATTTCAACCAAACTTGGTACACGTATCACTTGCAATCTCGAAAGAAATATGGTGGGGATAAGACACCCCTGGCACCCCTAGGGGGGTAGGAAGGGGGTGACATGTAAAAATAATCGAAAACGACCGATATTAGTGTGGAATCCATAGTTTTCGGGGTCGCTAAGATGAATAGTGACACTCCCAATGCTGTTTAACTCCAAGACATCCCTGGCACCCCTAGGGGTGGGGGTGGAAGGGGGTGACACGTAAAATGACCGATATTAGTGTGGAATCCATAGTTTTCGGGGTCGCTAGGATGAATAGTGACACTCCCTCCCAATACCATTCTACTCCAAGACACCCCTGGCACTCGTAGGGGTGGGAAGGGGGTGATATGTAAAACGACCGATATTAGTGTGGAATCCATAGTTTTTGGGGCCGCTGAGGTGAATAGTGACAATCCAAATGCCGTTCAACTCCAAGTTCATTTTACACTATAGTTAGAATTCATTATTTCCTGTCTAATAGAAGATTAGGATAAATAAATACCCGGGCAACGATGGGCAATCAGCTAGTATACCATAAAATAAACAAAGAAGCGTTTGTGTTTAAGTTTCAACATTGAGCATTTGTCCGTTTCATCCACAAGACGTCAATAACAAACGGAGCTGACATCTACCGAGCAGTTTTGCGGACTAAATTAATTTTGCACACAACGCATGAAGCCAGGGAAAAAAGAAGACAAATTCATCACTAAACGGAACTGTTGCTGATGCGTAGAGCACACACAGCAATTTAGAGAGGAGAGGACATCCTGGGGACGGAACAAGCGATGTTTGCTTGTCCTCCGGAGGGGCATTTGTCAGGGAAAAGATTTAAGCAGTGCCATTACCCCGGCTATATGCAACCTACCCCCACCCCTTCTCACGCACAAGCAACGAGACGATCGCATTACTGCACAGCTGGTTGCGTTTCCAAGTACTATTACCAGCGCCGTCTGGTGTTTTAAGTTTCCGGGAACAAATTCTTTCGGCAGCAGTGTTGCAAAGTGATGACCGAAGCTGCTTTTGAAACGAAAACACCAAATTTTCTGACAAAAAAGTAAATTTCCATCTTCATAAATTCCTTACATGGTATGAAATATGTTTTACTGTGGTGTAAGGTGGGGTGACTACCTCTAAGGATGCAGATTGTCGGTGTTATTTCTTTTCTCGAAGGAATTCAATAAATTTATCATCAAGTACGTTATATAGTTATACGGTGTCCGAAAAAAGTAACTTAGTAAGTCACAAACTGCAATTTTCTGTAGCTTTCACCTAAGTGACCTGAATCAATTAAAGAAAAATATTACAAATATAATTTTATGATGGAAATGTGCAAAAATTTTAAACAGTGATGATCCAAGGTGCATATCTATAAGGTTTGCTGTTAAAAAAAATTAATAAAAATAAAGGTCTGTTTTAAAGTTAAATATTTTGGTAAGTGCTTTTCCCCCGAACAGCGGAAATGTCAGTGTTAATGAGTTCTGTTGTTTGCAGGCACGGTGGGTGAGTCAGTGCCTCACTTTTGATCCGGGTTCGAGTCGCGTCCTGGACATGAATGTTCGTCGTGACTGTCTCTTCATCAACATCACCACTCATCTTCATCGCTTCGATTAGGCAAAAGAGACAGAAAAACGAGGCTAAATTACAAAACACAAATACAACATTTGTTTTATTTGTTAGTCGATTCTAAAATAACTATAAAAGTTCACGGAAAATCAATACTTCTCAACTCGTCACTGTACGGGCACTGAAATTTGAAAACACTGTCCTCGCGACATTCGAATCTTTGATAAAATTACACATCAAATGGTGTGGAAGTCCACATCTACATAGAAAAAGGTTATCTGGTTTGATTGATTGATTTGCTTTATTTTACTTCGCTTTTGTGCCACTTTTGTCTAATTTGCGAAGATGGGGATGAGTTATGACTTGATGAATGGACACTCACAAACATCCATGCCTATGCCGGGATTCGAACCCGGGAACCCCTGGCGTCGTAGCGCGATGTGCTAACCACTCCGCCACGGAGGCCGGCTGGTTTGGATGTACTGTACAGCTTAAACAGGAACCGATGAAATATGGCCTCATATATGGGGAAAGAGGGGTAAGTTGGTGAAGCGGGTAAGATGAAGAAGTCGCCAATTTTGTCCAAAAAAATCATAGATGGCAGGAGCTGAGAGTCTCATGTGGTGACGTGTGCAAACATGATATACTGGAAGCGGAACCATCCCTGTGGCAGTTATCGAGGGGGAATAACAAGAGAAAGTTGTTTGTGTTAGGTGCTGGTGTTAAACTTCAAGTAGGTTCTTCGGTCATCCTGAGGAGCGGTAAGTATAGGTTCACTTCGCTGCTCGTACTGTTTCACTACCTTAGTGATTGTAGCGTTCGACATAAGTATTGCATTGTTGTTGTCGTTATGCCTTTTCACGGTGTTCAGGGGGTAAAACGAGTGTTACGGTGTGGGGTAAGATGACGAGTGAAACACAAAGCAATATCGGAGTTTGTCATCTTTCCCCATTGTTAAGCGAAGAAATGACGACAACGAAAAGTAAACAATAAAAGTTCCTAATGATTAAAATCTAATAGAAAGTCATAAGACTGCTCTAATTATGAAGGATTTGGACACTTTGTATGCAACTTGTGTTGAATTTAAGTTGCCTCGTCATCTTACCCAGCAGGTGGGACAAGTTGATGAAAACGTAACCTTTGCTTACATTTATTGTAGTCCGGACTCTTTATGAGTTTTCACATGGAAATTTGGTCATCTTTATGACAAGATATCGTAATATGTCACAGCCAAAAATTATGCGTTTTGGTGAAATAAAAGTGGTTAAAAATCAACCTTTTCCTTAACATCACCAACATGCAAGGAAACACTAATGTATGCGGAGTACTCTAATGTCAAATACACGACCCGTAAACAATGATTGCATGCAATATTACGATGAATGAAGATTAGATGAAATTGAAAAATAATACTCGGAAAAGAAAAGTCGTGTCCACGCCAAGGCCCAAACATGGAACCCTTGTTGACGAGATTGTGAGAAGCCGATAAGGTGACCCCTTTCAGCAGACACCAAAATTTCAACCTCTCTTTCACCCTGGACTGAATTTTGCAGACAAGCGAGGCTCTGGTGTCGGACCCACGGCCAGGAGAATCACCAATGGGGCATATTTTCCGACTCCTCTTTTCCATCTAATAACCATTCATTACCATCGTCGCGATTAGTCAAAAGTGGCCGAAAAGCGCAATAAAATAAACTAAATTTGTTGTTTGTGTCAATTCGTCCTTTGCTTTCCTCTAAGGCCTTTGTGTGAAGTCTTTGGTGACAAAACACCGCAGATGGAAACCCTGCCGGAAGCTATACTGTCTCCAGTGGTAATCCCAACTGCTCACATGGAAGCAAAGCTTCGGTGCAAATGACTGTGGTGGCGATGTGTCACTTCGAAATATTAGCACGATTCTGGCGCAGGGCCAGAACACATCCCCCTACCCCAACCATCCGCAAGAGGCTGTAGAATGCTAAATTCCTCCTGTCCGAAAAACCGTAGAAAAGAGCAGATTTTCCTAGCCTGCATACATCCCCACTCCGTCCAACCCTGTTTTTTTTTTTTCCTTCGTCTAGCTTTGTGTTTGAGCACAAAATCAAATACACAAGGAGACGTACTATTTAAAATAATTTTTAATCTTCTCCGTTTCGCATTTCGAGCCCTGCTTGCTCAAACATTACAGCAGGCTAAAGAAGAAGAAAACGAAGAGAAGAACATGAGATAAATACGGCACGCGAAAACATTTAAAAAAGGAGGGAGGGAATCTTCCTGAAGTTGCTTATAACGAACTTAATTTTACGCGTATTTTTTTTTTTTTTTTTAAAAAGTGTGAATTTTGCTCGTACACTGAAAGGTAGTGATAGCTACTTCTTAATTTCCAACTGGATTATCAGCCGCTCTCCGTGACAGAGTGGATAGCACAGAGCGCTAAGACGCCAAGGGTGCCGGGTTCGAACAACAAGTATACGAAACAAGCGTTCAAACAAGTATACGAATACAATAAATAAGTTTCTGCCTTGAAGTGAACACATCAAACATGTTTTTGAATAGAAGACGCAAAAGAGACATGTTCCTGCATAGAAGTGAACTCATGAAACATGTTTACAAATATAAGAAACAAAGGAAACATGTTTCTTCAAATAAGTGAACATCAAAGCTGATTACAAATATAATTAACAAAAGAAACACGTTTCTGAATACAAGTGAACGCATGAAAGATGTTTACGAATACAAGACACAAAGGAAACACGTTTCTGCATAGAAGTGAACACATGAGACATGTTTGCGAATACAAGAAACAAAATAAACACGTTTCTGCATACAGGTGAACGCAAGAAGTTTGTTTACGAGTACAGAAAAAAAAACATCTTTCTAGATACAAGTGAATGCACGAAACATGTTTACTAAAACAAGAAACATGTTTCTGCACACAAGTCAGCACATCAAACCTGTTAACGAATACAAGAAACAAAAGAAACGTGTTTCTGCATAGAAGTGAACACATGAAACATGTTTGCGAATACAAGAAACACGTTTCTGAATACAAGTAAACGCAATAAATTTATTTACGAGTACAGGAAACAAAAGAAACATCTTTCTCGATACAAGTGAACGCACGAAACATGTTTACGAAAACAAGATACATGTTTCTGCACACAAGTTAGCACATCAAACCTGTTTACGAATACAAGAAACAAAAGAAACACGTTTCTACATACCATGAAACTTGTTTACGAGTACAGGAAACGAAAGAACCATCTTTCTAGATACAGTGAACACACGAAACATGTTTACGAATACAAGAAACATGTTTCTGCATACAAGTCAGTCAGCACATCGATTGCAAGAAACAAAAGGAACATGTTTCTGAATACAAGTGAACGCATGAAACTTGTTTACGAATACAAGACACGAAAGAAACATGTTCCTGCAAACAAGTGAACAAACGAAACAAGAATACGAATACAAGCAACAAGTTCCTGCATAAGAGTAAACATACCAGGCATATTTACTCGCACTTCTCTCGCAATGGGAACGACTTTTGCGTCACGGCCTACAAATCATCATGACAAAATTGCCTTAAATGAATATGGTCCACTTAATCCGGAACAAATGTGACTCTGAAGCAGGGTTGTTAAGAGGTCCAGGAATTTTAAATAAATTGAATTCCGGTCCAGGAGAGAAAATCAGCAAGCGTACATGGGTTCGGTACCGTAATGAACCTTTTTATCTGTAAAGTATTTCAATTCGGTCCAGGAACCATTTTACCAGATCAATTTAAATTCGGTCCAGCAACCTTTTTCCGGATAAATTTAAATTCGGTCCAGGAACCTTTTTTCAATGAAACAACACGCAACTTGGACCGAATTCAAATTGTGCTAGAAAAAAGGTTCCGCTAACCCAATAGAACCCATTAGAATTTATTGGTTCCTGGAACTTTGACAACCCTGCTCTGAAGTACTACCTGATTATAATGTAAAATAAATCGTGGGTAAGAAGAAAAACAATTTAATGTACGGGAGAGAAATGAACAGAAAGAGTATAATAGCGGAAATATATTCTTACAGTCTAAGTACACTTAGACAGACTAACAGCAGGAATCATTTTGGCTAGCTGGAAGCAATATATTAGTACACAATCGCTGCTCAGTCCGTCGATAAGCATAATTCAGTAATCCTACCATTGCAGACACTTTGAAATGCCACTTTGCTCGTTACAGCAGTAAGCTTTTTCCAACCACGGAACGTAATTTCTGAAGGAGAAGGGAGACCAAAAAGGATGGTACGCCAGAACATCAACAGGTGAACGAGCAAGATAAATCTATCAAAGCCACTAAACATGCAATTACAAGCTCCTGGCTATTGTGAGGAGAAATAATAAGCAGGTCCCTGGTGATATATTCGTGAAACCTCCGTATCGATTATCCTTTCAGTACGAATCGATAACGCCGGACTGACACTGCTAGCCATCCGCGTCACGCAAGTGTCGATTCGAATTTGTTTCCTAGTCTGTTTTCATTGCAAAGTGCACAATATCCCTCTCATTGCCATTCCACTTCTGTGCCCTTCCCCCTGCCCCACCCCCCTCGCCTCTCCATCACAAGTTATGGTTCTCGCGTTGCACAGGGCCTGGCACACTGAGTCCTTTTCTTTCGCTTCCATTGGGAACGTTAAATTGAATTTTCTACTAAGCAGTGTTGCCAGTACGTGAACAATAGTCGGTCTGACATCGTAAACATCGAAGGATATTTAAAGGCGAACGTCTGAGAAATCGTACAGCCGAGAGCATAAGTGCATTGGAATTTAAAAAGAAAAAAAATATTCCTTTATACTATGAAATCCAGCCCGACCCTGTGGCCGAGTGGTTAGCACATCGCGCTGCGACGCCAAGGGTACCGGGTTCGAATCCCGGTCGGGCTTGGTTGTTTGTGAATGTCCATTCATCAATTTCATCATTTCATCACTCATCCCCATCTTCGCAAATTAGCCAAGAGGCACAAAACGCGAAGTAAAATAAACTAAATCAATCAATCAATCAATCAATACTATGAAATCCGAGCCTCAATGTACGATTAATTTGGTTCATTTTACTTCGCTTTTCTGCCACTTCTGGCTAATCGTGAAGATGAGGATATGACGAATAGAATTGTTTTAGGTCCACTCTGTGCACAAATAGGCTAATCGGGACTGGACCTACAGTTTTAAAGTGGGACCAGTACCACCGTGCATTTTGCCTCCACCGGGTATCGAACCCGGGACCCCTTGATCACCAGGCGACGACGTTAACACTAGTCATCAGGGAGGCCGATGATGATATGATGAGATTGATGATGTGACACCCACAATTTTATATTCCCCCCGGCCACCCTCTGAATTCATCACTGCAAAATTGGTCCCATTCCTATTTTCACACCTCTGCCAACAGTGCCATTACCTGTTTGTTAATAAAGGGTTCTTCTTTTATAAAGAAACGATTAGTGGCGCCAGGATAAAAGAGGTGGAAAGAGTAGGAACTAATTGCACATCAGACTTGACAGCATGTAAAAGCAACCTAGAATTACACGTGTAAGACAGGTGTAGTACTGGTTCTGTGGGCAGATGGGGAGGGTGGGCACAGAAGCACAATGCGGTACAGCGGCGAAATGTTATCTTTTCCTCCAGTTCCAAGGACACCTATCGATTTTGTCACCGGCTGACATGTTTGCATTGTCCGTCCGTGGCTGTGCGTGCGGGTACGTTTCTCTGCGAAGTGTTTGAACGAATTAAGTTACTCGATGTTTGCTTAGATGTAAGGATAAAACCGACTTAGGGCTAAAGCCGGACAATAGCGCGATAAATCAATGAAGCACAATGTGAAGCAACATATAGCGATCCGCGCCTGTAACGAAAAAAAGAAACACACAAGATGGCGCTGCAGAATTTCAAATAGATTGAAGGTCTAGAACACAATTAACAAGTTTCCAGCTTGACGGTTGATACCAAAAGAAAAAGAAGTGGATACCAAGGTCTAACAACAGTGGAAGAAATGAAAAGCTACGGCCAGGAATGAATAGCGAAATATGAGACTAATATATTTCTTCAAACGTGGAGCTCTACTAAATTGTGGCATTAAAAACTTATCGGTTTTTCTACCTCCAACATAAAAAAATCTCAAATTACTACTTGTTTTAAAATGCGGCCAAAACATTATCGTCCATTCTATTAGCAGTGTGTCCACCAGGAGCGTACATTCTAGGCTAGATAAGCTATCGGCGAAACCCAGTACCAAAGTGCAGAAGAAAATAGATCATGAAATGTGCATAATGTTATTAATTTCCTTCAGAATCACGGTTTACACACAACGTGAAATGTCATTTTGGCTTGAAAAATTGATTTTTTTGTAATAATAAAGTTATTTGAAACCTGGTCTTAAGTGGTCATGTTAGGCGCTCTTTTCGTCAGGTACAGTCGCCAACAATAAAAACCATTAGCTTCCCTGCAAGGCGTTATGTGTGATGCCTAATTTTACGGTGCTGGTAGAAGTTGCCACTGAAAACTTGCTATTAAAATCTATTTATAACCGCAGAATTAGGCATCACGTATGCGTTGTTCGACTCCTTGGACGTACATATGCTTAGAATTCCTTCAAGAGCATTCACGTGAATCTTCAAGTGGTTTGTTTGCCTTCACTCTTGTCTAGATATTCTCAATATCTTCGTGACTACGCTTGTCTATCACACTATTCACAATATCTAGACTACGCTTGTTTATCACACTATTCACAATATCTAGACTACGCTTGTCTATCACACTATTCACAATATCTAGATATCAGGAATTCTAAGCCGGTGTAATTTTTTAGAATTTGGACTATTGTAGCGGTATTTCAAGAGAAGAAATTTCGAAAAACGCCTGCCCTGGCGTCGGCCAACGGCCCAGCCGAGCCTCAAAGGATACTGAACAGGGAAAGAAAGAGCGGTTGAGGAACATGGGTGAGTGACGAACACGCAAAGAACAAGACAGGGCCAGGGCGACGAAGCAGACATGAAATTAGGCAAGCATCCAACGCTGGGAGAATTAACCGCAAACGCGTCTGCAAATGCAAATTAGCCCAAAGAGACCGATGACAAGTCAGGCCGGTTGCCAAATTGCCAGGATGAGGAAGCGGCGGGTGCGGGGAAAGGTGTGCGATCAGAGTCCGCACGTACGGTGTCGGCTTGTGTAAGTGCCCCGCTAATGCTCCCCGTTAAGTAGGAGCGGTCAAGGGGCAGTGGAAAGACACGCTGGGCGGTTGTGGATCAAACGGAAGGGTACCCACGCCGAGACGTGAGTTTACCTTCGGCTTATCCACTATTACGAAAGTAGAAGACTGCAATTTGGAAGAAAGCACGGATCCAACTCGATATGTTATCCATCTGCGTAAAAAAAAGGGGGATCTCAATTCGTTGCACAACAGCTCTTTGTGGGTCGGGGGAGGGGGGCTAAGGCAGGTTAAGGGACTTTTCGTTATTCGACGCGTTCTCTCTAGGGACAGGCATTAGTCGACTAATATTGTCCAAAAAGTAGTAGACTATTTTTTTCGACTAATTAATCAATATCTTGTATCTACTAACTACTAATTAGTCGATATTTTGTTTCGAATAACGACTAATTAGTCGATATTATGTTTCTACTAACGACTAATTAGTCGATATTTTGCTTTTACTAACGACTAATTAGTCGATATTTTGCTTCTACTAACGACTGATTAGTGGATATTTTATTTCGACTGACGACTAATTAGTCGATATTTTGCTTCTACTAACGACTAAATAGTCGATGTTTTGCTTCTACTAACGACTAATTAGTCGATGGTGGAAATTAGTCGATCGTGCTTATCACTAGTAGTAGCTCTCTGACTCTCGAAACGGA
The DNA here is from genome assembly GCF_977018435.1 of Lepisma saccharinum. Taxonomy (NCBI): domain Eukaryota; kingdom Metazoa; phylum Arthropoda; class Insecta; order Zygentoma; family Lepismatidae; genus Lepisma; species Lepisma saccharinum. The sequence continues at coordinate 77,994,311 of NC_139229.1, read as the reverse complement.
ACAGTAGATACATAGATTGATCAAGTGGATTTATTTTACTTCGTTTTTCTGCCACTTTTGGCGACGATGAGGATAAGTCATGTTGTGATGAGACCTCCCCGATGGCGTAGCGGTGAAGTCGCCGCCTCATAATCAAAGGGTCCCGGGTTCGCACCCGGCGGATGCACATAATAAAGTGGCTCGGATCCCACTTTAAACTGTAGGTTCAGTCCCGATTAGCATTTCTGTGCATAAAGTACTTCAGTTCAAGTAAATTAAGGTATTATTGAAGTGGCACTCGCCAAGAGCACCCAAGCCAAGGATGGGATTCGAAGCCGTGTCCCCAGGCATCGTAGAAATGGATGAAGGGACAATCACAAACCTACATGGACGAGACGACAAAGTCCAACAGAAGATTATGCTGGCTGCGAGTCCAGACGCCATAGCCTCGCCAGTCTGCTAAATGCACTCTAGGGGATATTACGTAATAAATTGTGCGTCTTCACGAAGTTGATTGCATAATTTTTGTATTTTGTGCATACACAGAGCATAGGGCATTAAGCATTAGAGCATTAACTAAAACAAAATGGAGGAGCAAATAAACAATGTCTATTATAAACTTTCTCATTCAAATTTTAAAACTAATTCATTCACTCATTACTTAACAGGAACTTAAAACTGTACTATCTCTGAGGGCTGAAATATCCTTACCAATTAAAAGCTGAGGCTGTAAAGGGACACTCAGCACACACAAAGACAACACGATCTCATAGACAAGTACACTGGCACCAGAGCCTCGTTGGCCTGCAAGAAGCAGTTACCGGGGTGTACAAGGGAAAGTGAGTTTGGTTTTCGAGTGTCTTACACCCCAATGACCAATTAACGCTGCACGCAGAGGAATCATCCATTAAAAAATACAACCCATGGAAGCAATACATTTCGTCAGAACGTACAAAAAACGCCTGACGCAGCAGGTAAATTTCAGACGGGTGCAGTACAATATTGCTACCATCGTAAAACATTCTTGTGAACTTGAAATTTCGAGAAGCTTCTTATTGGCTTTTCAGTATCCAGTGATCGTAATGGAATCTTCGGGTCTGACTGCACAACGATAAGGAACTCCGTAAAGATCACTGCCTCCTGCGATTACCTTAGGCGCATAAACACGTACCGTGAGTCGTAAACACTTCCATATTATCTTTAGTGTCCTCAAGAAAACGACAAAGGAGGAAAGCGTGGACAGAAGGAAATAAAATGAGAACAAACGGAGGAAAAGGAAGACAGAAGGGAAAGCTGTGTAAAATTCTAATAGCAGAGGGTGTGGGGGGAGGGGGCGGAGACTTAGCAGGAATCTAAGTCAGCATCCGCTCAAAATCTTTTTGCACCTCAAGAACATTTACGAACATTGCAGCTTTTGAACAAGACATTCCACTCCGTCGCATCACTATTACGGGGCATAAACAACGCATTCCGAAAACAACATTTCCAAAAAATGAAAAAAAAAAATCCGCATCGAACGAGTTCAGAAATGCTCGCTTTTATTGACATTAAAGTCGGAAGCGATGAGATCAGAACGCTCGCTCTCCCTCCTACCCCCTCTCTCCCCAACTCTCCCTTTTCGGAAGCTTCAAAACGAATCTCGCCATCCCCGCTCTTTTTTTTTTTTTCAGTGAGCCGGATACTGGAACATGGTTTCCTAGCAACGCATCCTGTGGAGACAGAAGTACCAATCTCTGATTGACAGCGGTAGACAGTGGAATCCTTTGCTGTCTCTAATGCCCAGTATCGAAGGTTTCAGTGCTATATATATTTTTTATTTACTGGGAAGGGTACTTACATACGCTCTCATATACGTAAACCGCCAATACGCTAAAAATACAATATGCAATGTATGTAAATATAATGTTAATATTTTAAAAAATGAAAGAAATATGTTATTATTAAAGGAATAAGATGAGGTTTAATCCCGAAAAAGGAATAAGATGAGGTTTAAGCCTGAAAAAGAAATAAGATGAGGCTTAAGCCCGAAAAAGGAATAAGATGAGGCTTAAGCCCGAAAAAGGAATAAGATGAGGTTTAAGCCCGAAAGGGAATAAGATGAGGTTTAAGCCCGAAAGGGAATAAGATGAGGTTTAAGCCCGAAAGGGAATAAGATGAGGTTTAAGCCCGAAAGGGAATAAGATGAGGTTTAAGCCCGAAAGATAATAAGAGCATGTTTCAGCCAGAAAGGGTATAAGAGCATGTTTCAGCCAGAAAGGGTATAAGAGCATGTTTCAGCCAGAAAGGGAATAAGAGCATGTTTCAGCCAGAAAGGGAATAAGATGAGGTATAAGCCCGAAAGGGAATAAGATGAGGTTTAAACCCGAAAGGAAATAAGATGAGGTTTAAGCCCGAAAGGGAATAAGATGAGGTTTAAACCCGAAAAGGAATAAGATGAGGTTTAAGCCCGAAAGGGAATAAGATGAGGTTTAAGCCCGAAAGGGAATAAGATGAGGTTTAAGCCCGAAAGGGAATAAGAGCAGGTTTAAGTCCGAAAGGGAATAATATCAGGTTTAAGCCGCTCGGTGATCTTTGTGAGTGTCCCCTCACAAATTTCATCTAATCATCACTCATCCTTGGATTCATTGATTGATTTTACTTCGCTTTTCTGCCACTTTTGGCTAATCCATGATGAAGGAACACTCATAATTAACATCCATGTCCAGGCCGAGATTCGAATCCAGGACCATCACGGAGGCCGGCACTCATCCTTGGAAGTAAGGGATGACCCTTTCCACTTTCCAAAGATATCCAAATGTCAACCTCTCTTCCACGTAGTACACCCTGGACTACATCTCGCATTCTAGCGAGGCTCTGGCGCCTGGACTCGCAGCAAGTATAATCTTCCGTGAGGCTTGTGTTGTGATTGTCCCTTCATCGGTTTTATTATTCTTCCTCATCTTCGCGATTAGATAAAACCGGCAGAAGAGCAAAGTAAAATAAAGCAAATCAAATCATCACTCATCCTCATCGAAGCGATTACTCACATCGGTATAAAAGCGAGAATAACAAAAATTGAATTACAAACACAAGATAAGGTATGGTTCAAGCCCTGATACGAACGCCAGTTCGATACCTTTGGCATAGCTCGAGAGTCAGCCGGCTGGTTTCGAGCCAGCACCAGTATTTCTAAGAAACGCTGTTGGCATTTTTACCTGCAGTGTTTAGACATTCAAAACGAACTGCGACGACGTTAAACTTCCAAGGTCTCCACACTGTACAAGAACAACATAATAACACAACCTAGCAAAGATAACCGTAACCTCATGTTATGAAATCTCTAAAGAAACTGAGTTGGCAACATCTCATTTACTCCACGTGGACTTGACAAGTACTGTCAGTTCCTAAAACGGACGCCATTAGCGGGAAAGGTTTGAGGTGAGGATACACTGGGCTCCACGTGGAACTTTCTTTGAAGTAAAGTGGCGTTCGAATCAGGGCTCGAACTTTATACACTGTGTTATAGTTGAATTCACTTGGTACAGCTGCGCGTATGTAGAGGCATCTTTAATCCATAACTGACGCATGATAATTCTATTCATCCTGTGACGCGTGTCACTAAGCTAAGCTTGACCTAAAACGCACATTATAAAACAAAGCCCCTTTGTGAAGTCGACTAAGGAAAGAAGCGGGTATTGAGGTAAAATGAGGTTTGCATAGGACTTGTGTTCAGTCCACGGTAAAACAATGCACTGTGTAAAACCACGTATTTGTTGGCACAGAGAACACACACTCAGCCCAGGATTCAAACCTAGGTCCTCAGGCTTCCACAACGAAGTTGGGACGTCCACATTAAGCTAAAAAAAAATACAGCAAATTTCCACGTAAAATAAAAATTCGCTTCCACGTGCCTGTTTAAGATACCCCCCCCCTTTTCCCCCTTTCAACAAGGTGACCGTATCCGAATTAATTTCTCGAACAGTGTGTTTGCAGCTCTTTCCATTATTCTCTTCTGATTGGAAATTTTATTTCGTTCTCTTTTTTCCCCCCTTCCCTCCCCCCAATCCCTAATCTTTGTACGTGATATTGCGTGAGTTCGCGGCATTAGGATATCGGCAAGAACAAGGAGCCGTTTAATTAAATCAGATTTTTTCGCCCCCAGAACGAGAAGACCTATTCCCCCTCTTCTCCCCCCCTCGTGCGACGCATGCCCACATTCCCCAGCAAAAGAAGAAACGGCGCAAAGAACGGAATTAAAGGGGGAAAAAATTCGGATGGAAACTGCAAACAAATTGTTTGCTTTCGAAAGTGAAGGGAAAAAGCCCCCCCTCCTCCCTCCCGTACATTTCCTCCGGTTGTGGGAGGAAAGCTTCAGACACGAAGGGTCGTGTGAGGACGTCACAGTCATCAACAGCATATACACTCTATTCATCTCCCAATTCGTTGATTATCGACGATTGATTGATTCACCTTAAGGAATACAACAATCCATGGTTTTCTTAAGATTTCATTTTACATTTTTCTTAGTTACACAATATCGTTCTCTAATAATTAAATACGACCTCCGTGGCGAGTTAGCACAGCACTCCAGGAGTTCCGCGTTCCAATCCCGACCTTGGCATAGTGTTTCTTGTGGGTGTCCCTTCATTAATTTCATTATAACATCACTCATCCTCATCTTCGCGATTATCCGAAAGTGGCAGATAGCGAAGTAATTTAAACCAAATCAATCAATCCAAAACTCAAAATCGTGCAAATGCTAAACAAAATACATTATTGAAAAAATAATTTGCGAACTCTGAAAGTTCTCGTCGCAACAATGAACGAACGAATGTACAATTTTAAAATTATTCCTTATTTTTCAACATAATCTCCCTTAAGATCAGCGATGCTCCAACGCCATTATACCCTTAAGTGGTTTTCTGTTAGGACTGCACAATACGGCTGCAATCGCCTCTTAATTCGATGAAAAACACTGAGCAGATGAAAAGTTTGAGTTTTAAGAACAGGTAGAAATCGGAGGGAGCCAAATCTGGGGAATAGGGTGGACGTTCAAACAATTCCGAGTTGAAATTCCTTAATTTTCCCATTGTCAAAAAAAAACGTTCCATGAAAATTTTTATTTTCTTCTGCAAACGGGGTTATTTCAAGATTTTTTCATGTAGTCGATTATATAAACAGAAATAGCATTTTCCGGTTATTAGTTTACCCTCTTGAAGATAATCAATTCATAAAAATCCCCTTTAGCATCCCGAAAGGCCGATGCCGTATTTTTTCTTGCTGATGGAACCTACTTTGACTTTTTGGGTGGCTGAACAACCGACTTTTGTACCCTGTTTTGACTGCTGTTTCGAATCTGTGTGTGTAATGGTGAATCCCACGTCATATGCATTGTTCAAAACCGACGCACAAAATGAGTTTTGTTCTTGTTAAAAAGCTCCAAGCACTGCTCACACAGAGATTTGGAATTGCTGTTAGCAAGTGCACCCATCTTATGGTGCATTCAGCACATCGTCGTTACCATTGTTCACCAAATGTTGTATCATCATGCAGAGGAAAACAGTGCGCAGCTACAGCAGATACGTTATATTTGACAAGGAAGCAAGGGAATGAAGTTAGAGATGCGGCAACATGAGGGCACTCGGACACCAGCGAAGGGGAAGTGAGTTTAAAGTGGTTCTTCTCTTCTTGGTGAAGCCTGTATACATCGCCCTGTCTATTCAGACACTGTGGTTACATTTTCCAATGTGGAGGCCTGATATGTTAAACGCTTCCAGTGGTGGCAGCAAATCCAGGCAAGAGCACGCTGTCCATCTGGGAAAGGGTGTGCCGTCTGGAAGGGGTTGCATCTCTCTCACAACGCCTCTCATGGAAACCCAATGGTCTCCGTCAGCATCTGAATTTCCAACACATTGATCGACAATAACTTTCCAGAGAGAGAGGGGGGGGGGTTCCACAGAGCGTGGCGCCCCTGCACGGGTCGATTCCTCCACAGTGTATGGTCCGCTCGCTCCCTCTCTGTGCAGCTCCACCATACCCGAAAGCGTTCTCAAGCGTGATAGACTCGGTGATCGACTCTCTATGGAGGCAACAACGCACCGCACCGTGGTGGTCATCGCTGCTTCCTGTGGCGTCAACAATGCATGCCAGAGGACCAATGAGGAAAAGAGTTCTGAACGTCGTCACGGTGAATGGCATAACTTAACGTCACACTGGTCATGACAGATCACACCCGAAAAGTTTGTCACGGTTCTAAAGGGGGGCGATCAAAAAGGAACAAGACTGCCCATCCAAAAAAGTAACCCCTTTTTATCATGGTCAACATTTCTAAGATCCTCCTAGGTGGAAGCGCTCCATTGCTAGTTTCGCCTCTGAAGATCCCTGGTTCAAATCTCGGCCTGGATGCTGGTAAGTTATTACTCCGCGAGTGTCCCTGAACCCGCAGCAATCTAATCACCGAATCTTCATCGTCGCAATTAACTAAAAGGGCATGGAAAGCAACAAAAAATAAAAACAACACAAATAAGAAATTCGCATGTAAATCTTCATCTACAGACTTCAGTTTGCCTTTACAAGACTTGAAGCTTGAGAAATCTTTAATGAGTGGTGCCATGACTTACCACCTTTCCGGAACCGCATGGCAACAAAAGCCAAAGTTATTTTTTTGCCCTCGCGGGGGCATGACAGGCAAGCCCACCTCGAATGCCGCACTTACCCGACGCGAAGGCTGTCAAGACGATTAAACAATTGACGACTTTCCTACCGACGAGCACGCCGTGTTTAGCGAGGTTGAAAGCGTCCAATCCGCTTAACTCATTTGCCGACACATTGCCTCTACTTAGTAAAAGCGGGAAGGGCCCACCAGCGCGTGTACGGCGGCGCTCAAAATGCACATTATCCCACACAGCTTAACCAACTGCTTAGTTGCACTAAGCTCCGTGCTTTATGGCGTTCACAAGCGATGTGTGTGTGCCGCTACAACACCCTTTTGCACATACTTAAAAACTGAAGGGACATTGTCGTCAGTATCTAGATAAAGTCAACAGGTTGATTATTGACCAGGCCTGTGCCGATACCACATTGAACAGATACCCACACCGATACCGATGCTTGATAATTGTAACAATTACAAAATATTGATTGATATTAGTGGGTTTTGATATTGAATAATATTCAATATTTTGATTATTGATAAATATTCACTCCAATTCACTTGTAAGCATAAACTTGAGTTTCAATCTTTAAGTCCACTTTATGCACAGATAGGCTAATCGGTACTAGACCTACAGTTTAACGTGGGATCCAAACCACTATGTGCCTCCACCGGGTATCGAACCGGGACTCATTGATTACAAGGCGACGACGTTACCACTACGCCATCGGCGAAGCCCTTAGCAAACTCCAGGCTTCTTTACCAAAGGCTCAAATGATTACCTTCGAGAATGGTGATATTTCGCTTGCACATATACCATTCTTTACCAAGAGTTCCAAATTTAACTTCAACAATGTGTTTAGAGTTGATGTTGATATTCAATCTGCGCACCCATCAGAGTTCTGTAGTAAAGGCTCACATTCTAACCTTCAGAATTTATTTTTTATCTAAACCGCAAGGTGTAAGCGGTGACTTTTTAAGAAGACACCCAACATTCAAGTTCATATCCACGTAATGCGCACCGGTAACGGCTATATTGCTATTCAACGAGGCTCAGGCGACTGGACTCATAGCCAGTATAAATCCTCTGCGTGGTTGTGTTTTGTGTCGTCCACATGTGCCTGTGATTGTTCTAATTTCATCACCGGAACCAGGCGCCACAGCGCGCTACGCCGACACGGGCGCCGGGTTCGAATCCCGATCATGGCACTCTTTGCGAGTGTTCCTTCATAGCGATTAGTCAAAATCGGCATGAAAGCAACGTAAAATCAATTCAAATGAAACTTTATCTGATCTTTCCCTCAAAGACAACGGTATGGGCTAGCACAGAAACACAATCGCTACGAAATACAGAAAGTAGGATTCTGGTACCTGAGACTTTTCAAATTTCTTCGTCCCGTTCTAACAACTGGTTAGCCAGCTTCTACAACGGGAAAGGCTCGAATTTGAACCTCAGCCAGATCCGACAAATGTGGGAAGATATCCCACATTATCCCACCCTCTAAAAAAAAAAAATTAAAAAGAAAAAGGGGGTAGGACGGGCGAATTGCATTCGAGCCTGATTTATACGAGCATGCAGAAACCCAGGGCTGAGACAAAGGGGTAGCAAGTCATGTCTTCCTATTGCAGATCCCATCTCGACTGGTGTCTGCCCCCCCTCCCAAGCCTCCCGTTCCATCCTCTGCCCCCTCCGGCCCTCTTAATTCCGGGTCTCATTCATCCATCAGGGCCTGTCAGAAAAGAACGGCGGTAGTAAAGTGACCTCCCTTGCCCTTCCACGGTGTTCCGGCAGTTATGCAAACTGCTTCCACTGAATTATGACCCTTAAACGCTTTAGTTTGTTTGGAACCAGTCTCTCTCTCTCTCTCTCTCTCTCTCTCTCTCTCTCTCTCTCTCTCTCTCTCTCTCTCTCTCTCTCTCACTCTCATTCCGTCATTTTTCCCCTTTCCCTATTACCAATGAAGTACCTCTTTCCCCTCCCCTTTCTTCCTTCGCAGAAAAACTATTCCATCCCTCTCATTTTCTTTTTTACCTTTCTGTGTGCATTCAAATTGCGCAAAGCTGATTTCAAATTCCTGAATTTGAAAGGGAAAAAAAAGTTGACTTGAAGTGTTTTTCCAAAGATCAAAAAGGACCAGGAATTGGACATCCACGTGAACGCAAACGCCATGGAGAAAATATTTGCCCTGCATCTCAAGTACAGGAATACAATCTAGAATTCTGAAAACCCGAAAAACTCCGAAAACGAAAGTCTCGTCGTTGCCACTGTTGAAAATGCTAAAAAAAAAAAAAATGGCCGTGGATATTCGTTTTACGTTACTCCCTCTCTGTAAAACGCTGTTATTTATCCAAGGGTTTCTGTGTTATCTCTACACAGAGCAAAAAGGCATGAACTAACATCCATAAAACATGCAGATTGTTATGTACCTTAAGGAAACAATATTGGCGCACCTGGTTCGAAAAGAAAATAGAATTTTCCTGAAAAAAATGTGTATTATTTCAAATGAAGTAATCGACACTAAAAAAGTTATTTGCAACTACGTTCACATGTTAGTCAGATTTTAATGAGGGTTACGTAAATACATGAAAATAAACATTAGAAATATATTCATATATGCGTGTGTATGTTATACAGGGTGGCGCAAAAAGAACGCATGTTTTTGTAGCGTCGTTGATTTTCAAGATACAAACGTTTTATTAACACCAAAACCATCGGTAAGAAATGCAGTTTGGATAGGTATCTATATAGTGATGATTTAAGTATGAAAGATGATGTCGGACAGATGATTTCATTGTTGTTGTCCCCACCACGTAATTTCAAGTTTCGGCGATCTCGTTCCCTCCACGCTCCCCAGATTTGTCTGTGTGAGACTTCTTTCTGTGGGGTTACCTCAAGTCGAAAACCTCGTTCAGGCGACGAGCTGAAAGTTGCCATTCGTGAAGGAATTACAGCTGTGTCAGAAGAAATGTTGGCAAGTGCAATGTGGAACTTTGAGGTGAGGCTACGAATGTGTGCAGCAACAATGACGTCACATCTTTCCATACCTAAATCATTACTGTATACCAATCCAAACTGCATCTCATAATGATGGTTATGGTGTTGATAAAACGTTTGTATCTTGAAAATCAACGACGTTACAGTTATTCTATTCCAAAAACATTCGTTCTTTTTGCGCCGCCCTATATATATATATGACAAACCAACAAACTCGTTATTATTTGTATATGTATTCAACCTCTCATGTTATGTCTTCTGATGTGCAAACATTGAAATATATTATTTGGTATGTTATTTTTATACCGTGGATACACAAGGAACGAATTTAAAAACGTTAGTTTTTCCTCATGTTCAGGAATCCGTGTACTGGATTCATTCAGTGATATGGTTCTAAGTTCGCTCGGGACTGGTCCTACAGTTTGAAGTGGACCTGATCCCTGCACAATACTCCTGACGGTAGCAGGCTACGTCATTTATGCTATCACAGTACCGTACTGTACATGGTAAATGTATTGATGACGTTAATTACAGGCAAAATGATAAAGACGAGCATGTGAACAAAATGCTCCCTGTAAGGACGAAACACGTCACACACGTCCATACAGTGTACAGCCCTCAACGTCGAAAATCAGAGCACATTATATTGAAAACCACATGTTTCAAACAACTCTCCCCTCTTTACGCTTTTCGCTATCTGCACAAATTACGAACTTGTCATACGGTACTTGTGAATCACCCTGTACATACACGCGTATGTACGTTTGTATGTCGTCACGCCATTAAAAAAAAACAACTTTGTATGTCCATGAGAAGCAAATACACTCTGTTCTGGGGCTCTGGAGCAAGCGAACGAAAATAAGTCCTCTGCGTAAGTGGTGATTCGAGACGGATCGACCAATGAACACGTGTGAGCGGAAGTGAACGCATTCTTTCTCCCCTTCTCTATCGTTATGCGCGGCCTTCCTCCACATATTTCCGAGGCAAGATTATACGTTGGAAACCACACGAAAGATGACTTTTTTCACAAGCTCCCTATTAGGAATGCTCAGTTTTATTAATGCGATTCACGGACTTAGTTCCTCCGAAAACAAAAATTGAAATCTTCGAATGACAATATCAGATTACATAACTATCTTAATAGCGGCGATGGGAGTAATGGGCGATCTTCTGGGAAGGCACTCGAAAGTCAACCTCACTTCCATGTAGTAATCGCTTCTGGCAGGCCAACGAGGTTCTAAGGGACTTGTGTTGTGTGATGTTCCTATATGTTTGTGATCAGGGTGGCCACTCTAGTATCATGATAAAATTATAGGTATAGTATTTAAAATATTTAATTTAAGGTACGGAGTTTACATTTGCCATTTCACATACTCAAGTCGCAAATGTTACGGGATATACTAATGTACGATAAATTATAAATTGTATAAGAATTGCAAACTCACATTTACCTACCTAACTTCAAGATATCTTATCTTGCAATAATTTTTCGTCTTTCAGATATATTGCTCTGCAAAGGACACTAACAAAGTAATCGGGTTGAGAGAATTCTGTTTTATTTCCCACGCAGCTTTCACTTCCTTCCTCGATAAAAACAAACGCTAAATTGTGAAAAAATTGCCTCAGGGCATTTATAAATATGTATAAATCTAATGGGATTTGCATTAACAAAAAAGTTGCAATTTTTCACTTCTATGGAGAAAAATTTACGCAAAACTCTCGGGAGCCAAGAATTTACGCAGAATTCCCGGTGAGTAGACACCCAGGTGATTGTTCCTTTATCCATTTCATCATATCACCACTCATCCTCATCTCCGCGACCAGCCAAAGGTGGCAGAAGGGCGAAGTAAAGTAATTCAAATGAATCAATCATTGACAAGAACAGCAATTGAAATCTCTGAATGACGATATCAGATTACATAACCCTCCGGAGATAGCGAGAAGGAGTAGCAAAGAGTTTCGAGTATGATGCTTACGAAGGGCGCAATAACACTTCACAAAGATGGTAAAACCAGGCTAGAAGAGTCTGATAAATAACGCTGATCCACTTAGACAAAGGAGGGACGAGATTATTTGAGAGTCAAGAAACAATTAGGGACAAAAGGAACCGCTTAACAATTCATTCCCTTCCAAAGCTGTCGTCTCCAGATTGTTTTTTCTTCCATCGAGATCTCTCTCAGAAGATCCCTGAACTGGAACAGGGAAGAAACTGAGGGAAGTGGAGGAAAAAGTAATTGAATGAAAAAGAAGAAAAAGAATGACGCACAGTGGCGACCCTTTCTCCTCTTCAAGCTTCCTTCCGGCATTTCGCACTATTGTACCCGCCTCCCCATTTTTAGCATGTCGTTTCTGGGGCATCCTTTTTAAGTATATAGTGCATAAGAGGGATGGAACGGATGGGGATGCTTCATTCATATGTCTGTCACAGATCACCCCGTCAACTAATATTCCCTAACCTCGAAGACCTTGCTGGCCCGAGGCGCCGTTTTTCATTTTCACCCCTCTCGTCGTTCTTGTATTTTGTGCAGTCTCGTCAAGCCCCCTTCCTCCAAAAAAAGCTGTCGGTCTGGTTTCTGGATAAAGAATGGCGAAGCAGCTAAAATGTAAATAAATGTTGTATAGGGTCGGGTCGGGTCGGATGGTTTGTAGGGTGCAGATAAGCTCTAGATCTTACTGTGGAACCTTAACATTTATACCAAGAGTTCTTATACGCTTTTATTCTTGCTGTTTAACTTTTAAGATTATTAATCAGATGTTTGACAGGAATTAAACTCGAGTCATTGATTGGAATTCTACATTGGAGAAAACTGTATGCCCAATTACGATTCCCCTCTTTCTATCCACTTTCACTTCTCTCCATCTCTCTCTTTTTCTAATTTACTTCTCTGCGTCTCTCTCTCTCTCTCTTCTTTCTTCTTATCTCTGTATCTTAGTTTTTCACTAGAAATTTCCAAGTTTTCTTTTCTCTTTCTTTCTAATTTTCTTCTTTCCTCCTCCCATCCTCTTTCACCCTATCTCCCCTTCTTTTTGTTTTTTGTTCTATATATATATATATATATATATATATATATATATATATATATATATATATATATATATATATCTTGATTTCTCCCTAGATTTTTCACACTTTCTTCTACCTCCCTCTCTCTTTTCTCACCATTCTATTTGCTCCTCTACATATCTGTCTGTCTCTTTTTCCTTTTCTTCTTTTTCTTTCCTCTTTATTTACTCTGGCCCTGGCCCTGTGTCTTCTACTCTCCCCTCTCTCTCTCTCTCTCTCTCTCTCTCTGTCTTCCTTCTTTTTCTTCCCACACACTGTCTCTCTCCTCCCTTTGTTCCTCTCATTTGTTATTCTCTCTTCCATTTCCTTCTCACTTTCTACTTTTCTTCTCCAACTTATCTCTCTCCTTCCTCTTTCTCCTCTTTCTGCTCTCTCACACATTTTCTTATTTATCTTCATGAATATATTTTCTGTCTTCGCTTTCTCACTCTTAAACTGCTGTACTCGACGCTTCGGTAGGATATCCAGTTGTACGGATAGCCTCTTCTTACCTTTACCAATATAAGAAATGTATGTAATCTTCACACAAAAACTAGGTCTTCACATCAATGACACAAGATACAAAATACAATATTTGGCATCTCATATCTCCATGTAAACTTTAAAACTAATATGCTATAGAAAAATTTGCATTCATTGCAATAATGAATGAAAGGTTGCAGCTAACCATTTTTAACCATTCAAGATTACCAACAAATTCACTAATTCACAGTATTTTTTAGAGGTAATACCACACCCCAATGGTTTCAGTTGCAAGAAACGCATTTTTTTTTCAAATATTTCACACAAGGAACAAAAACAAAATGGTGTTTACTAATACATAAAATATCAGTATTAACTATACATGTATCAAACATGTTTAATATTCCCTAGGTTTTTCAGAATGTTTGAATCCTCGTGATTTCCACGATTCTTTTTGTCAGATATTTCACATCATTCAGAACCCTACAATCAGTCCCGACAAACGCATTGGAAAAATCTGCAGTGTGGATTAGCGTCGGCTTACTTTCATCCCCCCGTCCCCCGATCTCGCTTCCCCTAGGACAACCAAATCTCCTTGCTGATAGGAGAGCCTCCCGCTACTAAGAAGCTCCGTCACAAGGAATCGAACACGGTAGAATTATCGAGGGAGGAAAACTACATGTTCCATTACGATTTTTCAGAAAATGAAAAGGTACGAATATACTCCCTATATTACATCAAGCATGTTGGAAACTAAAGGTTGCAGTTAACATCATCAGTTAACATTCAAACTGTGCAAGACACTAGATCATTATCAGCAGTAAATCATTGGTTTCATAAAACCAGTTTCATTACTTTTCCCCGCGTAATCCTTTCATCTCCTTTTTATGACGCTCAAGGAAAATGATGTGTTCTTTTCTCTCCATAAAACACACACGCGATGGAACTGTTTTCGCCCATCTCTTTAACAGGGATATGGTACTTTCAAAGGACCATGTTTTATCAGCTCTTAGGACGAGGATTAGCTTGTCGTGTAAATTCACCTCGATCTGTTGAATCTTCTCTGAGTCCATCCACATGAAGAGGTCCAGTACTAGTGGCTAGACCATTTTTTAAAAATTAAATTTGTGTGTGGGGAGGGAAGGGGGTTCACCTATGTATCTGTAGTTCAAAACTAGCATTATTTAATTTTAACACGTCTGTCCCTTTCTACCATGGAACGTTAGTGAAATATGTGTTTGCAAACCTTTGCGGATTCAGCAATATCTTCGTATCGATAAAAGGCAAGACATACGAAACAAAATTGATCATAATCATCACATTTTGGAATATAATTCATCTTATTTTAACAATTCTTTTCCATGTGACGTAATTTAGTCGAAAATTGTTTATCGTAAGCTTGCGTCCATGTCTTCTTCAGGAAAGAACTTAGGGGCCCTAGTTTCGCAGCAAAGCATATTGATTGTTGATTGATTTTACATCGCCTTATAATAAAATTGATGAGGGCACACTCACAAAGTACACCCACGCCCAGGTCGGGATTCGAACCAGAGATCCCTGGCGTCGTATTTTGCTGTGATAACCACTCCGCCTCGGAGATCGGCATATCGATTACTGTACCACAGAATATGGCACTCTTTTAACTCAATCAGCAGCACTCTATTCTCCATCCACTGCAAAAATGAAGTTAGTATCAACATAACCACGAGAACTCTGAGAAATAGTTCCTTTCCTACGTGTTAGTTCTTGTGTTATTTTACCATGGACATATTGGTGGTAGCTGTACAGTTCGTCATAAAGGTCCCACAACTTCAATATAGCAGCTGGTTTGAGTGGTAGGCTAGGCAAGTTTCGTGCTCATTCGAACAACCAATAGAATTTACCAGAAGAAATAGTTACTCTGCTGGTGTTAGTTCTTACGTGGTTTGCCCATGAATATATCGGTTGGAGCTGTACAGCTAACAATACAAGGTTCTACAACTTCAATAAAGCAGGTATGTTGATTGCTGCGGTTTTATAATACGCACTATATTCTTACGCGCAAGATTCCTGTATTGGGAATCACAGAGCACGTGTGTTTCTTTACATTCTTACAGCGAACATAGAATATCTGCCAATGGATTTATATATTCAGGAATGTACTCGTATATTCTTCCCGGTCATGTGTGTTTGTATATAGTGACTTCGATCTTACAGCGAACATAGAATAGGTGCCAATGGATTTACAAATTCAGGAAAGTATCTCCTTCTTGAGACCTTCTTTACCATGTCTTCAAAGAAATCTGGTTTTGTCCTGGCGAATACATTTCCCTTTCTGGAATATCTTGATGCTGAGTGGAAACTTAAAGAGTCTGCTGCACGATCAAGAAGGGCCTCATCAGAAGATTGATGATGAAGCCACGTGCTTCAACTTGCGCAGGGAAAACACCGAAGCATCCATCCTCCGTGTCACAGAAGGTGAGGCCGAGAGCTGTCGTGCGGCGGCTATTAAAAGAAATCGCGACTGACCAAGAGGATTACTTTAAGACCCTCCTGGTTATTCTTCCGTCCCTCCATCTTCGGAGAAGGGGAGAGAATTTGCCATCAGAGAGAGAGAAAACTTCTGAAAAACTTTCCCTCTTTTCTCCCAGAGGCTGGAGGACCAAGATGGGGGGTTTTCTCGCCTTCAATCCCAAAATCTGTCACCGCAAAGTCTCCTCTTTTCTCCCTCCCCTTCCTATTGGCAGGGGCAGAAGCTCCCAGAGGCCGGCAAAGGGAAAGGTTTTTATTTTATGGGTCTTTGATGTCGATAATCCGATTTCCTAAGTACACTCTGCATCGGCGCTTTACTTGGCGTATACCGCGACGCGGACAAGAATCAGAGACAGACTAAAACTGTCCAAACAAGGCGTAGAAGACCGGCTTAGCCTTTCTTTGGACAGAAACGGAAGGAGAAAATAAGCCGCAGATGCTAAGAAAAATCTCGCGAGCTGCTAATGCGCGGCCTTAGATATTGACAAGTGTCTGGTCGTTGCAAGAAAAATGCTCTCTTCTGTAGCAAGCCCTCCGCAACACCATGTCCATGAACAAAACAAACATTCGTCTTATTGAAGTGGCTCTCAAACTGTGGTACACGTGCCCCCAGGGGTACATGAACTACTTGAAGGGGGGTACGCAATCAGCTCGGAGAGTGGTTTTTCATCCATGGTGTACCTAGAAAAACAAGTACCGAAATAGACTAAATTTGGAGTCGAATCTTCGCTTGAAAGTTTCAAGTGCACAACCAGACATCAAGAAACTGTGTCAGGCTGTGCAGGAACATCCTTCTCACTAGAAACTCTGAAGATTTACAATAAAAACTCCAAAATCGTGCTCGACAGTTTGTTTACAAACTTATTTTTGTTCTTTATTATTTTTTTTACAATAATTCTGGAGAAAATAAATTCAAATTCAAGGTTTCTTTAAACTTCTTAGCATACACGTGTTTCACTTTTTATTTTTGTAACTAATCATAAATATTGTAAACGTAGGAACACCCAATAAAATAATCAGGTAGGATTCTAATGTTAATTTCTTTACAGTCTTTCCACGTACAGCCCGAATGCCATTTAGCTCTATTGCAGATGCACGCCTCCAACATATCAGGCAGCCAAAAAAATTTCTAAAACCCATGATTCGGAAAAAGCCTATGTTTTCTATAACAATTTCTATTTAGACATTAACTTGCAATTCAATGAGATCACTATTAATCAGTGAACATTTTCTGTCAAAATCTATTTGTAAATATTTATTTAATATTATTACATAATTATATTATTATTGTATAATAATTGTAAATTGGCAAGAGAACATGAATGAAAGAAAATAATTACTATTAATTCTCTTGTGACTGAATAAATATGCGTTAACATGTATGGACTATTAAATTTATGTTAAAGTGTCATGCTTTTTGTAAATACACAATAAATATGGTGTTGTATTGCCATTATTGCCATCTATTAACTAAAAACATGTTGTTTCTTTTTTTTAAAAAAAACCATTATTACATAGTCTCTTTCCCTTGCTCCAATTGATTGCTTCGTGTTGGTTGCCGAACGAACGTCTAAAAGCAAATTATGGTTCAATGTGGAAAGCTCTGCAGTTTCCATTCGATACGCTGCAGAGGGAACAACAACAAAAAAAGGCATTCAAACTGCAGAGCGAGTGTAAAAGTTCCAACATGCCTTAAATGAGACACTTTACACAGCGAAACAGCGAATGATCCTGCAGTATTGTAGAATTTCCGAGTGACAAACCTGGGCTTCCCGCTGGTATATCACTCAGCCCACTTCCACAGAACGTGTCTCGTGAATGGGCTTCTCGATCCGTAGCCACCCATACGATCGAAAACCGTTCGAGCGCCTTGGCGCATCGGCAACCCAAATCTACACTGGTGCAAGGCATGAATGCATACCTATCAAGATGAGGCTGGTCTTACGCGCGACGTTGCGCACATAAAAGAAGGGGGAAGTGGGACGAGGCAATAGGCTACAATTTTCTAAAGCCATTATGAACGCAGACCGAGTGACCCGTTCCAGGAAACGACGGAAAGAAACAGGAAGATGGAGAAATAAGAACATCAGAGGATGTCGTTAGTACCTTGCGAGGGAGTACTGAGAAGCGAGTTATCGCTTGGCAAATCGCTGTAAATAAACGTTTACGAGTCTCCAAGTCACATTGCCACGACAAACGGTACTGAGGAAAAGGAAAACAGTTGCAACTCCAAAAGCTGTTCTTTTATATATAGAGAAAGACCTGTATGGGAGAAACGGGTCTAGGACGGAAGCTGATAGAAATCTCCAGAGAAAAAGTCAAATGCATCAAAAATTCGGAGGCGGTCTGCGTTGCGAAGGCCTGATTAATACTCTGTTTATTCCGTCTGGTAATTGATGACGTGCATCGATGGGAAATAGGTCGCTCCTGAGCACTGCGGTTCTAGTCTGCATGCACTGGGAATCACATGAATCATCCCCAACTCTCCGCGTCCGTTCTTTTTTGCAGAAAAGAGATTTCGCAATATATTACTTTCTAAAAAGAAATGGAGGGGTACGGTTGCATATCATGATAAATGTCCACCCACCCCACATTTCAATAATAAGCCAATGCCAATTCAAAAGATAAATTTCAGGCAGAATTTACTTCGTATGTTCTGATATGATAACCTATTTGCAGAATTTTGACTATGCAAAGCTGGGAGAATTTACATTCGTTTTTCGCAGTTACCAATTTGTCAATTGAACTCAACCCAAAAAAAAAAAAAAACATATTGGTGATTTTATAAAATTATATGACTTCTGGATGACTTATTGTTTTGTCCGTTAGTCTTCTTCTCCATGCTGCCGTAGTTGAAGACCTGGGTTCGATATCCGGAGTGCGTAATCTCCAAGAGCAATTTTTAGGTCAATCTCCCGTTACAAGTGGCTCTAGGGTTCACCCGGGTGGGTACGATTCCTATTACACCATTTAGGACTTTTCCTATGGTTACCTTGTCGAGGAACATAGTGGTTCTCATCACACTTTAAACTTAGGTGGAGTACCGATCAGCCTATATGTGCATAAAGTGGACTCAAAGCAAAAACTCTAAAACTAACCCATTGGACAGACTTGAACAGAAATATTTGACTGCAAGAACTGCAAATTCG
This sequence comes from Lepisma saccharinum, assembly GCF_977018435.1. Classification (NCBI taxonomy): domain Eukaryota; kingdom Metazoa; phylum Arthropoda; class Insecta; order Zygentoma; family Lepismatidae; genus Lepisma; species Lepisma saccharinum. The sequence continues at coordinate 77,975,520 of NC_139229.1, read as the reverse complement.
CAAAATCGCGACCCCACTGAAAATAGAACCTAATGAAAATTTCTGAAATTTATTTAACAAATAATTCTAAATACAGTCATTTTACATTGGAATGGAATAATATGACGAAATAACAATAACATAATGCTAAATAGCGAGGGGCCTCGCCAATGGCATACTAGTAACGTCCCCGCCTTATAACCAAGTCGATGCCCGGTGGAGGCACATTGTACAGTGATTCTGATCCATTTTAAACTCTAGGTTCAGTTCCGCCTAGCCTATCCGTGTATAAAGTGGGCAACAAAAAATCAAAGAAAGAAAGAGAGAAGGAAGGAAATAAAAAGTAAGAAAGCAAGAAAGATGGAAATAAAGAAGAAAGGGAAACGAGGAAGGATGGAAAGAAGAAAAGAAAGAACCGACCACATGGAAGCCACTATTAAGGCGTAATATTGCTATTTGATTGTTAAGTCCCTTACGCTGGTCTTGTACCACAAACACTAGCGTACGGAGGATTTCCTTTGCGGAGAGGGCAGAAATTGTTAAGCTGAATATTACATAACTGCAATCTAGACAATGAAATATTTTGTAATTTTCATTTTTAAATTTTCGTCTAAAAATATGTTGAAAAACAAAAATGAGGTGATTTTAAAAGTGGGGTTGCATTTATCACTTTGGTTTTTACAGGTTTTTTTTTAAATTGATTTTCTCACAATTTGTTGCCCCTTAAGCTCCCCCATGAGAAATGGGACTTATACGCCCTATCAATCACCCAGTACGTTACGTTCAACAGAGGAAAAACTGCTTTGTAATGGGAGTAAGGTAGAAGGTGCAGAAACAAGGCTACATTGCAAATGCCGCTCCGCTACTAATAGTGGCTCTAACGATAGGCTCGCGTGTCTAGAGTCGTCCACACGGCGTATCTGACCAGAGCATCGTGTCGCGAACCGACCTGGAACCATTGGACAAGGCCTCGCGTAAGCTTTCGCCGATAAGGATTGTCGAACACAAGAAATGGATAGATTGAGAGAATGAAATATCACGGCGCTTTAGTTCTTGGTCGTTTACGAGCGTTTCTCCTCTGTGCATGCGAAATGAATGGTGCGTAGACATTGTGCGTAGGGTGCAAGAAGGTTAGGGACGAGGTGTATTAGGTATTTGTCAAGATTGACTGCACACATATTTGCCTTGTGGACGTAATACATATCGGTGGAAACGTATAGTAATTGAGAATCAATAGTGAGCTATAAATACGTGAAAACAAGTTGTAACAGGTTAAAATAGCTATATAGGTTACAACTTGGAAAAACTGATATAATGGACTGATAAATGCCTGAAAATAAGTTGTAACAAGTCAAAACAGATGCATCGGTTATAAATCGATAAAAACGTACATAACAGACTGATAAAGGCCTGAAAACAAGTTGTAACAAGTCAAAATAGCTGTGTCAGTTACAACTCGAAAAAATTGATATAATGGACTGAAAATAAGTTGTAACAAGTCAAAATAGCTACATTGATCACAACACGAAACAATTCTAATATAACGGACCGATAGTCGGTTAAAAGTTGAAAAATTGATATAATGGACTGATAAATATCTGAAAGCAAGTTGTAAAAAGTCAAAATAGCTATGTCGGTCACAACTTGAAAAAATTGATACAATGGACTAACAAATATCTGAAAACAAGGTGTAACAAGTCAAAATAGCTCATACCTCGATAAGGAAATGCTGATATAATGGACCGATAAATATCTGAAGACACGATGTAACATGTCAAAATAGCTGTCGGCAACAAGTTGAAAAAAACTGATATCATGTACTGACTAATAGATGAAGTTTACAATTTTATTTAATTATATGAAAGCGAATTGTTAACTGTCAGGACGTGTTATTATAATTTGCCATAACTTGCAACAACTACGAAGAAATGTATGTATTGCAATTAAAATTGCGCACCGAGCAAAGGAAAACCACAACACTCGTATAATCATTTTATGAAATATGAGTTCCAAGTGAATTATATAAAAGTTTTAAATATGTGACACTATTATGCAAGTGTTTTTAATTAATTTCACACGACCGGAAAGAAATATTGTACATTCTGTGTGTAATATGTACAGTTCACGACACATCACTGCTTTCAACTCTACGGCTGTCCAGTGTAAAATATACAAAAAACGAGAAACAGAATTAGGGACTGAACTGAACTTAGATCTCTATTGATATCTGAACATCCTTACGTATCTACGAAGCGAGTCTAACCGCTGACGTATCAGAGAAAGCCCCGCCCACTCAACGCTATTTCCTGTTCGGGCGCATGCGTGGCACCTAACTGCGCATCCTCACGTGCAGCAGGACAGCACCTGCAAGCGATATAGGCTCGCTGACTAACTTGACGATTCAATCCACATATGTATTGAAACCGAGAAGGCAACGGCTCCATTTTCAGACCCCAATCATCGACCTGGTTCCCCTGAGACGAGCGGCTATTCAAGCCGGAAGAACTATCGGTGATTAGGATGGAAGAACTCCCCGAGAGAGGGTTGATGAATTCTCTCAAGATGCGGGAAGTTAACTAAATTGATTGTGGCGGTTACGGTAAGGGGGGGGGGAGAAGAGGGAGGTGAGAATATTTGAAGAGAATTAAACTGCACGGACGGTTGTACTTCTGGAGGGGTGAAGGACGGAGGGTTGCCCCTCTTCTCTCATGTTGCACGCCAGGGAAAGTTTTATCTGAGGTGACGGGAAGTCTCTCCCTAGAAGACAGGAGGAAAGAAGCTGGTATAAAAATGGCCATTAAGGGTATCGAAGTATCGATCAGCATTTGAAGGAATGAAGAGGCGGGGAGAGGGAGGTTATCGCGAAGACGGATAGGTAACGGGGTGGCAAGAAGAGGGGGCCGTGAGTGGTTTTGAAAAGGTCACGGGAGCGGATGTTCGGGAGTCTGCAGGAACCGAGTAATTGGTGGCAAGGGGAGAGAACAGGAGACATCTGATCGCTGCACCAGTGTGGATGGATAGGCAATGATAACGCGATGAGAGGGTAGTGAACTCCACTTGGAGGAGTTCCATGACGTAATAGATCCACCAACATTTCTGCAGATTTGGCCTTGAAACGGTGACCCTAGTGCCCGTGGTGACGAAATCTTGTACATTTTATTGGTATATTTTACTTCGCTTTTCTGCCACTTTGGGCTAATCGCGAAGATGAGGATGAGTGATAGAATAGAATCGCCTTTATTGAGTAGGCATCTTTCGGCCTGCATTTGGTACTTTACATAAAGCTTTCTGAAAATCAGTTTTACAGTAGAAAAATAAATTTACACCCATGCCCTGGCTGGGATTCGAACCCGGCACTAAATCAATAAATCAATCAAATCTAGAAATGGGTGTCGACGGCGCATGATAAAGCGTTGCTGCAAAAACAGTATTACTACAAATGTCAGCTTCAGGTTTAAATTAGGGATGGCCAAATGAGGATAAATAATTTTCTATCTGGAGTTCAAATATCTGGATATCGGATATTTTGATATCAGAATTATCCGGATATTTGAATTTTTTTATGTCAAAATTATCCGAATATTCTATATTCGGATTATCCATTGCATTCGAAACGGATATCGGATAATTTGAAATTCGGATTTTGTTGCCATCGCTACCTTAAATTCACAGATGTTACCAACTCGAGCATCTCTACCTTGCTCTGGTGAAGATCGCAGAATCTATTCTTGCGTCTACAGTCTTTTAATGCAAGCAACAATGCTCAATCGCGTCGATTAATGTGTAAAAAAATGCAAGAGACAATTCTTTCGACGCATTCGCCATCCTCTGTGAGGATGACAAAGCATTCTTCTCGCTTCGCCAATCGTCAAAATGAAGCTAAGAGCTGGCTGAGCGATTTGATCTTTCTCCTTTTGCAGGCGGGAACGAAGCCAGGCGCGTTCACACGCTCCCAGTACGAGGAACTTAACGGTAGTCATGCCGACCTTTTTTTGGCAAGCACGCCTCGCTTCTCTTCTTGTTTTGGTGGTTATGAGATCTCTAAGCAACTCAGCAGAATTTTCCTCGACGGAACGGAAACTTTTCCGCCCTTTCCGTTTCGATGGAAAGCATCCAAGCGACTCTCCATAGAGTCGTTTCCCCTAAGCATTCGATCGTTTGGGCCTTTCGCTGTGTGCGACTGTTAACTGAATCGTGCTCTTCAAATAAACAAAACGCTAAAGCATACAGAAATTAGATTTTAGTTTTCTACTGCATTAAGGGATCACAATCTGATCTCCGTAAGTTGTGGGTTCGAGTCCCGGCAAGCCCATTCCTCCCTGCCTGTAGTAACACCGTCTAGTTCGGTGCAGGTAGGTACAGTGCGTACATTTTAAAACCGACCCCGAACAAAAATATGAGGAATGTTAGAAGATAGTGGTCTGCATATTTAGTACCTTACAACAAATGTTTGTTTGTGGATATTGTTGTACCTTGTTGTTCAATTCTTGCATACTTATACTCCCCTCCCCTCCCTCCTCTTCTCCCCCTTCCCTTTTCCTACCACATTGCGTGTTTGTCTGAGGGCATGTTTGGCGGCAGGGTTGTTTCACAAGGACTATGGCCCGCAAGATCTCCTGATCTTTCAAGTCCGGACTACTTCCTATGGGTTTTTTGAAAGAGCTGAAGCATCACATCACTGTTGCCATTCAGAATATCATTGCAGAAGTACTCCATATGGTTGCTAGGGATATGGCAAACCGTCTGGACATGCGTATCCTGCAAGAAGGACGTCATTCCCAACATTTGTTGAAAGATACTAAATGCGCAGATCACTAGTATATTGCAACATTTCTCATATTTGTGCTTGGGGCCGGTTTCAAAATATACACACTGTACAAGGAAATTGCGTTCAACCAGGTAGATTGATTGATTGATTTGGTGTTTGAAGTCCGCGTTATGCACAGTAAGGATAATCGGGACTGCACCTACAGTTTAAAGTGGAATACGAACTGCTATGTGCCTTCACCGGGTATTAGCTGTCTCGTCTCGAAAATATTCGTTTGTCTCATGACACATGGTCAATCTCGTCTCGTCTCGAATTTCTAAAAGCCTGTCCCGTCTCGTCTCGTGGATAACACTACCGGGTATCGAACCAGGGACCCCTTGATTACAAGGCAACGACGCTACCACTACACCATCGGGGAGGCCCTAGACCAAGTAGAACAAAGGTGTATATTCAACAAATGCCTGTCTGCTGCTTAAATATACATTTTACATATATCAAGATTATTGTCACATTAAAATGATATTCCATTGTATACGCTCGAGGGTGGGAGATTCGAACTGGTAGGACCGAGCGAAAGTTGTCCCAGGCAGGACTCTGGACTCGTGCTTGGCAATTGAAACTATGCATGTATAGTTCTGCTACCGGTAATGACACGATGACAACCAATCGCACGAGCGTACGTTGCCTCGGTGATATAGTGAATAAGGTTGCTGAGCACTTTCTGTCATGTCTAATCTCACATATTCATTCTTTATCGAACCCTATTTTCGCGATAAAGAGGGTTGACAGACAAGAGATATGAAATATTAAATAAATGTAAGGAAATCTCACCAAATGCCATGATAATGAAAAGTGATATCGTATCAATCTCCTCTAAGTAGAGAATTGTAGCAAGCCAGACTTCATAACCTCTATCACGGCCGTTGCACTCTCAGGTATTCAAACAATGCCATGTCAGTAATTATCTTCCTGGTTTATTGGAGTTAAGATGCTGATCACCTGAAATGTCAGGCCAATGACCAGGGGATCGGAAGAAGGAAGAAGTTAGAGAGCAACGGGCAGTGTGGGGGTCTTTTGTCTTGAGTCTTGGAAAAAGAAGCAACTGGGGAGATTGATTGAGCCAGTACGGATTGATTCTAAGAGCTTTCTGCAGGGAACTACATCATCGAAGATAGACAGGTGTATTATCCTATTCCAACCATGTTGATCTAGACTTGAAAGTATAAATCCAAATGCTTGTGTTTTGCCATTTCTATGTGAGCAAAGTAACCTCTCGCCCATTACCATCAAGCTATCAGCCAGGGGCGAGTGTTCACCAATAGGGATAAATGATCAAGCGAGTTACATCACCCACCAGAATGATTAAGGTTCTTGATATGATCCCACGTTCCTAGTAGAACGTTACGATATAAGGTGTGAATCGAAAAGAGAGTGGAAGGTGGTCTGTACATGGACGAGGTTGCTTTTCTTCCTCTCGACCTTTAAGGAATGTTGGATTGGAAATATCGGAAGGTTGAAGAATAAAACAGGCAGCGCAAAAGTAATAACAAAACCCCTCTTCTCAAAACTGGACGAAAGACAACTAAAACGACATGGTTATGCAGAATGCATGAGAAGAGGAAGTCAAAATAAGTCATAGAAAATAAAGGCAAAGAGACGGACGAAGCATCAGCTCTGAAGACACTATAGAAAGAAATGGGTACATTGTGAGAAATGGATAACAGTTCGACATGGGACAGAAGGGAGGAAGAAACTTCGGCTAGACCGACGAAGTGAGGCGTAAGCAAAGAAAAAATCCCGACACAGACACTTCATCTTTCTATCAAAGCCGAACCAAACAGCACCGACGGTGCCGAAAACAAATCTCCAACAGTGTTTCAGCCCTCGTAGGTTACATTAACATTATTTCGCGTAATGCACCAGACACTAGCACGTCCTGACAGAGAACACGCCCATCTTCCTTTCTTCCCTTTTAACCAACTTTTCAGATATTTTCGGTGTAATCTCTTGCTTTTGCGCTGAAATTCTGGAGGATTCATCAAAGTTAATTTCCTTCCTCGTGGAAAACATGGAATTTCAATCAAAAACTGTCAGTCTCCCTCATGTCTGCCGCCCCTTTCCGCGCCCTCTCCTCCGTTCTCCACTTTCCCGCTGTTTCTTAATTCAGCATTTGCCGACAAGAGAAACTCCAAGCCTTTCTGCTGGTGTGGTTCTTATTTATGCAAGGCCTCCAGGTCCGACCCGTGTAGGATCAGAGATCATGAAAAAGCAAGCATCCCAACCTGATCTGACAGTCTTTCCGTACTAGGCATATCAACTTCGCAGCCGTCAAATGTACTTTTCTGTAACTTCCGATATAGATGTTGCAATATGAGCGATTTCAAGGCTTTGTTCGCTACTTCTTCTATAATAATTAAGAAGACTGCATTAACAATAGTTTCTAATTGCTTCACCGCTACCTGACCATAGCGCATCGCGCAAGATAGTCAAATTACAAAATGGCGACAGGTCAAGGGAAAGAAATGTGCGCTCTGTGGTTTCGCGAGTAGAAATTAGTCTGAATACGCGACCGAACGTACCACCGACAAAACGCACCAGCGACAAAACGTACCTACCACCTGACCGGCTACCTGCGAAGGGTCTTCTAATGAGTCTAAAACTACTTGCGATGCGACAAAACATACCACTTTATCCACGCTTTGGACTGGCAAAATTACTATATAATGCATATAGCTATTTTGGCGTGTTTAAAATCAGCTGTGGTTAAGCTGTCGTCCACATTGTTCTTTTGTTTTATCTTTTCGTCTTTTCTTCGATGCTCGTTTAACCTTTAGTCGGCCATTGTGCTGATTAAAAAGTTCATGTGCTTTTAGGACCTTCATACTTGTATGTGAGGTTGTAAACGCTGACAGATGTTGAGATAAAACGTCGAAATGTCATTTGGAAGTTATAACATTTTTTGTCAAATAAGTGTACGAATTTGAAATTCGCGTCAAAAGGTCTCGGCGAAACCTAAAAAATGTTATAACTCGTAGACTATTTGACCAATCTACTTCGGGTAACTTTTGCTTTGCAGCTAAAACATTAGGGCATACAGCCGTGTAGGAATCAAAGCGCCAAAGCCAATAAGAGGTGTTGGGTGGGCCGCGGCCTCAAATTTTCAATGAAAAAATCATAAAAATGGGGAGTTTGCCCCTCTTTATCAGCTATTTTTGAGAAGGAGAGGCAAACTTTAGCCTTATTTTCAAAGAATGGAACTTCTCAACCGAATGAAAGTCACTTCATGTTCCTGGGCGCATTACATTATCGAATATGTGAAAAAAACTCCCAATTTTTATGATTTTTTTCATTGAAAGTTGTGGGCCGCGGCCCACCCAACCTCTCTTATTGACTTTAGCGTTTAGATTCCCGCACGGTTGCATGTCCTGATGTTCTAGCTGCAAAACAAAAGTTACCCGAAGTAGATTGCTCAAATAGTCTCCGAGATATAACGTTTTTCTGAAATAAGTGTAAAATTTAAAAATCGCGTGCAAAGGCAGGGGCCAGAGAGAGGCTACTTTCGAAAACACGCTCGGCGGTGTAAAGGTTAAGTTATGTCAGTTCTAACCTAACCTAGCCTAACCTAACCTTCGTCGTGTAGGTTGCCTAGAGTATCGTTCCAAATCTTGGAAATTGGCGTATTGGAAATTGGTACGTTTTGTCGCGAAGTAAATATCTTGAAGGTAGGTGTTTATCTGAGTGGTACATTTCGTCGCGAAAACCCAGGTGGTACCTTTTGTGGCTGGTACGTTCTGTCGGGACACCATTAGTCTTTTTCCTCTTTTTTCTCTCTCTCTGTCTTTCACTCCTTCTCTTTCTTCCTCCCTCTCTCACATTCTCCCTCTCTCTACGCCTATCCCTCTTTCAAGCAGTCAATCTTGCATCATTCCTTCTGTGTACCTCCCTGGCTTTTACTAAAGTCGAGAATTTTTAACTTTCCTTCAACGAAAAACATTTCAATGTCTTGTACTTGGATCTTAACCAATCCTCTTTTATACCGACCTATTCCCTGTTCTTACCTTCTATATTTCTAGCCGGATTAATTTTGCTTGCCAATGGTTTGCCCCACAAAAATAACACACCCATCCTAAATATTAATCCCCTCATTTTCGCTGATGCCAGAATTTCTTACCTTCTCTCCCTCACGTCTCCAGAGAAATACTTTCCTAACTTTCACAAGAACTTATCTTCCTCTGAACACTTCTGGTTTTCCTGACAGCAGCAACTCCTGTCGCGAACAGCATCCGAAAGAAACTGCAGATTCATCTCAAATCTACCGTTTACATCTGAACCTGATATTTATTTCCAGCCATTTTCTGGATGGAAACTTGACGCATAACCCCCCCCCCCTCTCTCTATGCTGCGTTACCAACCACGGTAATATAATAACTCACGTGGCTCAAAATATTACAACATGGCTAACTCCATGCTTGACAACCAATCAACAAAACATTTGACTCTCTACATACAAAGATATTATAACATCATAGATGTTTCACAATCTATCTACTGCACTCTCCCTACCTCTTATTCTCTCTACCTTTCTCTCCCCCTTTCTAACTTTCTCTCCATCTGTACTTCTCTCTCTCCCACTCCCCCCTCTATATATTTTTGTCCTCTCGACCTCTGGCTTTCTCTCTCTCTCTCTCAACCTCTGTCTTTATCTCTCTATACCTGTACTTCTCTTTCTCTCTCTCTCCGTGTCCCTCCTTATTTTCACTACATCTCCCTCCCTCTATATATATATCTCTCTTTCCTTCTCCCCCTCACTCTTATTTTCTCTACCTGTCCCTCCCGCTATATCTCTCTCTCTTATTTTTTCTACCTCTCCTTCCCTCTATATCTCTCCTTTTCTTTCTTTCTATCTCTTTATATCTCTATCCCTCACTATCTATTTTTGTCTCTTTTATCTCTCTCTCTCTCTCTCTCTACCTCTGTCTTTCTCTCTCTTTTTCTCTCCCGCTCTATCTATTAATATTTCCCTCTCTCTCTCTCTCTCTCTCTCTCTCTCTCTCTGCCTAGTTATCTTTGTCTCTCTCTTCCTCTTTCTGTCTCCTTCTTCCTTTCTATCTATATTTCTCTCTCTCTTCTCCATCTTCCTCTCCCTCCTTTATCTATATATTTCTCTCTCTTCATGTATATCTAGCTTTCCTATCTCCTTCTCCTGTTTCGTGCCGGTTCGTCATTTGACCGAAAGTAGTGATATTTGTATCTCATCAGTCGCTCGGTATTAAATGGGATTAAATGAGTGGAAAATTCTCGGAGGTGGAAAACGCAATGAAATTAAGGCGCTTCGCTCGAGACCAAGTTGAAATTGTAAGTCAAACAGCTAGGGTTGCAGAAAGCGGGGAAGCGGCCTCGCAGAGATTAATTAGCAAGAGGACAGACGGAGTGTAATCCTCGGTTGACGAGATATGAGACGCACCGAGGGGGGGGGGGGGCTCTTGCGGAAAGAGCTCCAAGTGAGGTGCTCAGGGATTTGGGCTGCAAATAGCTAAACAGTGCAAAGTAATAACGGGATAAGAGAGACAGGAAAAGGGGGGAGGTAGGCACAGGTTCTACTCTTGGGAGGAGACGAAGATGTCGGGTGAAGTAGACAGAAATTTTATTACTTTTTTGCAAATCTGGGGAAAGTAAAATGACGCTACCTAGCTCGATGCAATTACGGTGCAGCATTCGCAAGCAAGTAACGGGTTACAATTACGGTACACCGTGGTGGGGTAGTTAGCACAGCGTGCTACGATGCTAAGGGTCCGTGGTTCGAATACCAGACTGGGCATGAGTGTTTGTGAGTGCCACATCATCAATTTCATTATATCATCACTCATCCTTATCTTCGCGATTAGCCAAAAGTGGCATCAGGGCGAAGAAAAATAAAATAAACCAAATTACGGTACAGTTTCTGGAAGCAAGATTGATTGATTTGCTTTATTTTACTTCGCTTTTTTGTGCCACTTTTGGTTAATTTTCGAAGATGGGGATGACTGATGATATGATGAAATTGATGAATGGACACTCACAAACATCCATGCCCAGGCCAGGTTTCAAATCCGGGAACCTCTGGTGTCGTAGCGCGATGTAATAACCACTTCGCCAAGGGAACCGGCTCAGGAAGCGAGAAAACTAACGACTTAAAGTTGCAATACAGTTTTCGAAAGCAAGGAAACGTAATCCCGTGGTACAGTGGCGCGGGTCCAACTGTAAACTGGTTAGACTATATGAGCAAAAAGAAGCAGACTTAAAACAAATCTTAAGTTTCCTAGAGCAAGAAAATTCAACCGAAGGTGCAGGGAATTATGGAAAATAGTCAAGATTTTCTGACACCGGCAACCCTGAATGACGAATAAAGCTCCGGCTGTTTTTCCCCAGGGTTTTTTAGTGTGTTGTTTACGGCATCACTCAACACATTTACACCAATTTTTATATCATGAATATAGCAGACATTTTTTTAAATAATAATAGCAAGGTTGCCAGTGTTTCAAAATTAATTACACGCGTTAATTCTCGCGACGGTACGCACTTCAGTGTCCTTCGATTTCATGTCAGGTCCTCCAAGATGCGTAAGAGAAATAGTACGCTTTATTCTTTTTCGTCCCTCGTTTAGGGTGCCTGGCCACCATGTTATGACTGCCTAATCACCCACCTATTCACCCCCTCCTGAAACCGAAAAAACAGAAAAGATTTAATAAACGCACCGCTCTTAGCAATCTCTCTCAAAGTCGTTCTACATCAAACATCCCCGCTGAGATCAGGGAAATCGGATGAGGGGGGGGGGGGTAAGAGGTTGCAGCGACATGGAAAAATCTATTTTGATTCTCTCGCGCCGTAACCGTGGTCCCTATTCATTCGCACGCACCCAATATCCACCCTCTACGCACTTTTTTTTCGCCAAGGTAGCTTTGCAAATCGAGAAAAATTTATTACCCACCTATCTCATATAATTTCGGGATTCATAAATTCCTTTGAAACGCACGAGTGGGGAAGTTGTTAGCGCCGAGAGAGGGGGGGAGGGAAGGAGAAACAACGAACGAGAGAAAAGACCAATAAAAAAAGAGGGAGGGGAAACAAACACACACGCATATAAGAAACTTACGCACTTTTTCATCCCGACACGACAATCTTGTTAAGATAGAAAATGAAGGTTCCAGCTTTAAACCGCACGCATATGCATAAAGTTGGTGGAGTTATATAAGTTCGCCTGGAAATTTCGAATAAAGCTTTACCCCTCCCCCCTCACTCTCCCCTTGCTCATTAAGTTTCTTAAAGCGTAAAGAAAGAAAGTGGAGATTAAATATAAATCTGTCAAAATTATGGGCGGACTTAATGCTGGTTATCAAGAAATATCGTTGTTGTAAATATCAAAGTTTATGCATGGTGGTCCGAAGAGGGGGGGGACAGGCTCAAAAATGTATATCAAATTACATAAACCTCCACGATACAGTAATCTTTTTCACTTTTCGGTCCTGATATTTTTACTCAGATTAAGCAGGTATAAAAAACAGAATAAATCAATACAGGAATTATACAGGACTTGAACAGTCTCTCTCTTTTTCTACAAGGTCGAAGCAATTGTGGAAGAAATTTAAAAATATCATTTAGAGTGGAATCAGCATGTCCTGATAGCCGTTTGCCTCGAAAATTGCAAGTCAAAAAGGGGGGAAAAAATAGTAAGACCATATCGTCGATGGAAAGATCATTTTTTTGTAGTTTCTTTATTAGAAGTGAGTAAAATAAGTTTGCAGAAGAACTGAGGTAAAATGTTCAGCTTTCAGCCGAGGAAATAAATAGATCAAAAAATTTTCATGCCCTGAAGTGATACATAGTGAATTTCCCACACATCTTGTTTATAGGCAACTGTAAGACAGAAATGTCTAAATAGAGAGAGACAGAAGCGAATAAATGCAATACATACAGAGAGAGACAGCCGGGAAGAAAGAAGGGTAATAAAAGAAGAGATACAGAGCGACAGACGGAAGCGAGAAAAATGAGAAAGGGGGAGATAGACATATATATATATATATATATATATATATATATATATATATATATATAGAGAGAGAGAGAGAGAGAGAGAGAGAGAGAGAGAAAGAGAGAGAGAGAAGTGAAGAAATGTAAATATAAGCAGGAGACAGGGAAGAAAGAAAAGAAGTTGAGAAAACGAGATAGACAGTGAGAGAGAGATGGCTGTATATGAAATTATGAACATGAAAGACAGCAAGGAAGAAAAATTATATAACCCTGACTGAAAAAAGGGAGAAGACCTAGGAAGAAGAAAGCCAGGAAGTGGAAAATTGATATAAATAAAAGACAGAAATGAAGAGTAAGAACAAAGTTTCCCTGTGGTCATGAAAGTATTGTTTGAAATAATCTACGTAAGGAATTTTGATGTCAGTGAAACTCTGCGTTCTTTATAGGCATAAGAGATGACTGAACTTTAACTTGGATCCCCTAGTCACCAGGCCGCCAAATGACAGAGGAACAATTAAACCCTGTGAGACGCTTATTTTTTTTTAAATTTCCCGCTGAATTTACAGCGGGAAATTTAAAAAATTCAAACCGCGATTAAAGAATTAGCAACTTTCGCTGGAAAATTTAACGCTACTCGAACAAAATTGATGGTGGGGGATGACACGTAACAAACACGGTTCAGGGTTAATAACAAGATCAGCCGCCGCGTCAGCCTACCGAACGGATCGTGGAATCTTTACATTGTTTAAGGCACAACCGCATCCTGAAAAGATTCCTGAAAGATAGAAAACATGAAGGGAAGGATATAGAGCACCTTGCAAAAGACTCCCAAAGGTGACACCCGTGTTCCATTGTGTTCGCCAAAATCGCCGACCGTTTCATCATCCCAGGCAGCTCTCAGATGATCAATAGGACAATTCGTCATCGTAAGGCGACACGTCCATTAGTTCTCGATCCCCATTAATTTTCTTTTATCACTTAATCTTCCTCTCCAAGCAGTCAATTTTGCTCTCCGAACAAGACCGTGTTTTCTTGTATTCTTCCGCATCTCAACTCTGTATCCTTAAAGGAACAAAGGCTGCGGAGACAAAGGGACCGGCTTCAAACACCTACGGTCCCCGTAACCATGCGACGAGAGGAGAAGTAAAGGAGGAAAAGGAGGGGGGTGCGTCGCCAAATACGATCAATGGCATCAACCGTTAGATGACAGGGAAGCGAAAGTTTCAGTAAAGTGTGCCGCAAAAGATGTTATAGATCTCATCACGAGAATCAGAGTGTGACCGCAACTTCCGAAAATTCAGATTGGGAATAGAAACTAGGTTAAAGTGTACGAAGTTGGCAGGGACATGTTCTATGTTCTTCAAGTCTTGTGATTTCTCCAGCCAAGACAAGGCTGTAACTCAGTTTGGATCAATTTAGGTCTTACTGGGAGAGGGCAATCGTCGTGAAACTTGGGTTACATACAATATGTGAATAATGTCAGTATTTTCCTTACCTTGCTTACCTGTTTTGTCACTTCCGACTAATCGCAACGATGAGCATTAATGATGACTAGATGAAAAACAACGAAGTGACGGACCATATCCGAACCGGAAGTCGAACGTGGATATTTGGGTGTTGAGACTGTACATAATATAATACGATACGTACAATGCAATACTGTCTAGGTGACTTACCTCGTTCCGGGTATGAGTTCCGACCATACATATTATTTTGTGAACATATCTTCAGCAATTTCATCATTCATCTTCATCGTCGCGATCATCTTATGCGTCCAACACCGTGGCCGTGCGGTTAAGGCGTCAGGCTTTGGGCTCGGGCTACGGGACGCGCACAGGTTCGAGTCTCATAGGAGGAAACGTAACAACTTTTTCCGAAGATTTCGACCTGTGTATGGGACCGGTGGCCACCCACCATTGTCAGAAAATTTGGGGAGCTACGAGTGAGTAGCGTAACCGGGTCATGGTAACCTACAACAACGACTCGGTGTTGGCCGTAACCCGCTGGATGATCACCCACCTCTGCTGAGGCATGTGGGTAGGTAGGCCCTGGCTTTCACAGGCTGTTGTTATATATCTTATGGAAGGAAGGACGTATTTAGGAGAGTTCCGGGGGGGGAACTACTTAATTATTATAAATAAAATTAAATAATGATATAATGAAATAACTAAAATTAAGTCACGAAAATACACTTGTTTAATCGTTTGTTACTTATTCCCATCGAACTTATTGGAAGGTAAGGATTATATTGGAATCATACGTCTTTCAATGACAGTAACAATGAAGATTTATGCAAGATTTATTACTATACCGCGTTTGTTACAACCTGTCCCGGTTCCCGCGCTAGGCGATCGCTGGCTTCTCTCCGTGCTGGGGAAAGTCAAAGCCAGGCAGCCAATTAAAATACGCAACGTCGGAACAGCGCCTACGTAAGCGCCTCTCTTCTGGCTTCCATTCGCTCCTCGCTGCCAGCAGACGATTTTTTCCTCGTTTCTCATTGGCACCGAAACTATCGAGCGATCCTTAGCGCGGGAAACGGGACAGGTTCTACCAAACGCGGTATACTTATAATAATTTGTATAAAATATTACAAGGAACCTTATTTTTCGTCCACTGGATCCAACATCCTATTTCGATATTCAATAAATATTCAATTATTGATCTATTTGACATTAATTTCCTATCATGCCACTATCCTTATACCGTCTTCTTACCTATTCATACAATAACAATGTTAATAAATATGAATACTTTAATTAATACTACATTTATTAATTTAACAATTGTTTTAATTTAAACATTATAATTATTATTTTGAGACACTTGGGTCAGACCCTTCGAAATATATTTCTAGATACGTGCCTGTATGGAAGATAAAATTATCAAATTTATTTTTGAAAATTTTTCATATATGTAGAACGCTGTACCGTGTGTGTAAACATGGGTGGGTACTTTTGTTTGCTAAATATTTCATGGGGCCACATGAATGTCAAAAGAAAACTGATTACGTCCAGATTTTGTAAAACAACAAGCACGCTGTTTTAAATTTTATGAGAAGGGAAGTTGAATCCAAAAAATGAAGGCCAATAATAGACGCAACTGAATAACACACCAGGACATTTGGGCTAAAATCTGAATCAGAAAGGGTTGCTGAAACTCTGTCGTTTCTTCGCTAGGACCGTATCCTGCCAACCCGTTTCCATCCCTATCAGTCAACTGCGCCCTCATCAATCCACAAAGCATCTTGACAAAGCTGCTGCTCATCTTCAATGATGGATGCTGGATCCCGAGCGTGGAGTCCATTCGGAGTGTGTCAAGCGGGGAACACTGGAAGCGCGCATCGAGCGTGACACGATCAACGCGGTCATCAGGAGTGGCTGTTTTTATCTCGCCCACCAATCGACAAAATGCGGACAGTAATAATGCTCTCGAGAGGGTTGCAAATTTTTAGTCGCCGCAGTGTTGCCACCCGTAGTTTGAAACCACAATATTATGGCAATTTTACACTGGAGACTTAGATATATCAGTCATTTCTAAGAAGAAAAAGGGGGTGGGGGTAAACGCTTGATTTTGGAACTCTAAGGCGGACGCCATTATTGAAATTTTGATTTATTGTTAGTTTTAGGATCTTCCATACCGAATTAAGCAGTGATACTTGTCACTTGGTAACAAACTTTGGTAGGTAAATGCAACCTTTCGTACTGGAGTAACATGACAAGTGGTAGACGTCGTTGTCGCTCGCCTGTCCCTCGGACTGGGTTCTTTTCTCAATAGCAGTAAACGCCTTTTCTACGGACTGCAGGGAAAAATACCTATTCCGGTGTGTGAAGTTGATGGTCGTGTCGCTTGTAACTTCGGTGTGAATAACCTGTCACTTGTCACTTATTGAAATCTCCCTTCAACGTTTCGTGAGTGATCCCCCCCAGCCCCTCTTTAATTTGCGCATGCTGTAAGTGTATTTGCACTTTAATTATTGTGCAATTCCTATCTATATAGATTAACACATGTATACATACATAGGCTAATCGGGACTGGTCCTACAGTTTAAAATGGAATACGAACAACTGTGTCCGCCGGTTATCGAACCCGTGACCCATTGATTACTCTCCTCTCTCACTCTCCTCCATGGCGCAACAGCCCTAAGGGCCAGGGCCTGTCACACAATGACGGATATCGGATAATTTTCAATCCGGATTTCAAATTTCTCTCTCTCTCTCTTTCTCATATATATATATATATATATATTCTCCTCTCTCTGTCTCTCACACACACTCTCTCTCTCCCTCCTCCTCTCTCTCTCTCTGTCTCTCACACACACACACACAATGACGTATATCGGATAACCTTCAATCCGGATTACAAATATACAGATATCGGATATTCTGATATCCGGATTACCAGATAAATCAGAATTATCCGGATTTCCTTATAGCTAGGATTATCCGGATATTCAATATCTGGATTATATGGAGGCTATCTGCATATTACTTTATTCGTCACGTTCATATTTCACTGAACGGATTTTCTGCAAATCCTTCATCAAATCTGTACTATCCGGATATCCATAATATCCGGATTATCCGTTACATCCAAAATGGATATCGGATAATTTAAAATCCGGATATTTTTTATCCGGACTTTGTGGCCACTCCTAGTCTAGAGGTAGGGAGAAAGAAAAACATCCATCCCAAAGTTCATATTTTATCATGTCGAGATCTCAATGGAGATCTGTGCATAATATGAAATGCTTCGATTCGTTGCGAGATTAAACTGACCACGATGGTTCTCTAGCTGACACAGGCACCAAGCTGCCGGTCACGGATGTTCCAACAGTTCATAGACAAATCCTCACCTTTCAGTAGGGTGTCCTAAACCTTCACTAAGGGTTTAAGGACAGACGCACGGTCAAGGTGTTGAATACGACACATAATGATCCACAGCGTGGTCCTTTGTCTTCGCACACTCCACGCCTGACAAAGCCCTTTCCCTGGTTCTCATTGACCTGTGAAACACTCTTGACTAAGGCGGGGGGTTGGATACAAGGGCTGATATGTGAGCCGGACGGAAAAGGGTTGAATGGAAGCTTGAGACAAGAGTGACGGGGTAGATTGGTAGGATGATAGAGGGGGTTGTTGGTGACGAGTTGGAAAGAAACAAGGGAGGGATGAAGACAGTGGCAAAGTGAACAAGGGAGGTTGGAGTGGAGGGAGGGCACATATGAACTGAAAGGTGACAGCGGGCAAAGGTTGCCATCTTTGGAACCTTTTTGTGGAAAAAGAGGTCCTATCAGAGTTGGCTTTCGTGGTGTAGTGGTTAGCAAAACGAGCTACGAACAGTTGGTTCCAGTATCCTTGTCATCAGTTCATTATGTATCCTCATCGATGCGATTACCCCAAGAGAAAAGCGAGTTGACCTACGATCTCGCTATGCAACCGAACGTTCGAATTCCGATCTAGGCAAGGGCATCCATTAATTTACGTATCATTTACGTGTCCTAAGAACTGCGGTTAGCCAAAAATTGGCAGAAACTCATCATAAAATAAGAAAAACATAAACTACAGCAATATTTGGGTGGTTGATAGTTCCGATGAAAAAACTATCTTCTAGAATTCCTCAACGTCCTGACAGGGTGGCCCATAAGTCAGTTGACCCTAGCAGGTACTGATCTCTTCATTGATTAGCGCAGTAGCCACTTGACTAGAGAAGTAGCTATTGGAGGCTATGTTATTGTTAGTGGGTGATAACCTCAAATAGCTACTGCTCTAGCCATGCTAATCAATGAAGAGGTGAACAACTGCTAGTATCAGTTGACTCATGGAATACCCTGTATGAAAAGACGAGACGAGGAAAACAAAGAGGAACCTTGGACTTATCCCAGCAGTATATATTGTTGCTTGAAGTCCACTTTATGCACAGAAAGGCTAATCGGAACTGGACCTACAGTTTTAAAGTGGGATCCGAACCACAGTGCCATGTGCCTCCACCGGGCATCAGAAAAGAGGGTAGTATCTTAACAGTGTGAGGAGGAATTTCCTCCCCTATCGTTACTGCATCCCCCTCCCTGGGGCTGTATTTTTTACCCTGCGGTGGAAAGCTCTCTCTATAAAATCATAGTTAGTGTATATATATATAT
Source organism: Lepisma saccharinum (assembly GCF_977018435.1). Lineage (NCBI taxonomy): Eukaryota > Metazoa > Arthropoda > Insecta > Zygentoma > Lepismatidae > Lepisma > Lepisma saccharinum. Next base: position 77,956,633 of record NC_139229.1, on the reverse strand, counting down.
ATATACGTGATATACGATATTTATATAAAATCCTGATGCTTCGAAGGTAGTTCGAGGAAAATCTTGTTATGGACTACAATGGCTGTTCGCTTACATAAACTTGCAATCGTATAGTTAGCGAAGCCTGCATGATTTTCCAACTGGGAAAGAAACATCGTATCAGTTCCCCCATATGAAAAAGGCTCCTCTGCTTGTTACACATCTCTGCACCAGAATAAGGCCAAAATCATTACCAGTTAACCTCCGTTTGTCATATTACAGAACGATCTACTTCCGAGATGTGTGCCAACGGCTTAGTACGATCATTAGGGATCGATATTTCCCAGGAAATACGGACATATTTTTCCCTATACTAACTTCCCTGGAAATATGTAAAAATATTATGGCATTACCATAGTTGTGTTATTTCCATTACGTTTAGGCTTGTTGACAAATATAAAATTTGGTTTATATTAATTGACAACGGCTAGTTCTAATATAATCTGTTGGTTTCCTCTGGCCAATATCATTAAATTAAAGTGCTCCCCTGTGCTTTGCACCACGCCATGAAGGCGTATAGGGGGTGTGGGGTTGGGGCCCCACACTTTCTTCATCTCGGTCGAGCTGGGGCTGATGTGATCAGCACCAATATTTAATATCATTAAATTAATTTGTTTAATTTAGTAAGTACTGATTCTCTTTGGCATTCTTCAATTTTGGAGCTTGATCAAAAATGTATTATTGAGGGTGTCTACCAAAATAAGAAATCGATTTTATTTTACTTTTCTAGACTTATCTTCCCTTTTTCTCGACCATTTCCCATTTTTCTTAACATTTACTTTATGCCCCTGTATCTAGATATAGTTGGAAATTAAGAAAATATATATTTTTATTCAATGAAAACCCCTACCAAAAGGGAAAACTGAATCTGTGCTTTATCAAGAGATTTAGACTTGCTTTAATTATTAATGCATGTAAAAATTAATGCTTCATACTTCATACTGGATGGGGAATGGCTACAATATTTTTACAAAACTTCACGCATAAAAGAATGTAATTGTTAAGAAACAAAGTGAACAAATCTTAACCACAATTCAATACAATTTTAGATTTCCAAATATTTCATCCAATCGGAGTACAGTTATATAACAATGTAAATTCACTATACTGTAAAAAAAAAAGTAGCAAAAATTCTTGACCACAAGCATAATTTCTTGACTTTCTGAACTGGTAGACAGACTCCCTGTTATTTATGCTTAAAAGCCTTAAATCTAACATGCCTAACTTAACAACTTGACGTCAGACAGCCGAAGGGCGGGGCGGAGCTCAATACGGTGTGCGATAAGCGAGACCCATCGGATAAGTCTGAGGTACAAATCGAGACGAAAACGGTAATCAGACATGCACTTACAACTCGCATTGAGATCTGGATATTGCCAAGTTTCGTCTCGTCTCGGTACCGTAATCATTTGGCAACACCTCAGCAGCCAATCCGTTGCCTTTATGTTCAAAAACTTTGCATTTTCTCCGAATTATCCACCAAAACTGAAACTTTCCCCATCAGGTGTGATTAAAAATAATTTCCCGTCCACAAATTAAAACCCTTGTGCAGCACTGACGGAACAATAATGTACCTGTTGGTTTTTTTAAAAAAAAATCATTTTCCCCTGTGAAGAAAAACCCAGATAATGCTAAAAACAACGCAGGCCGATCCCCGCAATTCAGTCTGTTCCGTAAAAAGGGAGGAAATTGTACAAAATCGCCTACCGGCAATGCTACGCAAGGATGGCGGGGGAATCAATATTCGATTTTCTGCGGGGGCAGCCCATGAGTGAAATAACCTTATTAATCAGCCCGGCTAGATTCATATGGACCTCAATGAACTAATAAAGGGACAAATTTGAATTGGAATGAACTTACACAAACACCCCTTTTCAAAAGCACGCATATTGTTGGCCTGCTAGATTGGTTTCCAGTGAACATACCCTATTCAGGGCAGAAATTCGTTCTCTCACGCAGTACGCAGACGCACAAACACATACAAATTTGCACGCACTTCCAATATCACTTGGACATTTCAATCAGATACCCTCGTACAATATCAGGTGCTTGATTACATATAATAAATACAACTAACACAATACAAAAGCATCCTCCACATATATGATTGATTGAATGATTTGCTTTATTTTACTTCCCTTTTCGTTCCACTTTTGGCTAATTTGCGAAGATGGGGATGAGTGATGATATGATGAAGTTATGAATGGGCACTCCCAAACATCCATGCCCAGGCCAGGATTCGAACCCGGAACCCCTGGCTCGTAGCGCGATGTGATATCCACTCCACCACGAGGGCCGGCTCCACATACATGGTCCACTGTAATAAATAACTATCTCGTATATGTATCTTAGGAGTCCTATAAATAGTAAAGACATGCAATCAAATATAACTTTTTTAATAATATTAGTATTGTCCCGTAGCGTGGCCGTGCTGTCTAAAGCTTAACGTCCACTGAATCGCGAAAAAACGCGGCAACAGGACAAAACAGAATCGTTTCCGGCTTCTCAGTGGGCTATAACTTTTAAGATAACCTGCAGACTTCAGGCACGGCAATTCTTGTTTCGGTTGCTGCGATTTCCCTGTAGTAGGCGTTGAACAATTTGATTTCAATAGCAGCAGAAAACAGAATGTTCTGTTCTGTTACACCATCGCAACCCCGCCATGGGAAACCTACAACAACGACTGCAGGTTCGTCGTGCTGATCACTCGTCACCCCGTAACTGTTTGGATGATCTCCCACCTCGGCAGGAGGAGCGAGGCCGGCAGTCGGTACGTAGGCCCTGGCCCTCACGGGCTGTTGCGCCACGAGTCAATGCTATGTAAATTAATATTTTTCATTTAATAAACAATATTATATTATTAATCAAAATATAATTCTTAATAATAAAGAGACTGGCCTCCGAGTGGTTAGCGCTACGATGCCAGGGGTCCCGAGTTCGAATCCCGGCCTGGGCATGATGTACTTGATGAGTTCGTGACTCGCGTACTATCGACGTGGCCTTTGGCTTAACTCCCAAGAAGTTCCTTGTCACACACGTTGAGAGTTCCTCAGCAGGGGTTTTCATTGTGTGAGCATGAATAGCCCAACATCATACAATACTGACGTTACACATTCATTGCCATAAAAAGCCTTCATTCTCTGATGAATGTCATTTTCTGCAGTTAGAAACTCTGTCACCACCCGCAGTTTCAGGTGCACCGACATAGTATGGTTACATGCTGCCATTTTCCTCGCTCTAGTTCAGCAACCCCTCGTGATAGAAATTTGAAACTTGGAATGGAGAAGGGGGAAAGTCTGAAGAGTAAAATGCATGGTTGCTCAAAATCCAAAATGTCTTTACACAGTCACAAAAAAATAGGAGGCATTACTTTTCAGCCCGCCCTCGTACCTTGGTAAATATGCGTTTCCGGACATATGTTGATATGAACTTTTTTGTTCCTTTACTTATCAGGAATCACCTCTTGAAGTTTGTCCCTAGTATAGTTTCTGTTCACCCTGTATATAGGCTATTGTATTACCCAAAGTGACAGAGAAGCGAAGTAAAATAAACCAAATCAATAAATTAATAATAATGTAATTTATCAAGTTATTAATACCACCGCTGAGCTTGTAACACAAAGTTTAAAAATTACTGGCACAAGAGCTTCCTATATTTACACCACGTTTACACACACACGCCTTAATGATTTGTTTAAACTAGTGCTATTTGCTGTTGTTTTTATTATTATTGTGTGTTTATGACGAGTACATCATTATCCTGTGTTCGGGCATATTTACGTACCTAAATTTATTTCGTTAACGCAAACAATTATTAATTTTTGTTCGCACCTACAGAAAAATATGCAGACACAGCGTACCGCAAGAAAAAAACGCTATATGTTTGTATGGATGTGTGCGGGTATGTTTACAGTGCTTTTTTCCTGGCAGTAGCAAGAGCAAGCCCTGCCTGTACCTTTCTCTGTAGGTGGGATCACAAATTAATAAATGTTTGCGTTAACAAAAGAAACATAGACAAATTTGCACGAATAAAGGATGGTGTACGGATGCCCGGCACTATTTTTCAGTAGATCTTATGACTAATGTCATCTAGCACATAAAGATCTATCTTTTCTAGGTTTCTAAAACTCGTGGAAGCATCTATAGCGATTAAGGGGTAGAATATCAAAGTATGATATGGTTTCTAAATTTTTACACCCAATTTTTCGAATAAATCTTGTCTCTGCATTTTTACACTTAATTTTTAGAACTGGTGTGGTTCTTGCATATTTTGGCGCTCTAGTTTTCGAACTGATTCAGTCCCTGCATTTTTACAATATTTTTTTTCGAACGGATCTAGTTTCTACATTCTTACATTCACGTTTTAGAACAGATCTGATTCTTTGATTTTTACACTGGATTTTTTGGACAAGTCTAGTTCCTGCATGTTTACATTAAATTTTTCGAACAGATCTGTTCCCTGCATTTCTACACTAAAGTTTTCGAACAAATGTGGTTCATGCATTTTTACACAATTTTTCGAACAGATCTGGTTCTTGCATTATTACACTAAAGCTTTCGAACAAATCTGGTTCCCGAGTTCTTACACTCAATTGTTCGAACTGATCTGCTTCCTGCATTTGTATGGTAAATTGTTCCAAGAGATTTGCTTCTGCGTTGTTGCATTCAATTGTTCGAACAGATCTGCTTCCTGCATTTTTCTACTCAATTGTTCCAAGAGATCTGCTTCTGCGTTGTTGCACTCAATTGTTCGAACTGATGTGGTTCCTACATTTTTACACTTATTCTTTCGAACAAATCTGGTTCTTGCATTTTTACACTCTTTTTCTTGTCGAACAGATTGCGTAGCGTTCCAACATGAACGCGGATATCTTAAATAGGGATGTAACTTGCCCCTCCCGATTAGTACTATTGATGGTAGAGACAGCCTTGAACGGGCCAGGTACAAATATCTAACTTATCATTAAAATAAACTCATGATTCGGTTTAGACTGAAGTGAGCAATGCGAATGGCAGAATAGGGTGTAGACTAGCTTACCCTGTTCGCTTTAGAAATAAGACCAGTAGCTCCTGCTTCGTCGATGATTCCAGATTAAAAGACCTCGTGTCGCTCTCATGCGCACCTATTTAAACCCTCGCTTGGCCTCTCGTCACCTCTAGCCAAAGGCCAGTGTTCTTACCATTTCCTATGAAAGGCTTACCCTACACATTTCTGAGCAGGAGCTGACAAGGTCCAGGGTCAATATTTCTTAATCGAACGGGTATGCTACGATTGTGCATTTTTGCACAATTTTCCGAACAAATCTGGTCCCTTTATTTTTACATTCAATTTTTCGTGTATACTCTACTCTTAACTTTGATAAATCTGCTGAAACAGTATAACTTAACTTTATTTGTGCTAGTGATTGATTGATTTATTGGGTTTATTATACTTCGCTTTTCTGCTACATTTGGTTACACGCGAAGATGAGGATGAATGGTGAAAGATGAGATGGACGAAGAGACGATCACAAATATTGAGGCACGACATACCAGGATCCCCACAGAGGACTATACTGGCTGTGTCCAGACGCCAGAGCCTCGCTAGTTTGTAAAAAGCAGGCGACGGTGTACCTTTGGAAGTGAGGTAGACATTTGAAAGGGTCACCCATTGTGTTAGTGACTCTCGAAATGATAAGCCTCTATCTTTTATTCTAATTTAAACAGAGCGATTTCTGGTTCGACTCATCCCCCTATTCTTCCGATGCCCATGTCACGGATTGTTTTGTTATGGTGGCCTTAACCAGACCAAACATTCACGCAATCGCAAGTCGCGTGACGTCAGACAGTCCACAGCAAGGGTAAGGGAAAAGAAAAACCTCGCAACTGTAACGAGAGAATTTTACGGACAAGAGTGTGCGGAAAATAAAACGCAAACCCACGAAACCATGACGTTCACACGATTACCATATCCCCTCCGCCCCTGTTCCTTACTTCGTCCATTCCTTTGTGGGAGAGAGGGGAAAAAATCCAGCAGGCATTTATTTTATGTTTGAGGATTTTTTTCTCTTTCGGACGGAGGCAGACGAACTGATCCCTCGCTCGGATATGTAGGTGCAGGTATAGCTGCCGCTGAGATAACCGACCACGCCCTCACTTTGCGAGATGGCAGCCTCCCGTTGTCAGGGAAACGGCGCGCTGTTGCCACGTTTCACTCACTTTCTCCCGCGTAGCGATCAGTGTTGCTAACGGCAGTGGCCAGTAACTAATTAAAACCGAGTTTATCGACATTGACTATTTTTCTCGGCGGAGCGTCGCAAAACAGTTTTCTCCTCAATGCTCTGTTTTGACTAAAGTGCACTTTATGCACAGGCATGCTAATGGGGCCTGAGCCTACAATTTCAAAATGGTAGTCAATCCACTGTCCTATGATCCTGTACCGGAAAGCGAAACCAAGACCTCCTGGCAGAAGGGGGGGGGGAGCAGGTTCAGTTCTCGTTCACGTCCCTATTTTTAAATAGTGCCCTCGGTCTCGTCACGAATTTCAAAACGAAAGCACAATGAAGGATTTCAGCTCTTATTTTTCTGCATAGCGTGTGATATGAATAGGTGCTATACGAAAAACTTTACATTGGAAATACGTATTATCATAAGTCACCAATTACTAAAAATACAGTGAATTTAGTGCGGATATTTATACTCTTACATAACATTTGGAAAATCTACATTTTTAAGGATTTTGCTAACATGGTACAGTCACGGACACTTCTGGGTTGTAGTGATCCCACTGAAAGTCAATGGGGTTGCTACAACCCAGAAGTGTCTGTGACTGCACAAATGTTTCAGTGTTGTCAAAATCCCCAATACCTAGCCATGTATTGGGGAAAACTGTCTTTGAGCCTAACATGTCAAAATACACATGCAACAAAACCAACTGACCAATAGCATATGAAAGCCTCCCCGATGGCGTAGTGGTAACGTCGTCGCCTTGTAATCAAGGGGTCTCGGGTTCGATGGAGGTACATAATGATTTCGGATCCTACTTTGAACTGTAGGCCCAGTTCCGATTAGCCTTCTGTGTACCTAAAACATGAACTCAAGAATCATACTTTCAGTATCTGTCCGGTACGGCACATTGAGGGTAGTGGTAAAGCTAGTGCTCAGAAATGTATCATTCATTCATTTTCACCGTCGCGATCAACCTACAGAGGTAGATGAAAAATTCTATGAGGCGAAATCTGTGGCAGAGTGGTTATGATAGCTCCCGGTCCAGGGTTCGAATCCCGACCTGGGCATGGGTGTTCCTTGTGACTGTACCTTCATCAATTAAATCATATCAACGCTTATTATCATCAACACGATTAGCCACATGTGGCAGAAAAACGACACTAAATAAGAAATTTAGGAAGAAGAAATGACTCAAACATTATGGAAATCTCTTGTAGTCCTTTCTAGAAGCAGAAAGTTTACACAAATTCTCATTGTGGTTGCTTGGCTTCAAAAGAGCTGATTTTGTAATGAACATTAAATGTAACTGCTTTTACGTGACGGTTTGGAGCTTTTTTAGAGTCATGATTTGGCACCACTGGAACCAACCATTCATGCTGGAAATACAGGACTTCGCGTTGTGGTGAGGCATGCAACCGTGCGCCCCGATACGTTCACACACCAGTCCGGAAAGGAAGACTGTTTGTTGCGGGACGTAGAAACACACACAAACATTCTGTAAACATTTTGGAACGCTAAACAAAACATCGGAACTGCAGCGCGTGGAGAATAAAAGAGAAAGACAGCTAGAGAAATGCGAATTTGTATTTTCTTTCGAAACTGAATATTTTAAACACTTGTGTATGAGGGATGCATGTGCGAAACACCACACTACGTACCATTTTATTCACACGTTGTTCAGGTGCGTGTTAAAATCATTATTTCCTTCGCAGTGCTATAAGCGTGTACAGTTACGCTGCACGCATTACATACACAACGAATACAATACTGAAAGAACTAGCGAGAAACCAGGGCCCAAGGTTGCCACGAGATGTCGCTCACTACGTAGTCACATATATGGACATTTACAAGGCATCGATAAACAATGTTTCTGTTATAAATGCCGAAAAATTGTCAAATTTACTTTAAACTGTCCAAATAATTAATGTATAGTTCCAGGCAAGAAAAATGGGATATCTAGATCCTAAAATACTCGCTTCCAGCATTAATTGATGTGTGGCCTAACTTTATACTGATGACCGAAGATTCTAGTGAAATATCTGGGTGTCCTCCTGGACAGACGACTGAAATTTGGACCTCACACAGATGCGGCCTGCAAGCGCGCACGCATGCGTCTTGGCTACCTATCTCCATTGCTACGTGCGCACACTCTTCGTTTTGCCACACGCCTCCATGTGTTCACTTCGATGGTTCGTCCTATTCTACTCTATGCCAGTCCGGTATGGACCCAGATGGCACAGACCCATCACAAAAAGATCCAGATTGTGCAGAACAGAGCGCTACGCATGATTGGGTCCTATCCCATGGACACCCGTATCACCCAGATTCATGATGATCTGCAATATCCAATGATAGAGGAGACGCTCCAAATCGGCAAACAACGCATATGGGCCAAGGTTCGAGCCCACACCAATCCACTGATCAACTCCATCGGGACACTCCGTCCCCGACGGCGCAAGGTACCTCTATCTCGACCATGACAAAGTGAATCACACTCAGATACTAGGGAATCTAAGTAATCTCTTCATATGGTTTTTAACAAATGTATAATATGTGCACCTGTGCTTGTATTCAAATTTCATGTAAACTATCATGACAAATCCTTGTATAACTTGTATGTATTGTTTGTAGTTAGTTGTAATGTTGGGCACATACCCACGACCTGTCTCCTGCGACAGTAGCAGGAAACAATAATGTAATTGTAATTATCAATGTTCCTGTACACAACCACTATGTAAACAACCCACATCCCAGTTCAATAAACAATATGCTGGACATGAAAAGTCCTGACTTCGAAAAAAAAAAATTTATTGGAGTTTCAATGAAGTCTTAACTAAGCAGAACTATAAGCAACGCGCGCAATTGTATGCAGAGTAGCGAGTATTTCAGGATATAAGTATCGAATTTTTATTGCTGGTGACTAGAGAGGCTAGTGAGGTCGGTTGAGGGAGAAAGGAACTACAAAACTTTCTACCCTAAGCCAGAAAGCACCGTTAGTGAAAATAAAGAAAAAATATTTTGACGTCTTATGTTGGTAAGTTAAGGATGGGACTGGCCAGTTTATAGCCTCCCTGCCATTCCTAATAAGCAGTTTGAGTGTTCGAATCACGATGTCACTACCATGGGTGTTTCTTTGTGTGTGTGTGTGTGTCGTCAATAAAAACAAAACTTCGTGCTATCTTAACACTGATAAATAGTTGTTAGAATATCGTTAAAGTCAAAACATTTACATCTTGACCCCATTTTAGAAATTTAAGGTCTCAACTTAACCCGTGACCATCAATTTAGAACACTTATTTACACACCAACACCATGCTTTAAATAGTTACCACCATCAATCCAAGCAAAGCACTCAATTATCTCTCTCAACATCGTCTCTGCAGGAGAAAAATCACAACGCTGAACCACGCAGAAAACACAACGAGAGAAAAAGATTCTAATGGTCACCGAGAACAGATGACAACTCCCCACACTCCCCTCTGCCCTAATCCCTTTTTAAAAGGCTTTGAGAACAGTTCACAGAGGCACGGACGAACAAACGAAAAAAAGGGCCTAACAATGTAGTTAAATGTAGCCATAAATTTCATCTCTTTTTTTTTCACGCTTAACAACAAGCTGGTTACGATTCAGGTGAAATGTGAACTTTTCAGACGGGCATTAAGATGGACAAAAACAACGGACAACTTTCTTCCACGTCAGGAGAATTTTCAGAACGCTCGAGTTACTCTTGTCATTAATCCGCGGACCAGACGAGAGGGAACAGGGGAGATTCTGCAAGAGATTTCTGGCAAAGCCTCCCGGTTTGGCCAGCGAACAGTGCTGCAAACTCTGCAACTATTCCACCAAATTCCCGACTGTGACCAAAGCGGGTCCTGGTGAAGTTCGGATTTCATTAACATGGAGTCTTGGTTCGGCAAATTTATCTTCAGTTTGGTACTCGCCCTCGAGACCGATATATACTCAGAAAAAAAGAAGTCTTAATCAAGAAGGCTTTAGATTCGAATTTACAGAGCTCTTCAAATACGTTTGACCTTGCTTCACGCAGACAACGTTCGCCGCGACAGATATGCAAGAACTGGCTTCTGTGAAGGAGTGGTTAGCACATCACTCTGCTACGCCAGGGTTCCCGGGCTCGAATCCCGACCTGGGTAAGGGTGTTCCTTGTGCGTGTTCTTTCATCAATTTCATCGTATCATCACTCACCCTCATCTTCGCGATTAGCCAAAAGTAACACAAAGGCGAAGTAAAATAAACCCAATCAATGCATGGAACAAATTTTACTACCATATTGGCCATGAATAAAGGATAAAAGGAGATAATTATTTTGAAAAACAAAATGAAGAGATCATATATATTTTAAATGACTTGAACTGTAACAAGCCATATTTATTGTAATATAATGCGTGCTCTATTTCCAAAACTATGAAACAAAAAAAAAAGCTATTTGCTGGAGGAAGTAATGTGCATATAAAGAAGCTAATTTTAGACAACGACGAGCATATGAATTTACTTTCATTAAAAGAATGGGCCTCCCCGATGGTGCAGTGGTAGCGTCGTCGCCTTGTAATCAAGGGGTCCCGGGTTCGATACCCGGTGGAGGCACAAGTGGTTCGGATCCCACTTTAAACTGTAGGTCCAGTCCCGATTAGCCTTACTGTGCATAAAGTGGACTTAAAACACCAAATCAATCCAATTAAAAGAATGTTACTACTTTATACAAGAATGGGTTTATGTTACGAAATTTTGATTCTATTACAATATACTGTAACGCTATTTTACACAACAATGGGTTTACGTTACGTATTGCACTCGAATCTAATGCGCCATCGATTTTAATGGGAATTTATTTTTGGGATGACATTTTTTGTCCAAACAGTGGGCATTAGATTTGAGTAAATACGGTATTAAAAAACTCAAATGAAGGTGAAGCTAGTTGTGATGTAGTTTAAAGGAAATAACAAACAGCTCAGATTTTACACATGGAAATCAATAACAATAAGTACAAAGTGATTTTGTATTGGTCTTTATAGCCTGAATAACCCGCATACGGAGTTTTTAACTTGGAGAAATATATAGAATGAACTACACAGGTTGTCGATGGTTTTATTAAAATTCTTGTTGTAATAAATTGTACACCGTTAAGACTTATTACAAAAAAATTAAAATGAATTTAGAATCACTTCTTTCCTTGGCTAAGCCCCTGTAACATGCTGATCTGCAAAGAAAATTGAGAAAACAAAAACTCAAACAGCTATTAGTGCCATCTCTGGAGACTTAGAATAATTACAACTGGCGTTCAAAATACACACACACACACTCACAAAAATGAAAACCATGACCTTTATTGATTGATATCGAGTCCTGAGGAATAATGGTACGAAGAATATGAAGCGTCACGTTTTGACGATGGGAAATTATTTTGAAATACATTTCGTATCTATTTTGGTTACTTCACGTCACTTTTCTACCCCTGTAGGTTCATCGCGATGATGATGAATTAACTGATGAAATAGAAAATGGAATAATCATTCATCTATGCCTAACCAGATATTCTTTGCGTCGTGGTGTAATATGATAACCACATGGAATTGTATTTCCTTAAATATGCTATAAAAGCTTTCGTTTTTAAAAATGAAGTGTCCAGTAAGTATTTTATTACGAAAAAGTTTGTGTACGGATTTATAGAATGGTGCATTTGCGCTGAAATGAACCGCGGCACAGATCCAGTTAAGCTGATTTTTTTTCTAGCATTTTCTGGGTCTTCTTTACATGCAATTTTTATGCCGTGGAACGAAATGCGGCTTCTGATTACGAACCACGTAGAAAATTGGCACACGCCCTTAGTCTGTATTTAGTGATCTCCGACTCTTGAGTTGGAGACACTGTCACCGTGGGTAGCTGAAGGTTTACAGCCCAACAAAAGAAGCATGTGTTTGGGGAATCAAGAGGACCAAGCATCTACGCGGCTGGTCCATGGATGAGCTATCTCCAGACTGCATTAAGTAGTAACAATGGTGTCGGGTCGTCTGAAAAGAGATCTCACGACTTACAGAAAAGCCCGTCACACGAGGCGGACCCAAAGCGAGGAGAAAGGGGAAGAGAGAGAGAATGGGGCTCTGGGAATTGGAGAATAATCCGTCTGAAGATTCTAGACATGATATTTGTTTGTGATATAACCCCCTTCGATGGGCGAACCCTTTTATTGCAAGACTCTTCTCTATGGAGCAAGAAGTGCAACGTCAAAGGATAAGACGATTGAATTCTACTGAAAGGGTTGGTTTTATGTCCTCGAGAATACAGAGACCAATTTCTGATCTCTGGACGTAAAAAAAATGGTCTCCAAATGGACGGATTTTCTCTGTATTTCCCGGTGAGAAGGTTTTTTTTCTGTAAGGGTGTGGAAAACATCTTTATAGATGTCTGCTGTCTGCAATATCCATGTTACGAATACTGATTTTTAGATTACTATATCTTTGGGAGCATTCGGATAATAGAGACTAAATATAGGTAATTACAACTTTAGATAATCATGTGATATGAACATGAGGCGCAACCACGAAATTTTGTCGGGGGGCAAGTACCAGGATAAAAGTACCAATAATAATAAACATTATTATTATTATTATTATTATTAGTAGTAGTAGTAGTAGTATCAAAGACGTTATTATCTTCGTAAATTTTGGAAAAATGGAGTAGAAGTCTGTGCTAATGCATTTGTAATCTAACAAACTATTTGAAATATATTTTCATTAACATGTATAACTTTTAATACATATACAAGTATATACAACCTATATTATTTAAATACATTACACGATCTAATTATCCATCTCATAATAAACCTACAGCAAAGCTATATAAATTGCCTCTCAAATGTGCACCCTCCTTTTCCTCAGAACAATTGTTCATGCATTTAAAACGAAATCAATTAAGAGAAGTCTTACTTCGCCCTCTAGCAATTTACAATGCATTCCAGAAAACAACGAAAATTTTCGAGAGAAGCGAGGAAAAAAATTTTTACATCCAATTTTTTTCAGATTCAAATCAATACCGATTTAATAGGGTGCAAATAATTTCACAGGGCGCCATGGCTTTCTCTCTTTTACATTTTTTTTCATTTAGATTGCTGTCCCGTAGCTACGGCTCTGAACTTGATATGACTAAGAAAATATGGTATTGCGAGCAAAGCGAGGAAGAAAATTTTACGAATGGTATTTTTATTTGCATAAAATTTGAAATTGGGGGCGGCAATTGGCCCCTTGTCCCCTAGAATTCATTTCCGTCCAAGGTTGGGGGGAAATGCCCCCTGCCTCCCCCTGTGGTTATGCCACTGAATATGATCCGAAAGTTACAGATCTCCGTGACAGAAAGCTGCCATCTTCTAATCGCTACGATGAAGGTGACGGGTATGATTGAAGTATACACTTTCAAATTAACACCGAAAAGCCAGGACGGGATTCGAACTCAGGATCTTCTGCGGCGAAGTCGTGAGTCCACCATTCCACGGGTCCATATATTCAGCAGTCGGTACACATTTATTTCTATCCGAACAATTTTCCCTGATAATTCTGTGGACGACTGCAATCTCATGGATGTGAATTCGCTGCATATACAGGGTGTTCCATAACGGAAATAATCTTTTAAAACAAGTACAGATGCAGGAGGAGGACAAAATTACCAGGATATGTTGATTTATGGAATTAAAAATTGAGGGTGCGTCAGCGCTTAGACTATTTGCACCTGTCACACAATGTGGGGGGAGGGGGTAAAATCAAAATCTCTCCGAGGGCTAAAATCTGAAGCTGCAAAAAACACTAATCACATGCAAGGACAAAACATAAAGCAACAAACAATCTTACAGAGGATTATACTGGCTGTAAGTCCCGACGTCACAGCCTGGTTGGCCTGCAGAAATGTTATGTATAATATGCTATAAACATGGCAGACATCTTGAAGTCAACTTCACTTCTTGAAATCGAAACGGGTTGCAAATTCGCGACAAGCATGACTGTATGCTTATTTTCAACGCGTCCCCAATCTATATGCTTCTTGAACACCAAATGTCTATTTCCTTACCAACACAACCTACTGACTGACGCGGCATCCGATACAGACAATCACTGCCACAACTCACGCATTGGAAGCAATGACATGAACTTCCATATTACATATACATGAACATATTACTGAATGACAGAGAAGAATATTGTACTTACGTATCTTCGATGAGAAACTTATCCCCATCCTGCTCGACACACAGCCCTTTAGAAGAAATGGCAGACGACGTGATGTCTACTAAATTGGTCACTCCAGACTGGAACCACTTTCCCCTCCAGATTGGATCAAACGTACACCCTCCTGCAAAGAAAAGTAACAACTAGGATCAGTACCCAACGAGGCGTAAGTAGTGAGTTTTTTTATTAATTGGTTGATTGAAACTAAGATAATAAAAGGTGAGGTCAAAGCACTCAGCATACATGAGTACAAAGTACGTACATACATACATACACAAGTACATAGTCTACATACAGAAGTACAAAACAAGGAAGAAGTAACTCCACATAAGGATATCTAAGTCGTAACAATTGACTTAAGGCTCGATTCGACCTTTGGCAGCCGTCAGGGCGATTTTTTTTTAAAATTTTCCTCTCCATTCGAGAAACAGCTGATATTCCAAAATCTGGAAAATTACATCAGCTTGGAATTCCTTCTAGAGTACTGACGTGAATTCTCGTGCAGTTTGCTTTCACTGGTATCTTGATATTCTTAAAAGTTTTGCAATTACGTAAGCCTATTAAACTATTGATGATATCTACATAACAGTGAAAGCAAACTACCCGAAGGTTTATGGCTGCAGCAACACAAGCCTTCCGACTTCAGTAAAGCCAGTATTAACACAATGGCCTAAGCTTAAACACATAAGTTCGTATTTAAATTGTGTGATAAAGTGTATATATATAAAAATATTTTTAATATATATATATATATATATATATATATATATATAATTTCTATCTCTATATTACAGAAATATATGTAATTGTAATGACTATGTATCCTTCATATGGGCTCTGTAATTAGGTATGTACCTGTTGAGTTCAATAAATAAATAAATAAATAAATAAATCTGTCTCTATCCTGGGCAAGTTCAATCCAATCTTTTCCATCCTTACCGATTTTCATTTTGTGTTTTAAATTACCGAGATGAATAGTTATCATTTCAACTTGAAATATTATTGAATAAGATTAAGTTATTGAAAGTACCGAACTGCATTGTCTACGCGAATATGACGTAATAGATAAGCATCACTCAAGAGGTCCTTATCAAGCTATAAAAAGGCTAGCGCCTGGGATGCTACTGTCCCGCATAAGAGTAGAATGAAGGTGGTTGCATAACATCTAGGATTAAATACAATCATTGGTGTGCGGTTTGGTGGTAGCTGGATTCCGAGCAAGTCGCTTTTCTGCCACTTTCTAAGTGATCGCGACGATCAGAATTCGAACTCAGGACCCCTGGCGATATAGCGGGCTGTGCTAACTATTGTGGCTGCAAAGTAACTCAACATAACCTTCATGAGTTTTATCTTTCCATCCGTACCAATTTTGTGCACCTGGTTTCCAACAAACATGTATAATAAAAATGGCTGAGCCGATACCACTTTGAACTGATACCGATGCCGATATTCTTACCGATTCCCACCGATACCGATACTTGAAAATTGTAATAGCTCAAATTTGTTCAAGATATTGAACAAATATTCTACTCCAATTATATACAAAGAATTTTGCTTTACATCAGAATATTTGAATACATATTATGTAATCACAAAATTGGTGCAAAATGAAAAGAAGTTCCAATTTTGCATAATCTCCAGTATAATCAATAACGCGAAAGTGTCATGTGACATTTTTGCGAACCTTGGGAAACACCAAAAGGCTAGACAAGAATCAACGGATATCGGTAAATACATTTCAAACGTTACCACTGGTATCGGTATCGGCTCAGCATTGTTAATAAATGTTTCAAATCAAGAACATCATTTATGCTAGCCATCTATGTAGAATACAACATGCTCCAGTAATAATAAAAAAATTCGAAACTCGTAAAGAAAGTTTGAGCCGGCAAGAGTACTTGGGAGTTAACAATACTGCGCCTTCGGAAGCAAGAAACGCCAAAATAAAGAATCTAGTTGCTAGTTCTCTCTCTCCCCTCTGAGAAAAGAGAGGGGTGTTTGAGAGAGAGGAAAAAAGGGAGAGGGAAGAGAGAGAAGACATAGAAGAGAGTGGGAGAGAGATAGAAGACAGAGAATTGAGGGAGAGAGAAAAGAGAGGAGAGAGGGAGAGAAGAGAGGAGAGATAAAAGAGGGTGGAGAGAGATAGGGAGAGAAGAGAGGAGAGATAAAAGAGGGTGGAGAGAGATAGGGAGAGAAGAGAGAGAGGAGAGAGAGAAGAAAAGAGAGAGAAAGAAGACACTAGAGAGGGGGAGAGAAGAGAGATGAAGATAGAAGAGAGAGAGAAGACGGAGAGAGAAGAAAGAGGAAGAGGGAGAGAGAAGAGAGACAGAAGAGAGAAAGATGAGAGGAGAGATAGGTAGAGATAAGAGAAAGATACGGGAGGAAACGGGAGGAAATGAGAGAGAGAAAGAGAAGAGAGGGAGATAGAGAAGAGGGAGTGATAAGAAAGAGAGAATGCAGAGGCCTCTTCAGATCGTGTGCTCAATTAACGTGCAGCACACGTTGTATGCGATAAACCTCATTAAAATCACTTCAGATTCTGAAAACTCTTCTCTGAGAGCAGAGTTCCCTGAACAGGCACTTGACACATTGATGAACGTATCGTAATTAGCTGCACTCCTTTCTCCTGGCTCTCGTTCATAAAGGCAATTTAGAGAGATTTTGCCAGGAAGTAAGCGTGTAAACAGCACGAGCAGCAGCTAATACTTTTTTTTTTTTTTATTTACACGTTAAAAACTCATCTGTCCTCTCATACAGATTCAGAGAGATGTACAGATCGTATTCCTGCACTCATGTATTGAAAACAATTCATCAAGTAATTGATGATTTCTTCATTGAGGAATAATTTAAGTCTCTCTATCAGAACATGACTTTGCATTACACTGAATGCCTTTTTTCACGCAAAACTGCCTCAATCGACTACTATACCTCCGTTACATCAAAGCTTGTTTCAAATGTTGAATTTTTGTTATATGCACACATAGGCTAATTGGGACTGAGCTTACATTTTAATTTTGAATCCGAACAACTATGTGCATCCACGGGGATTCTGATTATTTTGTTCTTCTGCTCCTTTGTTCATTTTTGGAGAAATTTCAAACATGTACGCATCATTTTATTGTTGTGGATTTGAATAACACAATGAATGTTTTAAAATAGTGGATGAACGTTGGACCATCTTGAATTTGCTTTTTCTTGAGTTGGTATTAAAAATAAGCACTTTAAGAGAAGTGTATAAGTGATTTATAGATACAGAATCTTCTATGGAAAGGTTGCAACACTGCATGCAGTTCCCAAAGATCAAATAAGAAAAAAAAATTCAACATCCCATCGTCGTGTGTGCTATATAATACATGGCGAGATGGACTCGCATTCCCTATTTTCCAGTAAAAAGAGGTTTGATCAAGTTACTGTCCTTTGGGACTTCCACGGGGTTTGATATCTCCGAAGCCGAGGGTTGTGATCAAAGATAATCCAGAGCACATGCGAAATGGACGTCTAGAAGGGGGGCAGGGGAGGCACAAGGAAATCTCCTGCCGCGGACCACGTCACAAAGGGAGAAGCAAAATACTTGTTTGCTGATACGCTTCTGACGAACAAGTCATAAACCCGGTCCAGAATGACTTTGCTTGCGAATAAAAAAAAAATCAGATGTGTGAGAACGTGGAGTTTTTGCTTCACGATCGTTTGATCTCCGCACCCAGTAAGCAGAGTTTTCCAAAGTCCATCTCATGCACGGATAGGTTAATCGCAACTGGATTGAACACGGACAACCACCGAAATAAATATTTTACCTCCCGCTGTTTCTACCAGTAGCTGATCTTAGGAGCTATTTCTCCATCTGCCAATCGCCTGCGAGAGTATGTAGCGCAGTAGCAGGTGGTAATCTCAGTTGCGCTTTAGGAAGAATGGCTGACTGATTTATGTAGTATGTGATGTGATGAAGTATCGTTGCTGTCATTCCCGTTGGAGGTGTTCCAATTTTGGCGTTCGTCTTGCAGGTTGGTGGTCGTAACATCTGCGCCTGTCGCTTGATGTTTATCTGAAACTGGCTTGATGGTCCTTACAAGAACAGAAGGTGTGTGGTCCTTAAAAGGACCAGTTTATTAAGAATATAGGCTATCCTGAATAATAATATCTTTGTTTGTTGTCTTGTACAATGGGCCAAGGTTCTTTCAATTACTTGTGGGATTAATTTACACCAAAACTCACACACTGTTCTTGCAATTCCACGACTAATAATAATATCATTATATAGGTACCTCATTCATGCGATATGTAATTATATGTAGCTTTGTAGGAGGTATTCTTTCAGAAGACTATGTGCTGCCATCTATTGAGCACTGACGACCTCATTCGCTTCGGTTCTCCTATGATAAATTATACATGTTGCGCGTCCAATGAAATTCCTCTCCCTCTCAAACCTGATTCGAACAAGCTACTCTATCACATATTACACGACAAACAGGCGCTCTCCCCCAACAACACACACACACATAAACTCCCTAACCTTCTTCCAAACCGACCGTATCATCGCTCCGCATATGTCCCTTTCCCATTTTCTCAATAGAAGCTGATCCGATTATCGACCCTGGTGGGTGACACGGGCTTTGAAGGCCGAGAATAACATAATAAAAAGCGGCGGTTCAGGTGTTCCGGATGCATTTTATTTGACTTTACGGTGGTTGATGGCGATGAAGCATCAGAAATAGCTGCATTTTGAGTATGATGGATAGGGGGGATCCCCCTACATACAAGTAACGCACCTCACTCTCCTGTACTACTGCAAAATTCAGTAGTGCATATTGGACTGAGTATGTATATGTTATGTGTTGTATATATATATACATATGTATGTATATGCATATATAAAATAACATCTTCAGGATAACTGCTCCCTGGAGAATGGTTGCCATGGTCTGAATGTTGAAGTACAGGGCTCTAAAATATGGTTCCAAGGCTGCTCACAATAAGATCTGGTCAATTCTTCCATTCCTTATCTCTTCTCAGTAAAGCCATTTTCTTAAGAATTCTAAACAAAATCCATCACGAAACTTAATCAACAGTGACTTATTATTCAAAGAAATGCTTTGTCACCCACCCCAATTATTTGTTCCTTCCAAACAAACATTTAGTGTGTGTGTCTGTGTGTGCGAGCGCAAGAAAAATAAATAAAATTAAGTTATTGTTGAGTGCATGCCACAGTTATGTAGTTAGGAGTTCTTGCCCGACTTGGGGCGAAAGTTGTTAGTTTGCCAACCTCCGTGACGGGAGTGGTTACCGGGTTCCCGTTTTCGAATCCCGGCCTGGAAATGGGTGTCCTTTGTGGGTTTCCCTTCCACCAATTTTATCATCGCTTGTACAATCTCTAACTCTTGTGGGAGTCAATACAACCCAAGCGAGTACGTGACTGTACGTAAGCTTTTGGAACCAGATGCTCTGTTACGGTAGAATATGTTGAAGGAGAATTTTGTCACTCTTCTGGTACGTAGATTCGTCGATGCAGTGTAGTTGTGTAAATACAGCCCACTTTTCTGGTCCGTAAACTGCCTTAGCTTAGATTTTCAGTACCATTCGTAGAGGCGGTTCATGTATGGTGTGTCCATCTTGTTTGGAAAGGATAGAAAGAACAAGAAAGCAACCCGCCCCTTCATGACTCAAGAGGGGTAAAGCAGAACGACAAAGAGGAAGAAAAATGGATCGCAGAAAGTGAACAAGGGAAAAAAAACGAGCTTGAAAACAAAGGCAAAGAGAGAGACATAAAAAAGAGGGTAGGATGTCATGTCTGTTTCAAAAGGGAGGGCTTTGTACAGACTGCGTAGGAGGGAGGAGCGGTTCAGAGAGGTCGCGCTTCTGTTTGGAAATGGAGGGTCGCCGCAAAGTCCCAGCGGTGGATAAGGTTTCTTAAAACAGCGAAGACGTACGCTACGAGGGTGGATATTTGAGGAACAAGGAAGGTGCATTTTATGTGCATTAGAGAAGAGGTGGTTCTCCTCAATACATTGTCGAGGTCAATAAAAATGTGACTTGGCAGCTTGCAATTTGAGTCTTGAAGTCTATCCCGCGTCACCGTGTATTCCAGTTTCGCCTTATCGATTATCAGCACACGATAATGTGATTTATGACAAAACGAGACGGGAATTCCTGTTTGGCCTAATTTAAACTGAAAGTGAAATATTTCCAATGAGGGAAATTTTGGGAAACATGCGACTGTTTCTCTTAAACAGTATGATCAACGTAAACACCAACAGATTTAGAACACATCCTTAATATGAACAGAAAATACAAACAAAACAAATTAGAACACGAGTTCTTGCATATAAAATCACACATCCCTGGTGATAAAACTGCCCGGAGTGTGGTGCTGACCACATCACATAGAAACAAAATGGCAGACATTGTGAATGCGTAGGTACTTATAACTAGCGTGGTAATTTATTCAAGTCTTGAACGAGACGAAATTCTCGTACAGTTTTAACCCTCGTCTTCGTCCAAGGCCATACCATTGTCATTATGTGGCAACTCTGAAAACGATAGCACGGAACTAAGTATGCCTGCATCCTGAGGTGCTCTATTTATCTCGAAGTGTCCTACATAACTTTAAACCTTTTCCTGCTCCCCCAAAATAAGCAATAGTTGGATGAACTAACCGATCTATAATTATGCACTTGTAAAGACAAGAATTAGTAAAAAAAAAAAGTCTAAATTACTATCTCCTGTAGTACTCCTTGAATATACTTTCAGCTTAGAACTCCTAATGAAATATTCGAAGCTGAACTATGCTTTCTTCACACATACTATTATCATTCATGCAAGTTTAGAGATTATAATTAGCAACTAAAATTTTACCAATATGGTGGTGTGTACTTTTACATGCTGATGTTCAATTGTTTGTTCATTCGTCACAAAATTGATTAAACGAAACCAGTGACATCTGTTGATTAGAGTTTACAAAACTTGGGGACTTGTTATCAAGATGGTCCCGTCTTGACAACTCCTGAAAGGATTTCTTCTCGTCTCGATTCTTCTAATGTCTCAGGCTCAACCGCGGCAAGATTGATTGATCAATTTGGTTTATTTTACTTCGCTTTCCTGGCACTTTTGACTAATCGCGAAGATGGGTGACGATATGATGAAATTGAAGAAAGGACAATCACCAAGAGTGCCATCCCCGAACCAAGATTCGAACCAGGGACCCTTGTCGTCGCAGCGCGCTCTGCTAACCACTCTGCTAGAAAGAGAACTCTTTGTTTGTTTTTGCATCTATTTCAACGAATTAAATCATGGTTACTAATTTCAACTTAATGGATTTTAATTGCCTGTCACAGTGGATGACTGACAATGCTACGATGTCAATCTCGCCAAGTCCACTTCTTGCACCGGTACGCTAGTCTTGCCTCGCCCGGTGATTGGCTTTTAAAGAAGAAAAAACTACAGAAATAAAAAGCACATTTTCGTTCGTAATGGCAACCCAATCCCTCCATTAAAGTCACATACTCTCCCTCCTGGTCACGCTTAGCCTAATGTTCGATTTACCGCTGATTACCGCCTACACCGGAAGTATACTTGTTTACTCACTTCCGGTTGAGCACACTGTTTTCCGTGCAGTCCACCTCAAATCAAACAGAACGTGTCTCTACACTCGTTGTCCCCCACCCCTTACACCCTCCCCTTCCCTCTCCCCTGCGAATGGATGCTAGTTCTTCTCTAAAGACAACTAGTCTCTGGTGGACAAGTAATGGATTGTGGGAACTCTGTGGATCCGATCGAACGGACCTGCCAGTGTTGCAAACTTACAATTTTCAAATTCCTCCAGACAGAAACGTTCGAGTTGGTTGAAGAAAAATTAACCCCACAGCCTATAATATGATAATCTGTTTGGTATATAAATACCAAAATCTAATGACAACACCTGTTTAGACTTGTGCGCCAGTGTTGGTCCAGGAATATGCAGCTATGTGTAAATATCAAAACCGATAATATTGCGTTGAATGCAGCATGTAGAAATAAAGTTCCAAATTTTCAACACGAGTACTTTTTAAAGAGTGAAAAAATACAAGAAAACTCAGATTACATACCATATACAATTCTTTAATTTTATCCTGATTTTGTATTTTTAAATTTAAAACGAAACAAGACAGTAGTGTAAACGACAACTTGTTTTTTTTCTTTTTATAAATAACACTAGATTGAAATTCGGCAATTTTCTTTAAACATTAGGTACAGGGAGAAAAAAAACGTTTAAACTTACCCGTGAATGTAACAGGGATGCGGAGATAGGGCTCCACACATTCACGATCTCGAACATTTTTGGATGTGATGTAATCTGCACCACGCTCCGATCGTCATCAAAATTTACTTTAAACTCTTGCAATTCTGACCTATGCAATCGGATTACTGACACTTGATAACACCTAGAATTAGGCCTACTGACAGCGGTCTCTAACTGTCACGATTTATTGAACTCGTGAAGTAAAGATAAATATATTTCTAAAATTTGTGTGTATTCGACACAATTTTATAACAAAGTTCTGATTTTACTTTTATAGAAGGTAAGCATCTTAGAAATTTTGGAAGCTGAAAATGTAGCCTGTAGTATTTCTTTTGTCCTGAGACGTTACTTAAGATAAATAAAGATATGTGACAGTTTTATTTAGTCCATCGTGTTATAGACGTTAGCTATAACTTGAAACTATAATTAGTGCAAAAAATTGGAACAAATAAATGATATAGTCCCTTTTCATTTTAATTCTGAAAGACAATATGTAGAAAACATTACTCAAAATTTATTGAGTAATGACAACGGTCAAAATGACCAGATACAGTAACTCTTGATACAAGGGAAAATTAACCTTCTCCCCAACTGCTTGAAAAATTGATTGACTTGCTTTATTTTACTTCGCTTCTTGTGCGAAGATGGTGATGACATGATGAAATTGATGAATGGACACTCATCCATGCCGAGGCTGGGCTTCGAAACCGGGACCCCTGGTGTCGTAGCGTGATGTGCTAACCACTACGCTACGGGGCCGGCCAATTGCTTGAAAAAGTTTCTGTATCTAAAAGTATCTAACGATGAAGTAAGTACTTGGGTAAATTCTTTCAGGTAATAGCCAAGAATATATCGAAAGGTCAAATTGACCGCTTCTGCGATACGAGTGTTTAGTCAAATTCTCTCGCATTTGGCAACACTGCAGCCAGACAACCGGCCCTTCCTTCTCCAATTTCCTTGTCCGCACGGCTACTCCAGTGATAGCGTCTCCCGGAGGCGGAAAGAATCATGGGCAAAGCACCTCGACGAATCGAATACTAAACATCCCTAACCCTCAACTTCTGCTCTGCCCGAGGAGGCCGCGGAAGAAAAAAAACAAAAAGCCAAACTGGTTCCTCTTCTCTCTCGAAAACTTTGCTTACATCCGAAGTGCTACTTCGTCCAATCATTGACACTCTTTCGAAACGTCTTGGAAAGTGTACTCGTAAGGTTTGGAGATATTGCAGTCAGAAGATTGTAGCTCTAAAATTCCTACTGTAGATTCACCACCCTATTTAGAATCAGTGGCGCTAGTTAAGCCACGGGGAAGTCTGTTGCTCGCATATTTTCCCAAGGTTTCAGAAACCTTGGCACTATACTCTGTCCAGGGAATCTCTGGAGCAGCGAACGAAAACAAGTCTCGCCGCAAGTAGCGACTCGAGAGGACTTGACCAATGAACACGTTAGAGAAAAGTGGGGCATGCAGGGGGTAACGCGACTGCAGCTATCAGCAGCTTGCACCAGAGCGCATTGCTTCGCTCCGCCCACTCGCCTTATCCCCTTCTCTACCGCCATGCGTGGCGTTGCTCCATACCGTAACTTTCTTGACTGGAACTGGGATCAAATCTGGGTAGTGTAGCTCATTTATCACTCATCCTCAACAATAGCGCACTCGCCATTCATGGAGAGCTAAATGATAACGTGCGAGAGGTGAAAATACAAATGTTGATGATACACAACGCTTGAGTTCTAAACCCTTAAAGACTGGATCAACATGATGAAGAGGTATACCTGTCTCTGTCTGCTAGATGAGAAGTTCTACGGTGAGGAGTTGTACTTGAGACCGTACGATGCGTAGAGTCTGACTTGCGACTCACACAATCGTCTGACTGACAAAATCGTCGAATTGCTTCGCCTGGATGAGAAACGGACTGCCTCACAATCGTCTCACTGGCTCGTACTGCACAAAGCTCACTGACCCCTCACCCCCACCCCCCTTGTTCCACTCATTTATTGCAATAGAATTTGCCTAAGCAATGCCGAGTCAGTAACCAGTAGCTTCTTCCTCGATTACACCTGTTTACATGTTTACACCGTTGGTGACCCGGTAAGCTTAGGTAATGTCTGACAAGGCATTCCTTAGATATTTCCTGTCTGGAACACAACGGCTGGTGTCTGGGTTTTGGAGGGTTTTTTTTTTCATATTTTCCTATTATTTATGGATTGTTACGATACCTCCCTAGGACAGAGAACAGAAGTATATCTAACGTAACCGACAACCGGTAGCGTGCTGGCACAGTTATATGAATATCACAAGTTTAAATCCATATTTAGTAGGGCTGAGTCGATATCACTTTCAACCGAAGCCGATATACTCTTACCGATTCCCACCGATACCGATATTTGAAAATTGCAATAATAATAATTTGTTCAAAATACTGATCAATAATGGTGTGTAAATATTCTTCTCCAATTCTATGCATCAATTTACTAAGAAATTTGTTTGAAAATATTCAAGAATTACATCAAAATTTTATGTTATGTGATCAAAAAATACAATTTTCCTGCAAAATTGGTGCACAAGAAAATTAAATTTTGAATTTTGCATAAATTCCAGGATAATTAGACCCGGCGAAAGTGAAAGACCAAAATGTCGGGAAAGTATCCGATACTTTCCGATACCGATACCACTGGTATCGGCCAATTCCGATACATTGGTATCGGCTCAGCCCTAGTTATTTATTTAGTATCTTTGAGAAAGCAAATATTGTCGTATGAGAAATAGAGGGACGTAACTCAAATTTATCAGATATACAGCAGAGAGGAAACACTGTAATCTTCGGAATACGTATAACTCTTAAAAGGCGTCAGTAAACTGGAGATACGCGACTCCACCTTACTGCCAAGGATTAGAAGTGGAGATACGTCGATTTGAATGCAGGAGTTTATTTAAATAAAACTGAAAACAGCATTTTATGGAGATACGTTCAACTGGTTCTGATATGACGATATGGACAAGACAGTTGCAGTCACATGTTTGTAGTATTTGTGCATCATATGTGTAAAATGTTATGATGAAAACCTTAAAACTCCAACAAGCATTACAGAACAGAGCTCATATTTACAAGAGGTGACATTTACAAATGTTCTCAAGGCTGCAAACTAGTGATGTGCCGAAGCCGATTACAGATGTATGAAAATCGGCCGAAATTGACACATCGGCATTGGTATCGGAATCGGCAAAAATCCGATATTTAAACCGGTACAGATTATACTAGAGTTTTTACCTTCTAATAAGTTTTATATTCTAGTTTTGTAAGATTTATTGAAAATTTGGTTATGATTCGTCATTATTGTAGAGTTTTTGTAATAAAATTATTGCAAACTCATTCAGAGGATCAACGTAACTATAAATCGGAAATAAAACAGTACATTGCTGAACCAGGATCTGCTGTTGTATTGGAAATTGAAAAATGAATATTCAAACCTGAAGCAAGTCCTGAGAAAATACTTGGGCATCAGTATTCAGTTATTGAGTGTTCAGTGTTGCTGAACAGATTTGATGTAAGAGAAGAAGTAGGTTACTTCCTGAAGTGCTTCCAAATCTCGTGTTTCTGAAGTTGAATCTGGCAGAACAGGAATTCATTTTGCATTTCAAAGAACTGCTTGTGTACTAATGTTTAATCTCTTGAGAATCCATGTTCTTCTTAAAGGTTCACATAACATTTTGTAGATGCAAATGTACATTCGCATCTCTTGAGAATATATATGTATATACATATGATATGCAATAGAAATGTACATAGCAAATTTATTTTTGGCATGCTGAAAATAACATCCCATTTCTTATGTATCGGAATCGATTAAATATCGGCATCGGTATCGGTTCCAAACATTATCGGTGAGTACATCGGCATCGGTAAATTTTCAGCTTCGTCACATCCCTACTGCAAACACTAACCAAGTGAGCCCAAAATATGCTATTAAAAAAAAAAAATTAAAGATGGTACCTGCTCCACACACTTGCACCAGTGATAAGCAGTGGTCTTTTGTCCTTTGGAGGCGCGAAACCAATACAAATTCTCGGGAGAAATGAAAATTCAAGATCCGGCAATTATTGATTGATTAATTTGCTTTATTTTATTTCGCTTCTTGTGGAACTTTTGGCTAATTTGCGAAGATGGGGATGAGTGATGATATGGTAAAATTCATGAATGGACACTCGCAAACATCCATCCCCAGGTCAGGATTCGAACACGGGACCCCTGGCGTCGTAGCGCGATGTGCTAACAACTCAACCACGGGGTTCCGGCAATTATGTATGTAATTTTGTTCAATATCAAACAAAAAATAGCTTCCCCGATGGAAAACGTTGTCGCCTTGTAATCAAGAGGTCCTGGGTACGATACCCGTGGAGGCACAAAGTAGTTCGGTGCCACTTTAAACTGTAGGTCCAGTCCCGATTAGCCTTTTCGTGCAACTGTGGACTTAAAACCATACTTAAGGAAATCAAAACAAAAACAGGTAATAATGTTTAAACGCAAATTTTATGACACAAGAACACGGTACGCCTACCACTTCATTCCAACTCCGCACGTCTGTTCCATTTCCTTTTTCTTATTCCATCCAGACAGCATCTTCTGGGGAAAAGGTACGGAAAAAACAACAAAGACATATACGTATATATAGAGAGAGGGGAAAAAAAGGTTGTCCCGTTCCGTTCTCTTCGGTCCATCACAAAACACGAACAGATGTTCGACGTATTACCAAAACCTCCATAATACGTACCCGGTTTATCGGCCGCGGGCAATGCATCAATGCTCTTTTTGTCGGTGAGACAAAAATCTTTAAGAAGAGGGGAGAAGGACATCCAGAAAGAGAGAATTCTTTCCCCTCTCGGTTTCATCTTTCGTTCCTGCGCGTCTTTCTCTTCACCCCCTTTCCGCAGGCCTCACAACATATTCAGGAGAGAAAGAAGCAGTCAGATTCAAATGCCGATAGGCGTTACAGAGCCACACGCGGCAATGAAAGACTGACGGACACTTTCTATTCAAACAAAAAAGAAAACCGGAGGAACGCCTTGTGGTCTACACAGTTAAACATTTCTTTTCATTTTTTTTTTTAGCAGCCTCGCTACGATTCGCGAATTGAGGTTTTCAAAAGAGATGTTCAGCTATTTTCCGCAGGCTATCTTAGAAAGTGAAAGGAACGCTCTTGCAGAAAATTCACGACTGCCACTTCATTTTGTACATTGTTAGCGACGAGTTCATCTAGACTTGTTGAACTGTTACGTCGTGATGGTAACGTGAGATGAAACTACAAGTGCAATGACATCTTAAATGCAAATAAGACAAATTGTACCTTAACTAACCGTATTCTTAACTTTAAAAGATCTTTTTTACTCTTACAGCGGCCGGTCCTAATTCTTGCAAGGGAAGTGGGGAGCGGGTATTACGCCACATACCAACCAGACAACAGTAGTGGCGCCGAGACACACGACGCGGCGGGAAAAAGTACTACGTGCAACGTACACCTCGTTCTACTTGTTTCTGCGTTTCTTATCACGCTGGATTGGTCGCTTCCCCTGTCCCGGGGCATTCCTAAATGTATGAATTGACTTGGATTAATAAAAGTTGCAATTTTTCACGTGTACGGAGAAAAATTCACGTAGAATTCACACATAATTCCCGGAATTCAAGAAATTCCCAGTGAGCAGCCACCCTGCAAACATTTCAGTTAAAATAATGTTGTACATTTCCGTTGACCGTATTTTCGATTAATGGCGAACTTATCAAAAGGACATTTGTCAGGAAATTTTCTAGTAAATGTATTTAAAATTCACGACATAACAAGGGAGGAGAAAAATACACAAAGATAAAGAAAAATGTAATAAAAACGTCAAAAATTACCGAAAAATGACCTAAACAAGGTGGGATGAAAATGAAAAAAATGTTTTTTTTTGATCTAACTGAAGGGAAACGGACTGATATCAGGTTTAGCCTTAACTAACTAAGTAATTAACAACGTGTACCAAATGGATATTTTGTATCATTGCTTGTAACTTAAAAAAAATTACAAAAAACGTTTTATCTGTTCCCAAGGTGACCCGTGGGTCCCAAAGGTGGCCCACGGCTCATACGTAGTTGGGTTAGAAAATGATGCTTGTGCTCAAGAAAACATATTTATTCATGTTTATTCTTTCTAGAGAAAATTGTTGGTGTCAAACGTTTGATTGTTGACATGCATTATATACAGTAACGACGAATAGCCGACCTCCATGGAGAAATAGTCTGCACAGTCCCTACGACGCCAGGGGGTCCAAAATAACTTAAATAAAATGGCTGCTGGGAGACGAGACATTTAGTTTTCTGCATGGTGCATCTGAGGGCGGACTGGGTATATTAATGTATTCATTTGTTAATATGATTTTCGTAATATGGGCCACCTTGAGAACACGGCTGTGCGTTTACGCGTAAACAACGATAGTCCATATTCTACACGTAGATTATTTTATGCACGTAGATGACGTAATCTACGTGACGATATATCGACGACACGATATATATCGCCAAAATATCGTGACAATATATCGACGACACGATATATATCGCCAAAATATCGTGACGATATATCGACGACACGATATATATCGCCAAAATATCGTGACGATATATCGACTAGTTGATATCGTCTGGACGATATTTTTTCAATATCGCCATATATCGCCCAACATTAATCATCACTGATCGTCTCGATTAGCCAAAAGTGGCAGAAAAGCGGTGCTAAGTAACAAAAATCTAATCCTAAATTTTTTCTCGTATCCTGCATTTGGCGTTCTTTGTTGTATGTGAACTGGACTAATGGGGAAGCTACTGCCCATACGCGCAGACCAACAACAACGAAACTTGCAGAAAAACAAACTATTCGTGAACAAAGTCAAATGATACTCACCCGTCCTGTCGTCCACCGACCGATTCACCACACTGTCGACCACAACACTATCATTTCCGCGCGCATAATACAGACGCACATTACAAAGTATACCCACTATACACACACCGCACGCACTAGAAATTCTTGTCATGTCGCCACAGCGTTCCTCGCCAGCAATGGGGAATTCTAGCACGCAGCAACAGCTGCCCTTTGCAAACTAACCTCGCGAGTTTCCTTGTTCCCGCTGGCATGACTGGAACACCTGAACTACCTGAGCTTACCCCCTCCTTCTAACACAGGCACCCCCTGGACCTCACCCCCTCGCTTACACGTTGCCAACTCAGGTTAAAGGTTTTGGCGAAATCCATACATTGTTGCCAAATCGCACTGGGTGGAAATAATGAGCGATCATTGATTTGGTTCATTTTACTTCGAATTTCTGACCCGTTTGGCTAACCGCGAAGATGAGGACCAATGATGGATGATATGATGAAAACGATGAAGACGCGCTCACAAAGAACACTCATGCTCAGGTCGGGATTCGAAGCTGGGACACCTGGCGTCGTGCTAACCACTCCGCCCAGGAGGCTGGCAAAGGGAAGGGATCGAACATCAAAGTGTAATTTTCACTCTTATTTCGTATACCCGACCTCCGTGGAGGAATAGTTAGCACAGCATGCTTCGACGACAAGGGTCCCAGGTTCGAATCCCGGCCTGTCCATGGGTGTTTTTGTGAGTGTCCCTTCATTAATTGCATATCATCACTCATCTTTACAATTAGCCACGAGTAAGAGAAAAGTAACGTAAAATAACCAAAATCAATCAGATTTTGTATTCTATTGAAAATTTTCGCTGTTATTATTTTTTTTGATTCGGGCTTAGTTCGTTGTTCTTTACTATTTTCCCACTAATTAAAAACACTTGATCCGTTACTACTAGAACACGTATTTTTATATAATTACTAAGAGTTGGGATATGACCTATTTGCTCCTGTGATCAGACTCGTAGGATATTTGTTTCAGGGTACTACAATTATTAAATGTGAATTCTGTAGTGCCTAAAAATTGCCTATTTCGACTGGTTGGTGCCTACTTCGATTTTTTTGGTAACACTAAACAAATTATCAATCTCACTAAAAGAATTTTGCCCTGTGAACAATCTGGAATCATTTGTTTCAGGCCAAGGATGTATTTAGGGGGAGTCCATGGGGTCCGACGCCCCCGAAACATTTATCAAGTACTGAAAATGATGACAATATACTTGTTTAACATTCATTTTATAATTGAGGCGCGGGCCTCTGGTGAGTGCCCGAATTGCCCCTCCCTAGGATCGGCTCTACAGACACGCACAGCCAGAGAGAGAGAGAGAAAATGTGTGCTGCTATTCCTTCGCAGTTCCAGTTTTCCACCAATGTCCTGTAGCGAATAACAGGCCTAGACAGCAATGATCTCATATCGTCTAGAACAACTGAAACAGTAAAATAAAATTTTCAGCATTTACGGAAAGTCAGTGCACAATCAACGCTTTCATAACTGAGCTATACTGTTATACTAGATCACAAAATATATTTAAAATATTAATTCATTGAACTGAAAAATTCAAACATCTTCCAAAATGCAATAACGAAATCAAATGAAACCTCTCACACATTATAGTCACGAACACAAAAAATATTGACTTTGGTGATCTTCCTCGTAAAACTGACACATCACAGAACAAGATGAAAAAAACAACTAAATTTATAAATATTGCTGGCCATTTTCTACTGCTGCTACTAACTAAGTAACTAACTCCCAAGCCTCCTTAAAACCCCCAAAGGTTTATGGCTGCAGCAACACAAGCCTTCCATCTGTCCCTATCATGGGCAAGACCAATCCAATCTTTTCCATCTTTGCCGATTTCCTTTAGGTACATCTCAACGTTCTCCCTCCATCTTCGTCATGGCCTTCATACAGGTCTCTTACCATCAGGTTTCAAGGGGTCCCGGGTTCGATATCCGGTAGAGGCACAACTGGTTTGGATCCCACTTTAAACTGTAGGTCCAGTCCCAATTAGCCTTACTGTGCATAAAGTGGACTTAAAACAATAAATCAAACAAGCAACCATCAGGTTTCCCAACATGAATGAAAACTGCTACTACTGAAGGGTGGAATTTATTAGCAATGGCTCCAAACGCATTACACCAGTAGGCTCGACGGCTTTTCCAGTGACCTCCAGATACTGAACTACGCAAACTGGAGTATGCCATAACAGTCACCTGTAGTGCACCACAACTCGAAATATCCAATTATGATCCAATCAATGACTCGTGACACCGACAAGTGATGGAAGAGCTAATTCCCAATTACAGAAAGATAGCCACAAGAGGGTCCCTTTGTGCAGAAACCCACCCCCTCTTCCTGACCTATTCACCCTTACACAAGCACACATTCACAAGGCTGGTTAACGGCCACCAGCAATAATCAACAAGTACCCTGGTTTTTCTTTAATGAGGTCATCAAGCCCATATTAATCGCGGCCGATTCGTTTTTTCATGGTTCGAACATTATTGCACGCACTTTCGGCGAGAGGTTCATAAGTGCGTACTGGGGGGAGGGGGCTAGGGACTGGGTGTACCGACAACCGTCACGATATATGACAGTGTGTATTTTATGCGGCAATAAGGTGCGGCAATTCCACACAGACTACGCCGGCAAGTGCATTACTCTTTGTGGAAGCTACACGCCGGGTCGTATTTCAAAAACTGTCGCTTTGAAAAGACCATAAAGTCAGTTTGAAATCGCCATGTTAACCTCTGGGGGAAATTTTCAGCTGGGCTGACAAGTTTTTACGTACCAAGGGAGGGGGAGGGAGAGTTTTGCGTTCATTTCAAAATTAGATGGTACAACCAGCTGTAGGGTATCGTTACATTAATTCACGGATCGTAAACCTACAAAATAAAAAAAGCTGGTACAATCATATCAATTTAAATTTACCAGGTTACTAGGAAGTGAGTTTCTGAAAATTAGGGTTCGTTCATAACAATGTGATCTCCAAAAATTATCATCCAGATGTAATTGTTCTTACTTAATGTACTTAGGACTAAATTTTGTGGTGTGTTAGGAAAGAATGAGGAACAAGGAAGTGTAAGCGTCAGCATGAGCTAGAATGTGTAGCGGTGCGAGTGCAAGATATGGGAAGAGTGTTGACGTAGAGAGGGGAATGATCGTAGTTTTGGAGGAAACAGAAAAACGAGAGTGGGAAGTTGGATTAAAGCCGGCAAAGAAAGAGCATCAAGGAGACGAGAAGGTCCTCACACATCCCAGGCAAATTATGCCAATCTAGCACCTAAATGTGCCTGTCTGTCGTTGTACAAGTAATTAGATATGTGGGAATAAATGGGCATTTTGTAATTCGACTACATACATTCGTAGGCGTTTGTTCGTTCCTTTTGCCAAGGATGAACATCCGCCTATTTCATCCCCCATTAGTCGACATTATCATATACAAAACATTAATCAGACCAATAAAAGCATATGGTGCTGAGACATGGGTAATGATAATGATAATAATACAAAGAACTGATAAATTTCACGACATCCGTTATTCGGCAAGAAAAAAAGTTTTACTTTGAGCATAACATCAATAAAACACCAAGACAACCACAGCATTTATGGAAGCAGCTGAAATCTGTAGGCATTGCTCAAATAAAAATGATCTCCCCTCCACGTTTGACAATGTGAACGAGATAAATGAACACTTTATTACTTCAATTGATAGTCTAAATATGGACCAACGTCTGGTATCTCAAGAATGTTTAAAATTTAGTACTCAAAAGTTTAATACTATGCTTCCCGAATTTGCTTTTAAAAAAGTGGATGACTATACTGTCAGAAAATGTTTGTACGAAATCAAGTCTACTGCTATTGGTGCAGATGGAATATCAACTACAATGCCGAAGTTATTCCTCCTTTTACTTTGCCTATTATCACACGTATTATTAACTTTCCGCGAGAAATCCGTATTTCCCAGGAAGTGGAAAGAAGCTTTGATAACACCACTCCCTAAGACGATCCGACCAACTAATGTAAACGACATTCGACCTATTAGTGTTCTGCCTGTGTGTTCGACACTCCTAGAAAAAATAATCTATAAACAGACATTTAGCTTCGTTGCCCAAAACAATATACTTCCACCCTCACAGTCAGAATTTCGGCCGGCACACAGCACTGCTACGGCTTTGCTGAAAGTCACAAATGACGTCCTCCAGGCTATGGATAAGAAATTCCTCACTCCATTAATATTATTGGACCTGTCCAAAGCATTTGATACAGTACAACATAAATTACTGCTCAGTAAACTGAAGTATTACAGTATTACCCTTAAGGCGAGGAGGGACAATTTCCCCTAGGTCTCTCTCGCTGGGACAGCTGTCGATCACTGTTGCCAACTTCGCTCTTTTGGAGACAGATCTGGCTCTTTCGTGTACTCGTTACTGTGAACTGTGGCACCCGCCCTCTACCCCACCATGATGCCACTACTGGCTCCGGCCCATAAGGACCAACCTTTGCCATGAGTGTACATTTTGCACGTGACGTGATATTCATATATAGGCTGCGTCACCCACACCCCTCTTTCCTCCCCAGGTATTTTTATATATAGAACTGTGGCTTAAGGTGAAGATGTCAATATTATTATCCGGGAATCCTTTATTTTCGATTTCATGTGAACATCATAAAATTATTGAGATGGGTAATGCCGCCAAATCTAGGCGGTGAAAACTAAGAATACATTTCCATCACTTTAAAGATAACGGTAATAGCAGCGCCCCCACCCCTCTGACACCTAAATTACCCTAGGAGACACTTTATGCAGCCTTCATTAATCTAGATCTTTGAAAGTCGTCTTTAGCTCTTGGTGAAATGTAGCTCTTTTATGCACATCAGGTTTGGAGGCAAGGAGGCAAGGAGAAATACATTACGCTTATAGGAGAATTGTTTTACTCGTTTTCTTGGAGATATAAAACTTCCGATGGCGGAAAAAAATATATGATCGGGTAAAGGATCCATTGAAGATGATATTTGCGCTAGAAATGTCGAAACTCCCATTTGTTTAGCCGTAACTTCAATTTGAAGTTGTCTCTCCATAAGGAATACATGGTATTCTGTAAGTACGTATCCATCACATTTTCCAAACATGGTATCTAGCTTAATAATCAACTTTAAAAACCGCTTTCACTTGCAACATGGGGAGAAATTCATACCCTCAAATTATGCGTGGATTTTCTTTAGTAGAGTGCGCGTCAAATCTCCTGCATATGGCCTTGAACGACTGAACAGCCCCAGCGAATCACGGACGTGCGGCGTTGCCTAGTTCAGAAGCTGTTTCACCTCGCTACTAAATCGTGTACCTGGCGCTCGGATATAAATAGATTATTTCAAGTGTCAGTAGTTCAACAGATGGAAAGATAATGAATTTGCGAGTATGTACGAAAAACAAGCGTGATTGTAGCTTGTACCGTTCCCTCTGTAGAAGCAATGTTATTATAAACGTATTTGCATTGTATCATTTTTGCTCTCCCTTCGTTCCTGTTGCATTCTGAAACTTTCCGATTAGCTAAGGGAACAGGGCACGTTCGTTCCCAGTGATGGTAGAAGAAGTTGACGAAGAGGATACCGTCATTGTTCGTTTTTTCCTTGTGTTTAGTGTGTGTGTGCAGCATGTCGTTGAGTAAACCAAGTGGTAGTGATGGCGAGAGAAGAGATAAAAATACAGTTTTGTACGAAGCCTGGCACGACAGGTGATTTTTCAGGTGTACAATTTTTTTTAAAAAAAAAGTGTTCGACTGACGAACAGAGAAGTAAAATTGCCTTAAGAAGTGCCAGGCTCTAACAGCTCAAGCGTGTGGTGTGAATCAAGCAACCGTTTCTCGGATATGTTCGGGGGCAAAACAATGTGGATCGGGGCCTGCTCCAATGTTTCAATAACCTAGATTAGAAAGCACATTAACATACCGAAAAGAACGACAACTTTAGATGACTTTGAAAAAAGACGTAGTTCGTAGAACAGTCCTTGAAATTTACGTACGATCGTGGCGAATTTTCTACTGCCAAAAAGATAACGTACTCTTTACGGGACAAAATATCTTACAAAGGCTCTACAACTTCCACCTTGAGAATATTGAAAGAATTATGCAGTCCCTAATCAGGTATGTTCTTTTCTCCCATTAAGTTTATTATATGTTATATTATCTAATGACAAGGCGTTTCGCTCGACCACGCTGTCTCTTTTCCGTGTGAGATTTCGACATGGCACCGCTGCAGTGCGCTGCTATTGGCTATCGCCATATGCAGGAGATTTGACGCGCACTATAGCAGTATCAATTCCGACGATATTTAAATAAATGCATGCCTGGTGCGAAATTAACGTGTAAAAAAAAACTGTCGCCTACTTTATTATCTAATAATTTATATATTTCATCTGGTTTTCCACAAGGATCTACACTAGGTCCCTTATTGTT
Organism: Lepisma saccharinum; assembly: GCF_977018435.1. NCBI lineage: Eukaryota > Metazoa > Arthropoda > Insecta > Zygentoma > Lepismatidae > Lepisma > Lepisma saccharinum. The sequence continues at coordinate 77,920,471 of NC_139229.1, read as the reverse complement.
TACGATTTATATTGCAGACCTACCCTCAGTTGTCAAATACTGTAACGTACATTCATATGCTGATGCAGTAGCGTACGCAGGATTTCATCAAGGGGGGTGTTATTTCGAAAACTTTCTACAAATTCACATTACCATTGTTTTATTATACTTTATTTAATTAATAATAATAATTAATTAATTAATAATTATTATAATTAATTAATTAATTTAATTACTACTAATAATTATTACTAATGCAGCTGCTATTTATGAAAAAATAGAACAAAATTACATTTCTTTTGTTTCTTTGTTACAAAATAATTGTCTAGTCAACGGTTATTTGTATATGATAAGTCAGACATTTTAAGTGTGAAGAAAATCCATAAAAACAAGCTAATATATTAAATTTATTGAAATAATCGAAATATGAAACTCATTCAAGGAGCCGCGTTGGTCTAGTCTTAGTCTGACAACTTCGTGGGATATCCGGGTTCGATTCCCGGAATTGGTTGGAATTTATCCAGCCTTGTCTCCGCACCCAGCCTCATAGCAATGGGTACCTGAGAGCAACCCTGGGGAATGAAGGCAGCCGGAGCATGGTGCTGATCACATCACCTGCAAAATAGTTCGAGATCGAGAATCTTTGGGGCCCACCACACCACTACGTGTGACTTCATGGTACGGTGCTATATGCACGGGGGAATTTACATTACCTTTACCTATGGAACTCGCCCAGGATGATGATGAAGCGCGAGAATACATGTTGCTAAATTCCACTGAGTCTATGTTTTCGTTGAAAAGTAAGTTTATAGACATTCCAACACATTTATCACTTCTAGGTGATTCACAAAGCACTTCTTCAACATTATTTAATGATGTGGATGTAGACTCAGCATCACCTGAGAGTTCACAAGGGGATGTGAAATCAGTACAGGGAAGAACGTTTGCAATAAGGTCGGCACAATGCGACGAAGGAAGGAATTTTCACAATACTCGAGAGAGTCACTGCGCGACTTTTTGCAAAAAAAAAATTGCAAAATTGCTTAGATTGTGTTTGGAATGTTGTGTTTTTCTTTATGCTGCATGGGAATAATAATTCAAATTATTATTATTATTATTATTATTATTATTATTATTATTAATATTACTGTCGCAGATCTTTGACTGTGATAAATTAGCCATTTTTAATTTTTTTCTACAGCATTTTCCATAATATTTCAAAAGCTCAAGGGGGGGGGGGTTAAACCCGGTAACCCCCCCCTTGCGTACGCCACTGTGCTGATGACATCCAACTAACCAAATCGTTCAATCCAACAGAAATTGCCATGAGCATTGAATACATAAGTAATGATTTGGGTGCGAGACGATAAAAACATGGTGTGATGCAAATGGCCTTAAAATTAATGCTAATAAGTCATGTTATACATTTATTGGAACTCGAAATGCTATTGGTTCTGTCGAGCATACTAATACAACAATTAAAATAAATGATGACGTAATACCTAGAGCTCAAGTAGTTAGAAGTCTTGGAATAATATTTGACACTCGTCTATCATGAGATGAGCATATTAGCCGCCAAATCAATAAATCATTTGGAACACTTAGATTCTTGTTTCAATTTAACAAACTATTATCTTCAGAAATCAAGCAGCGATTAGTTGAAACACTTATATATCCATTTCTCGACTATTGCGACGTAGCGTACTATGGTATAATAAATAAAACTTTACAAGCACAAATTCAAAAATGCCAAAATGCGTGCATGCGGTTCATATTTTGCATCCCGAGGCGTGAACATATTTTACCTTCCATAAATAATAAGAATATCCTCAATATGTACCGTAGGCGACTACTGCATACATATTGCCTAATCATAAAATTATTACATCTGGCAAGCTGTCGTATCTGGCAGACATGTTGATCCCTCGCACCAGTATTCACAGCCACCATACAAGAAATAATTTCAAATTTAACCTTCCACTCTGCAACACACAGGCATACCAGTCGTCGTTTTCATATTTTGCTGCACAAATATGGAGTGCCCTACCTAAGACCATGTCGAGCATATCTAAAATAGAATCTTTCCGAAATGAAGTAAAGAATTTTATTTTGGCAGAGCAGAGATTGTGTTCAAATGCTAGGATGTAAGATGTATGTTTATGTTATGTATTTTGTCTACATCTTTTTTTCTTAATTTATTTTTTATTCATTTATTTCATTTTTATGTTGTCTTTTCACAATTTTTGTATAATTTTATTCATACATTTATTACAATTACTTTATCAATAGATTTTGTAACTAAATCATACAGTTTATTGTACACTGTATTAATACTGTAATAATATATGTATAAGAAATGTAAATTTAAATGTATCGATGACACAGGTTAGGTGCCAGAACAGCCTCAGGCTGAACCTCGCCTACGCGAATAAAGAATTTGAATTTGAATAAAACAGAAGAGGAAACATTGCGCAGATTTGAGAGAAGGGTGATACGCAAAATTTATGGACCGATCATCGAAAATAATTCCTGGAGAATAACGACTAATGAAGAAATAAAATATGGTGAGATTTATTAAATCTCAACGAATACGATGTACAGAAAATGGGAAAAGATAGAATTCAAAGGAAAGTGATGCAAGAGAAAATCTATTCAACAAGAAGAAGAGGAAGACCAATGAAGAGATGGATGGACGAAGTCCTGGATGATCTGCATCACTTAAAGGTGAAAAGATGGTGGGAGATTGCAGAGGACAGAGACAGATGGAGGCACATACTTGAGAAGACCATAGCCCACGAGGAGCTGTAGCGCCAAATGGTAAGGTAAGGCAATGTACTACATCCGGGGGGAACTTTGTTCTTTCAAGTCTACTTTATGCAAAGATGGGGTCGCCGAGACTGGACCGACAGTAGGAATGGTACTGAGATCGAGAAGGGCTTGTAAAAACTTGTCATTCGATACCAAGAACGAGACAAGCATTTACAATTCGAACCAAGACCGAGACAGACATCTACGACTAGAGACGAGACCGAGACGATGCCAACTCTTGTCTCCATACCATCCCTAAACTGCAGTTTAAAGTTGAATCAACCACCGGGATTCGAACATGGGAACCCTTTACTGTGAGTCGACAACAGTAACCACTACGCTATCCGGAAAACTTTCACGTAATATGCTGGCCAAGGGATAGGATAGGGACGCACGGAAAACCTCGTGCCTCAATTTCGAATATTTTACGTCGCTTTTCTATCCCCTGGGATAATCGGGACGATGAGTGTCAATAATGAACAGAATAAATGACTGATGAGACAAACACAATCCTACATCCACGCTTTGACCAGAGCACGAACCTGCAATCCTTCGCTTCGCAGCGAGTCCCGCTGATCACTACGTCACGTCGGCTGAAATTCTTAAAACTTTACCGTCATTTTGATCGATCCCGGGTCCGCAAAAACGCCGCGCGACTCATTCGCGGAGTCTAATCCTGCAAGTTGTGCAAAATTCTAAGTTTCCATTGATTCTGTGCCTCCCTGATGGCGCAGTGGTCGCCTAGTAATCAAGGGATCCCGGGTTCGATAACCGGTGCAGGCACATAATGGATCGGATCCCACTTTAAACTGTAGGTCCAGTCCCGATTAGCCTCACTGTGCACAAAGTAGACTTGAAACACCAAATCAAACAATCAAAAACCATTAATTTTGTATCAACATTATTTGAAAAACTGTATTTTGCGATTACAGAACAGGTGTCTTTATATTCCTATGTAATTCTCTAATATTTTAAAGTAAAACTCGGGATAATTGATGCTCGTAATTGGGGTGAATTACCCACTATTATTAATAAAAATTTTGAACATCTTTTAATTGTCACAATTTTCAAGCATTGGTATCGGTTCAACCTTAGTAAAAATATCTATCTCGATATTTTCAACTCTCGATATATCGACTCGATAACGATATCCAACTTCGATATAGTGTACCTTAGCCGGCCTATTGAACCAGGGCTCCACCTCCACTTGTTTCCGGTTGTCTCCCAACTTCCGGTACACCTCCCACACGCAGTTCTCGAGTGGAGATAAAAAACTGTCTCGTTCCAGCCATCCTCCCTTTCCCCGCTGCAATCTACGTCCCAAGTGTGGTCAAGGGATCAACAGGACATAATACCTGGAAGGCACAGGATAGATTTCCTTAGGGACCTTCCGCTTGAGCCCTTACAGCTTACAACCCGAACACAGCCTCCTCTCTGGTGGTAATTTTTGGGACATCGACGTTCTCCTTACCTCGCGCCCTTCTCTACAATAGGGCATAGCAAGTGTCCTAGGTTCAGTCAGGGTAAATCACTGGAGTTACGTTAATTTCTTCGGCTACTTCATCATTTCGTCATCAGCGATGCGATTAACATAGAAAGAGATAAGCGTTCTTTTGTATAGTGTTAGAACTGAGGAGGGAATCCCTCTGGATTCTGTTTACCAAACTCTAAATTTCCAAGTTCATTTGTACTGTTATAGATATTTCTTATGAGCCGGGGTTGCCTAGCCATGCAGAGACCTGGGTTCGATTCCAGGGTGGATTCATTTTCATTTATTTATTCAGTTCTACAGAGGATTGAAGGTAAAGTTCGCCTTGCATACAGCACCGTGCAATGAAGGCACATTTAGGAGATGTGGAGGTTATGTGATCAGCACCACGCTCCTGCTGCATTTACCCCCCCCCCCCCCAGGGTTGCTCCCAGGTATCCTTTGACTTGATGCTGGGTGATTACAGAGCCGCTTTATGCGGGAAGAAGGCCGGAAAAATTAAAATTCAATCACAGAAGGCGTAGACTGATTTTAGTTAATACAGTACAAATTACACAGGAATATATAAACACATATTCATATACGCATATCACATATAACACATGAAAACATACCGTTACCGGCCATACCCGGAAATCCTAAGCATTTCCTAACTCCCGAGAGCACTATAAATGGGGTTAACAACCTGCCTCAGGAGGAGAAGCCAACGAACAAGCGGGTCGCGCGAGCGCGACAGTGCCGGAATGGGAGAATCGTCTACAGGGCCGCCCAGAAGCCGTGGGGCCCAACCCGGGGACTGTCCAGAGGCGAGACGTGTCCGGCCTGCCGCCATCTCAGGGTGAGAAATGAACTTGAAAACAACCAATAGATTTCTCGCAAAGAACACCCATGGGAAGGCCAGGCTGGGTTTCGAACACGAGACTCCTGCGTCGTATCGTGTTGTGCAAGAGCAAAGACACCACACGTTCAACTGTGCCAACTGATGCAATCAAAGTGCACGACACGATGCATGTGGAGGTATGTGTGTGTTAGTATTTCCGGTATAGAAAGACCGACAGTGAACAGCACGTAAACCCATGACCACTCAATCCCCATGTACAGTCACGGACACTTCTGGGTTGTAACAATCTCATTCAAGTTCAACAGGATAATTACAACCCAGAAATGTCCGTGATTGTACATCTTCGAGCTCCTGCCAACCGCCTTACGGAAGGAGCAGGTAAACTCAACGGGAAGAACTGGCCGTTGGCAGTTATCGAAGGTACCCGCAGATACCAGTCGGGGGGAGATAGTTGTGCGCTCCAGGCTCGTAATGAACTCACGCGATTCGACAATTACGTGAAGGTGGGCGTGTTCCCGTGGGTGGACAAGGAGTGAGAAGAGACGCCCCTCTCTACCCCCTTCGGTTTAATTGTCCCCCCGTAACGGAAAAGGTGTATGGCGGCGTGGCGATGCTTTAAGATATACGCACCGGGCATTGAGTTAATACAGGCCCCTTCCCAGAATTCACCAGTGTGCTCCAGAGTAGTGAAATTAAAATAAAACCTGACTAAGATGAAATGTAAAGTGTTCCGTGCTGATAGACATAAGGACTACGTATCGAATAAACAAACGGTCATCTTCGAGTAAAGAAAACTAAATAATGGTGATGATATCTGGTGACGTAACACAGAGGAGAAAATGTTTGTTTGGGATAACCAAAAAAAAAACTTCTTAAAAGCAATTTTTTGTTCAAATAGGTGAAAATATTCAATATAAACAAATTACTTTAGTAATTGTACACATTTGTTTAGAGTAAGCACAAAACTTTGTCAAATTATCAAATTTGATAAAGGTTAGCAATGTTTTTGTTCATAGTTATTAAACATGTTTTTTTCAATTCAAATTCGTTCCTTTTCTGTGCACCTACAGATATTGTAGGCAAAATTTACAATTAAAGCATCGTTAGCGAACAGCACAGGGTTGGACAAAAATGCCTTCTTGCCTCGTCCTGGAAATATCCAGCAGACAGCAGACAAGACTTGCACTCGGTCATGCTAATGTTATAATTATCCACTGTACTTTTAATGACACCAAAGCGCACAACACTGTGGTGCGAGCTTCCCGCCAATACATTGAGCATCAAGGCCACTAATCAGCAGAACAGGTGGAAACCGCTTGAGTTGAGAAGTGAAAATATTGTGGGGAAGATGCACCCTCTTCACGGAACCACCTCCTGTTTATTTTGCTACAACTACAATGTCATGATGAGATGACACGTTTCACACTGCACGAACGCGTTCGACGAAGCCTACTGCCTTGCTTACTCCCTTTTACAACGGCACAGTCTCCCCGCTCGCTCTGCAATCCACTCTGTCACAAATATGGAGTACGGATCAGGCCTGGTGTACAGTCGTCGAAAGAAATACTTCCAACATAAGACTAATGGTATTAACGCTCTCTGGGGATGACTGTACAGGAGCTTGTTCGATTTTGATGATTTGGATTATTCTACTTCGCTTTTCTGCCACTTTTGAAGATGAAGATGAGTGCTGACATGATGAAATTGATGAAAGGAAACTCAGAAAGAACACCCATGCCACGTCCAGGAATCGATCACGACACCCCTGGCGTCGTAGCGCGCTCTGCTAACCACTCTGCCACGGAGGTCGACTATAGGAGCTTGAGAACCGAGGTATCCTTGCAGTACTGGACGTGTTTAACACTCGTACTTTTCTCGCCTGCATTACATGCATATTTAGTCGGGAGGGATGAGGTCTGCAAGCACGTCAACCGGGATTTCAGCTCTGGCCGCGAGAAGCAGGCAATATAAAAGCACCATCAGTCTTTGTGAATAATGAAGCTTTCGTCTGCCAACGTGCGGGACTTTCAGAAAGGCAGCGTCGACATCCAGACAATGCCACAGATGAGGAGCAACACTGATGGAATTTTTGTTTTTGCTCAATTCCTCTTTCTGTCTCCGCAGCTACTGTTTTTGTGGTTATTTTTGCTCTACTTTCAAGCGTTTCCATTCTTGACTCTCATTCTTAGCCATTTCGCTTGTCTGGCGGACAATGGAGAGAGGGAGAGAGAGAGAGAAATGCAGCAGTTTAATTAAGCACCCCTGAGGTTTTTTTTGTTTTTTTCGAGCGCCCACTAACATACTGCAGGGGAAGATATGAGGGACCAAATTATCTAGGTCCCGACGTGACGTGTGATGCTACGGCGTACCACGATGTTAGTGGTTCATTACTTTTTTCCCCAGGCCCAGAATGCAATTCGGCTGGCCCAACCTGGCAGGCGGAAAGCGGTGGGCGCCTTTTTTATGATGAAAACCGAGCTGTGGCTTTATCGTTTACCTTGACCAGTAGTACGTATTCCACATGACCAGTGGCGACCTCTGTTTCAGAGGTGGGCAGCGGAAGCTATAAGACACCTACTCACCCCCGAATTGCCATATAAATAATAACTTTTGCCGGCCTCAGTGGCGAAGTGGTTAGCACAGCGAGGTCCATGGTTCGAATCGTGCCCTGGGCATGGTTGTTCTTTGTGAAAGTCTTTCATCAGATTCATCAGTCATCCAAATCTTCGCGATAAGACAAAAGTGGCAGAAAAGCGAAGTAAAATAGCCAAATCAATCAATCAACAACGTTTATGTAATATTTGTTACTATTTGCTGGAATAAATTCCTAGGAAGCGATTGCGTTGGGTGTTCGACTCACCAGCTGACCACCAACCTCTTAGACAGGGGAAGTGTTCGCCAATGCTGATGACCCAGTCGAGAGTGCGTCCTTGATGGCGTACTGGTAACTCCGTCGCCTTGCAATCAAGGGGTTACAGGGTTCGATATCATATGGAGACACATGGTGGTTCGGATCGCACTTTGAACTGTAGATCCAGTCCCGATTATCCTATCTGTTCACATAAAGTGGACTCAAAACAACAAAAGAACTTAAGTCCCTGTCGAGAATGTTCGTAATGGGCTAAATGTTCCACTACCTGCATGGTTAGCGCTCTCATCCTTGGTGCGAGTGGTCCTGGGAATGATTGTTTATAAACTACCGTGAGAACAATTGATAAGCTACTTCTCAAGAATAAGCTGGCTTACAATGATGGATAAAAACAGCAATGAGACTGCAACTGCATATGTAAATGCACTTTCGAATGCTCCCTGTTGCTTGCGGATACATTGAGGGTTTGGGCCAGGACTGTGCAACTAGCCTCATTTGTGGTAGAGCGCTCTTCTAAGCACGCAAGGAACTCGGGGCTAGGCAGGCCTTGAGATGCATTGTGTATGCGAGAGCTTATCAACCTTTACAAGTGTGCACGCCTTGCAGAAGCCAGATGTACGGGGTGGATAGTACTGACGCTTCGTGGAAGTAGTCACCGCGCTCCGGTTACCTTTAACTCCAGGTGATAAACAGAGATGAGGCTGAATGGGCCTCGAGGCCACTTTGCGCTAACTAAGAGAAGAAAATGCACAGCAAATCCCTCTCAAAAGCCCCGAAAAATTGCAGTGTATTTATGCTAAAAGCCGTAAACCTAGCAACGAAAGCAATCCGCCATTACGACAAAAGACGAAGGGCGGGGCTTAGCCAAAAAGATGTTTGAGACGTGTGCGATAAGTGAAACATTCTCAAGACGACTTGGCAGGTAAGAAAAGTGCATGGTGCGAGTGGAACCGAGTTCGACTCTTCTTCCCTTCTAAACAAGCCAGGAGCTTCTTCGGTAAGACAAAAAATTAAACGAAAAATAATGGTCTGCTTCATGGCGTCATGCCAGGTGGTTCAGTATAATGAATGAGCAAATTCCCTCGAAGGTTCTTTGCAGGAAACACTAATTCAAGTATCTCCGTCTTGTTACGAATAGAGACTCCAAACAATGCTATTTAACAATGCCTTATTCTGTAATAGGACAAAGTGTTAACTCTCTAAGACCAGTGAAAGGGCATACGTTGTGTAACAAATCAAATCTAAGTCACGCGTACTTCAATATAGGACAAACAGAAGCACGTGCTGGAGTGGTTCAAATCAAATTAGGAACAGAGAAATGAACACTTGCAGAGCCATCTAGCGTTGGAAATCTAAAACAAGCTTTGGATTTTCGGGTTCTCTATTTGTGTGGTATTGTAATGACCCTACAGAACTGTCTAAATCCATGACTCGAACCCGGTCTCCTGACACAAGTGGGTCGTAGTTGTTTCCCTCCATTTATACGGTTCACATCATTGAAGCCTTAACATGTTACTTGAATACACTAAGGTAACACGGTTGTTTTAGGCTTTTAGATAGGCAAATCGAGACAGTTAGGGTTTACAGTTTAAAGTTGAATACGAACCACAACCGGGTATCGAACCCGGAACCCCTTCATTACAAGCAGGGGCGATAAAGATAAAATTTTCACCCGTCCTACTGTCCACCTCCAATAATATTAATCAGTGGTGTTGAGGAACCGGGTTCGAATCATTACTTTTTTCTTGCAAATGAACATCTATAAGTTTCAAATTATAGCGGCTGGTACAGTCACTGACAGTTCTGGCTGATAAAAATTACATTGACTTTCAGTGGGATTGTTACAACGCAGAAGTGTCCGTGACTGTACAAATTGGTGCGATTTTTAGTAATGCTCTGGAAATCAGAACGTACCTTGTACTGAAAAATATTGATAGGCACCGAAGAGCATTCTTCTTCATGTTGAATTGCCTCCGTTATTTTTCCTCTCCCGATGCTCTTTCGTGGAGGCAATCACCATGGTAACATCAAAGACGACTTCCACGGAAAGACCTCTGTCCTACCAATTAAAAGTTTGCGGTTCCGGGAAAGTTAGGGGGGCGGTGTCCGAGTGACACATGGCACAAGCGGCCCTTGGGAGGGGGGGCGTGAAATTAAGAAGAGTTCGGTGAACGGTGGAAGTGTCGATGTCTTGTAGTACCAAGTACGCAGTCTAACCACCTCTTCAGATGGTTGGTTGTAGTCAACCCCCGAACACTTGTTCAGCAACAACTACTAGGAAGCACTTGTATTCTGGTCCCAGGATCCGTCGTGCTACAGCATAAGCAATAAAAGTTACCTTGCAGTTCAGTCAGAACTGCAGCCTTAGACCTGTTTTGGAGCATGTACTCTAGTTGAAGTAAATAGAATTTAGCAAAGCACATTTTTATAACATGCATTCCATTTAAAGTAATAGAACTGAGTGCATGGATTGGGGGTATCCTTCTGTATTATTACTGAAGCCAAGGCACATGCACTCTTTTGTACTTTATTTCATGTGAATATAACTGAGCACATGCCAATCTCTTAAGTTTTTTTTCTTTCTTCATCTTGCACATTATTGAATTGAGCACGCATATTTTTATAACATGCACTCTATTTTATATGAACAGAACTGACAGCATTTCTGAAGATTTGGGGTCATGAATTTTACTTTATGTAAATAAAACAGAACAAATGTGCACATTTCAAGTTGCTTTGGTCTATTTGATGTGAATTGAATTGAGAACCTGCCATTTTTTGGAGCAGTCTATTTGATGTGAACTGTGCATATGCAAATTTCTCAGTTGTTTGGGGAGAATGCACTGAATACACACGGCAATTTCTTAACAGTTTTTGAAGCATGTACTTAATTTTATGTGGATAAAACTGAGAACCTGCTCTCGCTCTCATGGAGCTTGTTAATAAAACTAAGAACTTACCAATTTCTAAATCACTGTTTAGAGTTTGTTTCAAAGTCCATTTTATGCACAGAAAGACTAATCGGGAGTGAATCTACAGTTTAATGAGCGATTCGACCACCGAATATCGAATCCGGAAACCCTTGATTAGAAGGCGACGACGTTACCATTACGCCATCTGGGAGACACAATCAAACAGAGCACTTGTCAAACGTTCAAGTTTTTTGGAGCAGGTCCTTTATTATTTGATGTGAACAAAATTCAGTGCCTGACAATGGAAAAATGCCGAGTTTTATTACTATCATGCAATATTATCGGGTAAACTAAAGTTAAAAGTAAAAACTAGAGTTAAAAGTGAAAAATAAGGTTAAAAGTAAAATTTAGAAGTAACCCAACCAACATAGTTATTGCATGCTCTCTCCTTCACACACATGAAAAAGGCATCTTCACCTTCTCGAGAGAAGTAGGGACGAAACTGATTATGAAGTAGTAAGTACGAGAGAAGGAAACCTGCACCTTCCCTACAGACGATCGCTCTTGGGGGAAAAAAGCGACGCCATTCTTGTGATTCCGCTTGGCAAAACTTCCGCCAATTTTCACACTAGTTTCCCAAAATATCCTTTTAAATTCGCCGAAAATGATCACGGAGCCGTAGATCATTAGACATCTCCTCCTTCGTCCCGAGGAGTTAGCAGGAGTTCTCCGGCGTCGCCTGTGTAGCAGATATTAGGGCGGCATCATTATTCATCTTTACGACAAGATAGCTTCCCTCAGTGATTCATTATGAGATGGTCTACTGACGTTGCTGGGACATCGGAGACGTGATTTTTTTTCCTTAAAGTCGTTGATATTAAAAAGTTCTCCTTTTATATCCGAAAAGAAATCAGCTTACAGTATGAGACTTCTCAATCATAGAGATTCTCTGAAGACGAGATGGAGATGTACAGTCATCCGCAATAAAATTAGGATACCTAAATCCTGAAACACTCGCTTTACTGTTGGGGTGACCGTCTGGTAAGGCATCCAAAAGTGAACCTCACTTTCACGTAGTACACTCCGGTAACTGCTTCTTGCAGGCCTACGAAGCTCTGGCGAATGGATCCACGCCCAGAATAATCCTTCTGTTCTGTTGCTATGTGTTCTGAGGTGCCCCTTTACAGCCTCAGCTTTTAACCTGGGTAAGGATATTTTAGTCATCAGAGACAGTAAATATTTAGTTTCCTTGGTTTCAAGGATTTTTTTAAGAAACAATTTATGTTCTTGTTAAGGTCTTCTCCTCAATTTTGTTTAAGTTAAGGGGATTATCCCCGTATTGCGTGACGCCTAACTCAACGGCGACGACTGAACTTAAATATAAACTCCAGATATCGTAACACACACAACGTCATGCACAGTAATTCGGGTTGTGGATATACAACTTTTATTGCTGGTGAGTGTACCTTTCAACGGTTCTGTCTCATTTCACTGGTAAGGTTTCGAATTACAATAGCAATGTAAATTTTTTGTGGCATCATAATAAAATACTTATATCCGGATAACGGATATCCGGATTTCAAATTATCCGATATCCGTTTCTCATGCAACGGATAATCCGGATATCAGAATATCCGGATAGTACGTATATCCGGATAATTCGGATATGAGGAGAATACAATTTGATGAAGGATTTGTAGCAAATCCATACAGTGAAATACGAGATGACGAATAAAAGAACATGTGGATAGCCTGTAAAACTGATAAACGATAAAACTGTCCGGATAATGCACACACTCGGATATCCGGACATTTCGGATAATTTGAATAACTGATATCAGGATAATTAGGATAATCAGAATACCCGGATATCAAACTATCCGATATCCGGGTATTTGAATCCCGGATTAAATTTTATCCGGATTTGGCCACCCCCCTAGTTTCTAGAGATTCTCCCCCGTTCGTCCTGTCTCCAGTTGCGATATTCAGATATCTTCGTGCGGTTCCGATATTTGCAGAGAAGCAATGCTATCGTTCCTAACACGGCAGTTCGGAGAGGTTAGGTACGGGTTATCAACAGGATAAAGCGACTCTTTATCGAACCCCTCTAGCATCCTCCAGCCATCGGCTTGGCTGGAACTCTACTTTGGGTGGACTGGAGAAGACGTCCACTTCTTTCGGTTCCTCTTGCGACCAGCCCCACCCAAGCTGATTCCAGCCCATGTATGTGTAAATTGACCCGCGCAAGGATTGGCCGACAGTTTAACCAAGCCGAGCGCAGGACGGCACAGGATTACGAACACAGTCAAAAGAGATGAAGAAGAAGATGACTGAAAGGAGAGAGAGAGAGGGGGGGGGGGAGAGGCGGGAAGCCAAGGGTTGCAACGTCTGAGTACAAGATGAGGGTAGGAACAAATCTGCATCCCATCTGACTACCAAATGGGGCGAAAGTCTTGATTCGCCCTTTCCAGACACAAGTAACAAGGATGTGGGCGAGCATCGTTCTGCTGTAACGACAAGCGCGGACCCTCAAGGTTTGGCAGATGTCACCAGGATCGGTCTTTCTTCCTCTCGATGGAGGGAATCCTGGTGACTAATCAAGGAATTTGCTATCTGGAAGTCTGAGGACTGGTGTCTTCTTAGCAGTGGTATTAGTTTCGAGCTGTTTGTGCAACCGTGTTATTGCCTGGGGAGACCCGCTCAAGATAGTCCGAAAATGAATCCTGTGCCAAATTTGGAATTAACGTTATTTCTTATTAATGTAACTTGCAGAGTTTGTTCGAGGGTGGGAGGAGGGAAGTCGACAATTTTCCTTATTCACATTTTGATATATATGTTAAGTATTATGCTTAGTATGTACATGAACACACGGTCCTCGTAAATTACTTCCCTGATTTTGAAGTAGCACAAGGATGTACAGTCACGGATATTGACTTTCAATACGATCATTACAACCCAGAGGTGGCCATGACTGTACATATGATTTCATTACAGATTCTTCACCCAAAACAATATGCCATGCTACAAGTTTGTCCAGGAATTTATTTTTACCGCTGTGGCAGCGGTGTCGGTGGTTGAGTTGCAGAATGAGCACCTATCGCAACCATAAACTGTCCATAGCATAGCCAGCACGGTCTCCGGACCTCACCCCATGTATTTTTTCATGAGGGGATTCATGAAAGCTACCGTCTACGTTGCTCTCTTACCACAGGCGAAGACAGGTGTATTGAAAACCAGAATCCCAGATGCGATTATGCAAGCCAACAGGAGATGTTAGCCAAGACCTGGACTGAAATTGATTACGAGGGTGCAGTGTTTCCACCGTAAACCACATGGAGCATCTGTAATCTCTCAATGAAACTTGGACAGGTACTGAAACAGCTGCGTATCCGTGTGCCTTGCGTATTAGTAACCAAAATAACATGGCTTATCGAAATTTAACTCTATTTTCTCACTACCGCAAATATTAGCTAGAAGAGCCGAATTGTATAAACAGCAAAGGGACGTAATACTCCTGAGATGGCAACACTGCATATTTACTACTCCCTCCCCCTTCCTGTTGGGGATTGCTTCAGCACTTTGCCCTAAAGCTGAAATAAATGCAGCTTATTGCTTATGCAATGGCTTCAGCAGAATCCATTATAATTACACACGCTGATTTATAACCTACAGAAAGCAGTTGCCGTTTTCAGCCGGCGACTACAGAGGGCTTCAATTATACATGCGACTATGAAATGCCCGGAATATTCGGGGAAAATGTAGGCGAAGCCGGGGGATCTCAAGCGTGTTCTCATTTTAAGAGACATTAGTGTTGGGAGAATGTTCTGTTTCTGCGGCTCCATTGAAAAACTGGGTGCGGTAGCGTCCAGGGCGAATGCACGTTTTTGGACAAGCAAAAAATTATGTGCATGCATTTAGCATTTTTCTGCAACTACGGGTTGTTTTGGCTGCCTGCGTTACGGAGCAATTCTTTTGTACTGTATGGAAATGCAGAAGACCTGTTCTTCTCTGTGAAGGCAGTCAGTTCCGTCTCTGTCAACAGGTAGAACGATGAAGCCCATACTGCAGAGGTTTTAAAGATATTGTTTGGTGATGGTACCCAGCCTGATACCGCTGTTTACAGCTTGTGGCGAGAAAGTGACCAGGTTTGTCTAGGTATATCAAGACGAAGATCAGGTGAAATATCACAGCAGTTAGCTGTCGGAGTGGTTAGCGCAAGCGCAGCCAGGGGTCCCGGGTTCGAATTCAGGCCTGGGCATGGGTGTTCCTTCTGGTGTGTCCCTTCATCAATTTCATCACATCATCACTCATCATCTTCGCGATTAACCAAAAGTGGCAAAAACGCGAAGTAAAATAATTAAATCCACCAATCAAACAAACAGAAGTTATATGTGATAACAGACATGGCTCTCACAACAAACTGCACCTCAAAATACATACAAAGGGAACAAGTGACACTTCGCTACAAACTTCAAACCATAATAGTGATGACACTTCACCACAAACTTCACACCAAAATAGTGATGATACTTCACCACAAACTTCACACTAAAATAGTAATGACACTTCACCACGAACTTCACACCAAAATAGTGAAGACACTTTACCACAAACTTCACACAAAAATAGTGATGACACTTCACCACAAACTTTCCACCAAAGTAGAACGTGACACTGTACCACAAACTTTGCACCACAGGAACAAGTGACATTTTATCACAAACTACATACACCAAACTTACTCACTCCTTTCCCGGATCTGGAAAAAACAAAAATATTCACGGCGCACGCGCGGAAAACAGACCGAGATGAAACTACGAACCAAGGATTTTGAATGGGAAAATTTAAATAAGAGAAGCATTAACTCACTACTACACAAACAATTTCCCAGCGCTCTGACACACACGTATCCACCAAGGAGCAGCTGATGGGCAGGTGCATCATGTAAGAAACGCGCTACAATTACCTGTTCCCTTTAGCCACGCCCACAGTTGCGATTTCTATACTCTGTCTCAGCTAAGTGTGGAGCAGGCTAACGAAAACAAGTCTCTGCGCAAGTAGTGACGCGAGACGGCTCCACCAATGAGTACGTAAGAGGAACGGAATTGCGTAGAGTGGGACTTCGCTGTGGCCACTCGATTTCCTTAGCTTCTCTGACGCGGCTTTGGTCCACAGCTTAGAGTTGACTCGCTGTATCTTTGCGGGTAAACCCTGCGCATGCCCGGCTGCGCAGTAGCAAGAGGAAGGAGGTACCGGCTGCGTGTCATTATCCTTGCATTCTGTCCATACTGTCGACCACCCAAAGGGCGAGTAGGTGGCAACTACATAAGCGTATCTCTCTCTCACTCTGCGCGGAGTAGCCAAGGCCACCCGCAAAGATACAGCTCGTCAACTCTAGCTGGGACAGGGTATATATACATTCCGTAAATAGCACGCGCGGCCCTAACATGTTATCATGTATAGTGTAAAATATCGAACTGAAGTAATGACTTCTGAACACTAGAGCTGAAATGAATCCTATATCATCAGGTGGCTACCGCAAACACTCTTATCACCGAACGCAAATAATGTTGCTGTACAAATTAATTTCACATTTTGTTTCCTTCAAAGATTTGCCGAGACACTGAAACAATAGAAAAAAAGTCACAGCTAGTTTTTGAGAGAACAACCGTATCCAGAAATACAGACTACAACCATATTCCAGCAAAAATTATGGAAACAATAATAAACAAATACCGCTGGAAATAAGCTTACGAGAAACAACAACAACGGCCCAACAAAGCAACAATCACCAGAAACAACACCATTTGGTCTAAACTGTTTACACGGTGGAGGAAGGAAAGGAACAACAACCACGCAGAGCTTCCAGTACGTGGTGTGAAATAACATTTGCTGTGCGACAAACACCTCATCAAATCATTAATGAGAGAAAACGTCATATGGATAATTATGACAATGGAAGTACATTATAGTAATGTCAGTATCTGCTATGTACCTGACGAATCGTATTTATCACTGACTACTTGTCCAATATTATGCACAGACAGGCTAATCGGGACTGGACCTACTGTTTAAAGTGAGATCCGAACCACCGTGGGTCAATTCGACTAAAAAAAAAAAAAATCCGATATCCGTTCAGGTTTCAACGGATAATCTGGATATCCGGAGTGTACAGATTTAATGAAGGTCTTGAAAAAAAAAGTACAGTGAAATACGAACATGACGAATAAAAGAATATGTAGATAGCCCGTAAAACGATAAAAATATCCGGATAATTCACACACCTGATATCCGGATAATTAGGATAATCCGAATATCCGGATATGGAATATCCGAATATCAGATTATCCTATATCCGGATAAAATTGTATCCGGATTTGGCCATCCCAACGCGAAACCCTATCGTTAGCGTAGAGCCCCTGTTGGGGGGGGGGGGGGCATCGGTTAAAGGAGGAAGAAGAGGAAAGTTCCTCTTCTCACTCTATTTCTATCTCAAATGGAAGGACATACCATGTCTCTCTCTCTCTCTCTCTCTATCTATCTCTCTCTTTTTCTCTTTGCCAGTAGGTACGTTGGTTTGTGTGCTCCTTTTATTGCGCCGCCTTTTGTGTCGTTGTTATCCGGCGTCATTGAAAATTAGACTGAGTGTTAATGCGTAATTCAACCCTTGTGGGTAAAAAAAAACTATTAGTGCTTTTCATCTCCGGGTGCCAGATTTCTTACCTGTGATATTTCATCACCAAATATATACAGGATGGCGCATATTTTATCTACCAATATCAGTTGGCAACCCTGTCGGAACGCAGGTGCTCATGCGCAGAAGTCTCCCATGCTTAGGCAGATGCACGTCTGGCAATCAGTCTGCCATGGAACATTGGCGGTTTCAAACACGGATCGTGGCAGTGGAGGCATTAATCCCAATGGGCAGGATACACTGCGGCAACAGTTCAATGAGGGTAGCCATCAACACGTGCCAGAGTGTCAGAACATGATACGATGGGTAAGCCAATAGAAAGCCATTGGGAGCGTGCAGAAGCAGAAGTCTCCAGGTCGTAGGAGGCGAATTCTCTTGCGTCCTTATGTTTGTCAGTGCAGTGCCTGCTACGTATCTTGAATGGAATCCTTTTGTATTAATGCCTCCACTGCCACGATTCGTGTTTGAAACGGCCAATATTCCATGACAGACTGATTGCCAGACGTGCATCTACCTAAGCATGGGAGACTTCTGCGCTGGAGCACCTGCATTCCGACAGGGTTGCCAACTGATATTGGTAGATACAATATGCGTCATCCTGTATATATCTGGTGATGAAATATCACACGTAAGAAATCTGGCCCAGGGAGATTAAAAGCACTAATAGTTTGTTTTTTATACCCACAAGCGTTGAATTACGCATTACCGCAGTCTAATTTTCAATGACGCCTGATAACAACGGCACAAAATGCGGCGCAGAAAAACCCGGCAGAGGCGAAAAAGAACACACGAAGCGAACGTGCTGGCAAAGAAAAGGAGGGTAGAGGCAGAGGGAGCGGCAACACGAAACGGCATTAAATAACAACGGGGGCGTTTATTTCCTTGCATTTGCGATCATGTATAATTCGCAGCCCTGGTGAAAATCCCAGAAGCCCATTGATCGGCGAGCGAACCAAACCCCTCTCCCGCATTCACAGAGCGGAGTCGAGGAAACAAAGGACAATCGGAAGAGGGCAAAAGCTCACATAAATAATTCTCTTTCTCCAAGAGGCTTCCAGTCCACCAGGTTTCGAGAAGAAAACCAGCCTGGAATCTGTTATTAATCACCTCCCCTCTCTCTCTGTTTCTCTCAACTCTGTCTCTCTCTCCGTCCTGTTCCTCGGTGATGACGCAAACAGATCGAAGGAATCGGGAAAGCGTTCTGGAAAAGGAGGTCCCGATCGGAGAGACTCCTTGCTAATTGGGTACCTAATTAATGCGAATAAGCAATAAGGAAACAATAGATCCGTGTAGGTTAATGAGATACGGCTGTCTATCTTGTGCGCAGCGTTCGCAATGCCTCTTCCCCGGAGCCGACAAAAGCAACAACAGTGATGCTGTAAGTACCATGTCGAAATGGAGACGGCTGGATTGATAAGTGTCAGTTTTCAGTATCTACAGCATATCGAAGACACACAGCAACCGGTTTCCAGGCAAACATGGCCACTGAATCAAATGAAAACGCATTAAGGTGACAAATGCAAATCAATGAGTACAGTAAGGTGACAAATGTATATCAAGCAGTACAGTAAGGTGAAAAATATATATCAAGCAGTACAGTAAGGTGAAAAATATGTATCAAGCAGTACAGAAAGGTGAAAAATATGTATCAAGCAGTACAGCAAGGTGAAAAATATGTATCAAGCACTACAGTAAGGTGAACAATGTATATTAAGCAGTACAGTAAGGTGAAAAATATGTATCAAGCACTACAGCAAGGTGAAGAATGTATATCAAGCAGTACAGTAAGGTGAAAAATATGTATCAAGCAGTACAGAAAGGTGAAAAATATGTATCAAGCAGTACAGTAAGGTGAAAAATATGTATCAAGCACTACAGCACGGTGAAAAATGTATATCAAGCCGTACAGTAAGGTGAAAAATGTGTACCGAAGAGTACAGAAAGGTGAAAAATGTCTATGAAGCAGTAGAGAAAGGTGAAAAATATGTATCAAGCAGAACAGTAAGGTGAAAAATGTATATCAAGCAGTACAGTAAGGTGAAAAATATGTATCAAGTAATACAAGTAGGTGAAAAATGTATATCAAGTAGTACAGTAAGGTGAAAATGTATATCAAGCAGTACAGTAAGGTGAAAAATATGTATCAAGCAGTGCAGTAAGGTGAAAAATGTATATCAAGCAGTACAGTAAGGTGAAAAATCTACATCAAGCAGTACAGTAAGGTGAAAAATGTAGTATATCAAGTAACACAGTAAAGTGAAAAAATGTATTTCAAGCAACACAGTGAGGTGGAAAATGTAGCTTCAGAGAAAAATGACAGATGGTAGTGAGATATTTGATGAGGTGAAGTATCAGATGACAATCAACAACACAGCAGCATATGTCAGGAGGAGAGGTTCAGAGGAACTCCACTCCAGGCAGCTCACGGTGTACAACAGACATGAAGTGAAGTGAGGCACATTATATAGAGTGAACTTGGTTGGTGCGGCAGCTTACTTTATATTTTGCAATATAGATTTTTAAAGCGCACTTACACACCAAAATGGAATCAAAGCATTCTAACGAGACACCCCCAACCCAAATGAATGCAAGCTTCTACACTAAATACGTACATAAACAAGAATGAACATCACATTTCTGTAACTTGGCAGATGACTATTTCTGAACCGTGTTCCTGATACAAAATCCACATTGCAATGGTTGGGTGACCTCAAGAACAGTGGACTGGTCGTTTATAGGTGACGACGACCGTTCACACACACATACAGAAATAAGCTCCACGTTCAGCTTTTGATGACGCCCTACCAGACGACCATTAAAGAGGACGTGCACGCCGCAATAAACAACAACAAAAGCCAAAGAACAAAGGACAAAGTCGCCAGGGTCATAGCGTGTCGAACTGCTCATCTGCCACCCGCTGACTCCAGAATTAATGATCCATCCAAAATAGTGCTATTTCCTGAGAAACACGACTTTGCGAAAATAGGGGAGAGAAAGATTATCCTCCCCTTTTCTGTTCCCCTCCCCCGAACTCAAGCGGCGACTTTCAAAACGTTGGGTACACAGGAAGAGCCAATCTCCTTCAAAAGCAAGCAGGGGCTTCATTTTCACAGAATCCAACTCCGGTTGATCCTCTCGGAGGGAACAACGACGAGGTTAGAGAGAGAGATAAATCCCTCTGTGATGCACAAGTAAGAAATTTTAGGCGACCTTTTGTGTCACAATTCTAGTTCTGTGAAAAGAACTTATGACATGATCCCCAAGTCTCGTTGATGGTGTTCGAAAATTCACTCACGGTTTGTGCACCCATGTTCCTAGAATGAGACAAACTACATTTAATTTTTTCACTTGTAGCTCTGTAAATAAGATTGTGAGACCATTGAAATGCCGACCGAAAAGTTCAGGTTAGGACAAATAATTTCTATGTATGACACTTATTTATTTGAAAACCGAATCATGTGGAGACGTTCGTAGGCAATATACACAGAAATTCCCTGTTGTTGCAGCCTCGGGTAGAGAAACAGTTAGGCAACTTGTTCTGAGATTAAGAGAAACTTGATCGTTATAACCTAGAGTATGCCACTTCGCCGACCTCCGTGCTACAACGCCAGTGGTTAAGGGTTCGAATCACGGATTGGGCATAGATGTTCTTCGAGAGTGTACCTTCATCAATTTCCACACTCATCCTCATAGTGGCAGAAAAGCGACGCATAATATCAAAAAATAAAATTTCAAAATTGAGCATGCAACTTCATATGAATAGAACTCTATAAACAATAGGATAATTTCGTTAGGTTTTTGTTACGACATGCAGGAAATACGAGGGTCGTTCAAAAAAATAAGTTTCGACATGTCTAGATAAGTACATAACTGTACTACTTCTCAATATAATCGCCTTGCACATTGAGGCATTTTTCCCAACGCTGCACCAGCTTATCGAAGTCTTGTGCAAAAACGTCCGGGCTCAGGCCTTGCAACACTCGTCTTACTGCGGCCTGGACTTCCGAACCAGTTCGAAAACGCCGACCATGTGTGGCAAAAGACACATCCACCGACATCCACAGGAAGCTGGTTTCTGTGTACGGTGGCACTCTAATGTCTGTGAATATGGTGCAACATGTTCACCGAAGGCAGAGTAGGGATTCTTGATGAAGTTGGATCCGGTCGTCCCTCAATTGGCTCCACTGATGAGAACATCGCGCTAAATCAAGGATGTAAGGTGGATGCTGTGAAGCCATTTGCACATTCGTACCGAATCACGGCACGCACTTCTTCCTGACACCAGCTGTCCAATACACGTGCATCTGCCTTCCTCTCTAATGGGGCGAGCCCGGCGTTTTACGATCTTTGGTCGTTTCCTTCCCCTCTGCGCATGAGCCTTCATGTCTGCGGGAGAAATGCCTAGCGTTTCTTGAAGGCAACAGATAGGACTCGTCAACCATGTGCATAGTGTTACACAATTATTTTTGTAACAAATTTTATGGCACAGGAAAATGTATTTACTGAACGACTCTCGTATCTAGGACCTTCGAAATATAGTGCCCTTCAACTTTGGCATTATTTTCAAGGATATGACATTAATAACAAATAAGCCATTATGCAACAAGAATTAAACACAAATTCCGCCACAACTTGTCTGTAGAAATGACGATCCAAGATCGCCAATTCCCACCACCATCCAACTACCTAACCAAATGACCACGACCGTTTTTAACCTATGAACAGATAACTGTAGTTAATGTAATTTTATGGACTGACTTTTTACAGGTATATTGTGCGCGGTGCTATAGCCGGTAGCGTATCTGACTGTTACCCAGGCCCGGGGTGGGTGAACGGAATTATATCGGACTTGCCCATGCATAAAGCGGATCTGGGGTTCATTCGGCCTCAAATAGATGGTACCTGGTGAGCAAAAGCGGCCGGGGCGTGGTGCTGATCACATCTCGTCCAAAATGACCGAGATAGATAATGTATGGGGTCCATATCTCTTAATTGTGCCTTCAAAGCAAGGTGCAATATGCACGGGCAACTTTACCTACCCACACCCAAAAAAATGAACAAGTGAATTGCCACAAAAATGATGGTAACAGGACATCCATTTTGGTGTAAACGCGGAATTGGCGTTGTTCAACACCATTTTTGGTGTCCTGTTACACCATTTGACGTCGCACCACACCAAGTATGAAGGCCTTTAACACTCGATTAATAGTTGTGCTACACCAATTACGGTGTTACATCGCTTTTGGTTGCAACTCAGTTGAATAATTTTTAGGGTGTACCTACAACACTATTTTCGTTAACGCAAAGCAGCCGAGCTCCTCCGTGGCGGAGTGGTTAGCACAGCGAACTACGACGCCAGGGGTTCCGGGTTCGAGTTCTAGCCTGGGCATGGGTGTTCCTTGTGAGTGTCTCTTATCAATTTCATATCAACACTCATTCTCACGCTCACAATTAGCCAGAGAAAAGCGAGGTAAAATAAACCAACTTAATCACTAACGCAAAACATTGGTGAAAGCGTACTTAACGTATTTCGGAATCATCCGAAATTCATTTGTCAAATCTCGAATCGAAATGTTTACCGAAAATGAAACTAGGAGGCAGAAGTCCTCGGGAACGAATTCTTTAGTCGACTCTGCTTAGAGATGCGGCGGGCATCGTGCGGATTTGTCATCAATGCAGCCTCCCCCTTTCTACTGAAGGGTCGAATCCAAGAAGTCATTAGGTCTGAAAAGATTTAATGCGGTCGTAGGCAATTTACGGTCCATCGTCAATTCGAAGCGAGGCGACCAACGGAGAAAACAACGGGAGGTTCTCTCTCCGCATCGCGGCATTTCTCCATCACTAAGCAGCGAGGGGCCATAAAAGACCCCAGCGGTGTTTATCCGCATCCCCGATGTCCTTTTTGGCTTGACAAGCGATATTGACGTTGGGAAGAAAATTGTTTCGGAGGGTAGAGTTGAAGTTTTTTATGCGAAGTGGCGTAGGTGGTTAGCCACGCGGGGGGTGAAAGGCAGACGGGGCCGTCCCAGAGAGTTCCCCGTGTGGGTGAAAATAAATTGAGACAACAGCTGCTGAATATTCTTGTCCAGATAGGCATCCCAGTAGGGACGTGTCCAAAAGGAAAGGGAATTCTAACGACTCATCACGTTCTCCAAATTCCGATTGCTTCATTCAATGAGGGGCAGTGGCATGCCCAGGATTTTCGAAAGGTTACGTATATTTTTACTGTAGTACTCAGTCCTCATTTTGCCATATATTCCTGCCTTTAGTTAGGAATACTGGGCCAAAGGGGAGGGGGGTATAAGCCCCGCCAACTCCCCATTGGGCACGCCACTGATGACGGAACTAAAAGATGGTCATGCATAGCCAGTGGAACTTCTTTCTAACAAACACTAATGAGGAACTTTATTAGTTACCAAAAAGTGTTCGCTATTCGGAAACAACTTCATCAAGCATCAATGGTACAAAAACACGATTTGTACACCCAACGGCAAAAGTAACAGTAGCCGAATTTTCCATCACCATTTTCATTCGATCTGTATTGCACAATATGGTGATAATTAATTGATATAAGGACTTCAATAAGCAGAGGGAAATGAATGTTTTGCACCAACATAATTTCATTCCTTAAAACTACACAGGATGTAGAATAAAAAGTAATGGAAATTACGATGGACAATTTGCCTAACATTATCTTTGCCGTCGACTGTACAACAGTGTTCTATGCATTTAAATGCTTTAAATTTCTTCCAAGTATAATAAGCAAAATTGATCATGCATGCAAATTTTCCACGTTCATTTCTAATGTGCGTAAACGTCACCAAAAGTTATCTGGCGGCCCTGAAATAATTCCAAGTCCAGAAATTGTTAATGTGACAACGTAGCTCTGTGGGGGAGCTGAAATTAGCCAACTTTACGACAGGCTCTATTACCACATGACAAACACTGTGGTGAGATGCTGAGATGATGAGGTTAAAAAATATAAACCATCATTATAACTGAGCATCAAAAATGGAAGCTTAAAATGTAGGAATAATGTTAGAAAATATTTACGATTCTGCTTGTTCAAATTGAATACAGAGTAATTTTTGTGGGGTTTGAAACACTGAAGAAGGTAATGGTTCACCTGGAGAAAAACGCAGTCATGTATGAACACAAGAGTTACGAATAGTGTAAGGGAAATTCATATTTTCACGACTTGAAAAATGCTGTCCTTTCCGCACAATTTCATATTTTTCCACCGTCTGCAGTTTGTCACTGCTTCATCATGAATTTTATGCTTACCTTCTAGTGAAGGGTGACTAGACAAAACAGAATATCCTGAAGAGTCTGTTTGCATTCCACTTGCCCCATCAAGTTAAGTTAGCTTCGAGTGGACGGGCACTGATCCTGCAACTTAACTCATCATAGCAGTCATCATTCTTTTTTTTCTGCGAATGTTTTGGCATATATCACGCTGGAAAAATCGCAGAGGCAGGCCTCGTTTTGCAGCTGGGATGTCAATTTGGTTATTAAAGTACATGCGGGGATATTCATGGTGGCAGGGGGGAGGGACGCAGGGTGACAAAAGGCACTGGGAGAAATTGGATGGACAGTTTGATCCACGACATCGCAAAAGCCAAGCGACAGGGAGCTGTCATCCGAATGTGACGCACCCCTCCCGTCCGGACACCCACATTCGCACATAACACATCAACAAACGAGAAGGCATAGAAACAAGGATTAGAACGACACGCCAATCCACACCATCCCCCTCTCCCCCCAATCCGCCACTGCGCTCCAACTCCCCTGGCTAATGAACGCTGATTTCTGAAATGGATGCAGCACAGTTCTGGGAACTTGCTGACGCGATAATTAACTCGAGATTATCGAGGCGGAGAGATTCGTCGATACATCGATTGACTCGGTAAAGGATGCACGGGAGTGACAGTCGAGACTTGACATGACACAACAACGACGCCGGGAACGTGAAAGTGGGAAACATCAAAAGAGAAAACAAGTTATTATCTGTCTAAGTCACTCACTTCTCTCACAGTTTTAATTTGCTGCTCCTTGGGTGAGTTAGGTCTTCATTTTATCGACGATTTTAAAGTTCTCTTGACAGAGGAAATCAAAGGGGAAAATGGCAAGTGAACGTTGGGAACGCCTAGAGGAACTTGTGGATAAAATCATGAAATCCCAAGGTTTTGGACAGAGAAGAATAGACTAAAATTGTGGAGAAGGCGATGATCTTATATGTATGATTAGAAGAGGACGAAGGGAGAATGCTATCGTAGATTTAGAAGAGGAGGAATGAAGAATGCCATTGTAGATTTAGAAGAGGAGGAATAGAGAATGCCATCGTAGGCTTAGAAGAGAAGGAATAGATGATGATTAGAAGAGGAGGAATAGATGATGATTAGAAGAGGAGGAATAGAGAATGCTTAGAAGAGGAGGAATAGAGAATGCTATCGTAGGCTTGGAACAGGAGGAATAGAGAATGCTATCGTAGGCTTAGAAGAGAAGGAATAGATTGGACTGGATTGATTTGGTGTTTTAAGTCTACTTTAGCACAGTAAGGCTAATCAGGACTGGACCTATAGTTTAAAGTGGGATCCGAACCACTATGTTCCCCCGCCGGGAATGGAACCCAGGACCTCTTGATTACAAGGCGACAATGCTACCACTGCGCCATCGGGAAGGCCTGAGAAGGAATAGAGAATGCTATCGTAGACTTAGGAAAGGAGGAATAGAGAATGCTGCTTGAAGAGAAGGAAGGGAAAATGTTATCGTAGACTTAGAAGAGGAGGAATGGGGAATGCTATGGTAGACCTAGAAGAGAAGGAAAAGAGAATAATATTGTAGAAGAAGATAAAGGGAGAATGTTATCGTAGAAGATTCTTCTCAACACTATACTATGCTATTTCAGTTCCTGGGGTTCTTATACAGATTCACGAAGAGCGAAATTTATAATCGCAAATTCAACGATGTGAGTAGCCTATCACTATACCATGGAAACGATTTCGCTCGAAAGCTTGAATAACAAAAATAAGCGAGGAAACGCAGCATAAGGAATTGGCAATTAATGCTGTAAATTATATTGATTGATTGAGTGGATCAAAATTCTTGTCGCTTCAGCACTTAGGCTGGCTGCACCAGTCACATACTGAAAAACAGGCTACGAAGGTCACAATAAAATATGTCTGGTATTCTGTTAGATATAAACTCTTTAAGAAGACTAAAAATCAATATATATATATATATATATATATATATATATATATATATATATATATATATACATACACACACACACACATACACACAGAGTGTTCCGGGAGGAAGCGGCAATACTTTGGGAACTGGCAGTATGGGCGATTCTAAGCAAAAAAGTTCATACGAACATGGGTCCGATTTTGAACGATAACTGAGATATGAACAGAAATAAAAATGATGTAGGAAAACGTAAACAAAAACAGTAACAAGTAAAACATGGCAATGTAATGGTAATTGTGTAAGTAAATACGAGAAGGGACATGCTGATACTAATCTATATTGCATGAATTTGTCGTGTAACAGTAATTAGCACACGATAATTAAGTAATGAAGCAAGGAATAAATGTAGAAAAATGAAATTAACACTTGCTGGTCAATACTCACATGAACGAATGTAAGGAGGGAAAAGGCCACAGAAATGATAGCAGATCACAGCACATTCTCAAAAATACCACCACCATCACACTTCTTAGCGCGTCGGAGGACATCTTATGTTGCACTACAAAGTTCCCGATGATGTTCCCGGATTAACGCAGCAGCATTCATAATGCGAATGTGCAGTTCATCCCTTGTATTCACCCTTTCCTGGTAAACCTCCTGCTTGATTCACTCCCATAAACAGAAATCAGCAGAGGTTAGGTCGGGAGAACGAGGTGGCAATCTTGCGAAATTGTCAGGAAACGTTATGGTTTACTAAGGGGCCTTGGTAGCTTGGTCGGTACGGCGTTCCACTGGCAATCCAAGGGTCGCCGGTTCGACTCCCGAGCGGGGAAACCCGAAATTGTTCTGGCGGTGGAAGAGGTTCCAGCGCCTATCCAGCGTCGAATAACATGAGTATTTACTTACACAATTACCATTACATTGCCATGTTTTACTTGTTAATGTTTTTGTTTACATTTTCCTACATCATTTTTATTTCTGTTCATATCTCCGTTATCGTTCAAAATCGGACCCATGTTCATATGAACTTTTTTGCTTAGAATCACCCATACTGCCAGTTCCCAAAGTATTGCCGCTTCCTCCTGGAACACTAGACTTATGGGGAGATGAGGAGCATTTCGCATAAAGTTCGGCATATTATAAGTCAAGAATAAATTAAATTTTTATGTAGGAACCTATGAGCCTTTGTTGGGAGGAAGCCAACTAGACATTACCCGTCAATAAGAATAGAGACAGTGAAGATACATCTGAGTTCAAGCAGAGGAAAAGAGGGAGCACGGAGTCCTAACAAAATTGAAAGACTGGGAGGTAAAACTCCCAATATTTCTCAAAAACGTCAAAGGAAAAGCGCAATATCCTGGAGTATCTGCAATTAGCATAACGTACCAGCAGAGCGAGTTGTAAACGTTTTGGGATATAGCCAATTTCTTAAAGTAAACTTCGCTTAGAGAATCTATGCGACACAGGACATAACTTTTACGATATTTTCGAAGGATACAAACCGAATTCAGTGAACAGACAAGAACGTTAGTCTGTCTTTCGCAGTATTGACTGAAGCAAAACCATATATAAAGAACAGAGGAAGACGGAAGCAAATTTTAATTAAATTCACCGGACAGGCCACTGTCGCGACGGTAATTATTCTCCTTTTTCTGGTAGAGGAGGGGAATGTGTGGGGAGTTCCGAAATTGCAGCAATTAAAATTTGCCCCCACCTCCAGGAGACGCCATTAAATAGCTACATGGCCGCATGGACGTCGGGCTGGATGTATAACACGTTTTGTCCCTCGGTCCTCCTGGTTTGTGTAATCTCATATTCAGGTCACGTGCTTAGCAGCCAACTATGGATCCTTCTCCCTCTCTCTCTGGGAGTCGAGTTTTCTTTCTCCGCCAGGGTGCACTGATATGCATCTGCAGACATGGTTTAATGACCTGTGTGACACGCTTTCATGAGAGGTCGGGAGTACCGAAAATTGCCATTTTGGACATCGTCTCTCGCGTTATGAGGAATATTTCGTGCGGATTTTCCCTTCGCTGTGTCTGGCGGAGCGTTCCTTCAACTCCTGACTCTTGTGGGACGTAATGAAACGATAGCAACGTCGAAATATAAACCAGAATGTTTTTAAGAGTGTTTTGGAAGGAAACGGATAATGCAAACTCGTAGAACATTATCGTCATGATCCTTTTTGTGCTGCAGTTGGTTTGAAGACACTATGGAGAGAAAGCAAAGGGGTATGTTGATGCTGATTTGTCAGCTGCATGTATTTGCCAATAAATATGCCGTTAGTGAAAAAAAAAAAAAACATGCTAAACATTCATGGCTTAAGGGGAGTGTTGGACCTTTGCATGTGGAAGCAAAGTCGTTTTCGAAAATTCTCCTTTCAAGAAACCTCTGAGAAACTTGGTTTTGAGAAATTACAGCTGTCTACAATTTCCCCAAGAGCATGCAAGTGATTCTTCGTGTAGTTTTAATTTCATGGTACCTATATCTTTATAATAGCTTCGTAGTTCCACAAGACTGTTTTCTAACACAGGTATTTAGTCAACAGTGAAAGCGAATCACATTAAGATACACTTGAATGAAATGGAAGTAATTCGAAGTACTTAGATGTGATTTCTTCAGAATTTGGAATATTTTACAGTTTTTCGAAAGGATAATTTTCAAAAACGAGTTTGTTGGCTACCCATTAGAGCAAGAGAGAGAAAGATGTCGTTGCTGTTTGTCAGCTACACGTCTCAGCGATGTCAACAATGCTGCGGTCAGTGTAAGATCGATGTCAAACATTCCTTGAGATCTGAACGTGAGCATTCCCCGCAGAAAACCCTAGGGATGCTGATGAGGCGCATCCCTTACGTAAAGGTAAAGTTCCGCCATGCACATAGCACCGTGCCATGAAGGCACATTTAGGGAATGTGGGTGTAGGGCCGCACACATTTTCGATCTTGGCCATTTTGGAGGTGATGCGATCAGCACCACGCTAGGCCGTCTTTGATCCTCAGGGTTGCCCCCAGGTACCCATTGACGTGAGGCTGGATGAGCCCCAGAGCCGACTTAATGCGGGGGGGGGGGATTCCGAACTTAGATCACCCACCCCGAATATCGAACCCGGGTCCCCGCGTTGCAGTCGGACGCCCTAAAGACTAGACAATCGCGGATCTTACAAGAATCCCTTTCAAGATTTACATGAGTATTTGAATTTTTATTTTACGTGCCTTTCCCCTCTCATCAGGCTCATCGCGACGATGAAAATGAAATAAGATTGGATGATATTCATGAAGAGATACTCTTCAAGAAACGCTGATTTACAGGCGGGGACTGGACCACTCAACTTGCGGCGGGATTATATGCATAATAATTAATTTACTACAAAAAAAAATGCTGCCTTGCTCCTAAAACAGGGAGGTTTAAATAGTGACCCTTTGGAAAGGATCCAAATTGTCAAACCAACTTCCACATAGTACATCCTTCACTGCATTATGCAGACTAACGAAGCTGGTGTCTGGACCCACAGGTGGGAGGGAGGGGCATTGTTGTGTCATGTTCATATGTGTTTGTGATTATTCTTTCATCCTCATCTTCGCGATTAGACAAAAGTACAGAAAAGCGATGTAAAATAAACCAATTCAATCAATCCTGATGCAGGCTACTAGTTTGTGGACCATCTCATGACTTAGGCAGTAAACGTAGCTCGAACATGCTTTTTTGCAAAGTGAGACACGGCCTTGTTAGGGATCGTTCCCGGCGTCAAGAAACAGGTTTTAGGGTGTGGAACGCAATGAATACGAACAACAAAGCATCCGTGCGTGCTTGTAAGGAAGTTCCCGGCAGCCTCATGCTAAAGGGACATTAATTTAGAGCGAAGGGCGCCAGATACGAGGGCCGCGATTGTATCAATCCAAGGGGCCCGCCGCTGTTTATCTCAGTCGGACTTCTCGTGTCGTACATTGCGCCGCGGAGACGAAAATGGGAACACGTTTGTTGGGTAATATGTCATGGCCATTCCTCCCGTATGATCGCTGAAGGGAATAAAGTCTATCTGATATCTTCATCCCCCCTTCTCCACTTAAAGGTAGGAAATACCTGATGGGGAAAGGGTAACCAAGCCCTTGCGTTAAAGGCGCCATCAACTGAACGCGAGCTTTGAAATTCACAATCTACTTTTCATTCTAAAATTAGCATTCAAACCGTGGTAGTCTCAAAACTTCTCTCAATAAAGGCATCAGGAGTTGAGAACAAGATACACCAATCTCAACTCCTTTCTCAATACGCGCATCAAGAACTTAGAACCAAATACAGCAATCTCAGCTCTTCTCTCAATAGGGAGATCAGCAACAGAGAACATCCAGAAATTTCAACTCTTCTCTCAATAGGGATATCTAGAACATAGAACAAGATACAGAGATCTCAACTCTTTCTCAATAGGGATATCTGGAACATAGACCAACATCCAGAAATTTCAACTTATCTCTCAATAAACGCAACAGGAACTGAGAACGAGACGAGACAAGCCAAAGTCTCGTCTCGTGGGCAACACTAATCGGGAACATAGAACAACATCCAGAAATCCCAACTCTTCTTTCAATAAACGCAACAGGAACTGAGGACAAGATACAGTAATCTCGACTCTTTTGTCAATAGGGATATCAGAAACATAGAACAAGATACAGCATTCTCAACTCTTTCTCAATAGGGATATCAGGAACATAGAACAAGATACAGCATTCTCAACTCTTTTCTCAATAGGGATATCAGGAACATAGAACAAGATACAGTATTCTCAACTCTTTTCTCAATAGGGATATCAGGAACATAGAACAAGATACAGCATTCTCAACTCTTTTCTCAATAGGGATATCAGGAACATAGAACAAGATACAGCATTCTCAACTCTTTTCTCAATAGGGATATGAACATTCAGAAATCTAACTTCTCTCAATAAGGAATCAGGAACTGTGATCAAAATGCAGCAATCTAAACTCTTTTCTCAATAAACATATCAGGAATATACGTAGAACTAAAGGGTGAGAGGCAAATGCGTAGATCTGGACATACGAACACGACCGTAGCAGCTTCCGACCCGTTAGCTTAGTGCGTTCAGTGGTCGACTCACAATCTCGTAAATCAGGTTGTGAATGCTGGTCTTGACAAGGGTTGTTTCTTGTGTCCTTTCATCAATTTCGTCTAAATGACCATTACTTCATCGTCGCAACTGCCTGAAGCCAGTCACAAAACAATACGAATAAAACCTTAGTGGAGAACAATTTTGCGCGCTGAAGTTAACAATTATCGAAAAACTACGCCTTCAAGAATGACACAGAAACGAAACCACGCAATAATCAATAGCATTTTACGTCATGCACCGACAGGGCCCACAAATGAACCTAGCGTCTTACAGTCCACCCGAGGTTTACTGTTTCAAGGAACCCCACCTTACAACGGGAAACGGTTGAAACTTTTTTTCCCCCCAGCCAGAAGGCCCATTATTCCGCGGACATAAATCCGAGAACCTTCCTGTTCCGCAGAGAAAGGACCAGCTTAGATCCAAAGTTGAGATCAATACGTCTCGTGGCTGAAATTTTCTCCTGCAGATCCAACGTATCATTTTCGGTCCGTTCTGGGAAGGGCGCTATTCGTGGTTAATTGACTCGTGCTCGTGACGGAAGTTTTGCGGTTCAAAGCTTGAAACTCGCTTTCGAATACCGCGGAAGAGTAAGTGAACAAAATTATTTAATGAAGTTTTCTTGGCACGGCCCACAGATTTCTCACCAGAGTAGTTTTAACGGTAATGGAATTTCTTCGGTAGCCTTTCATACCAGGATAAATCCCTTTTAGTGTTGCCCACGGGACGAGACGGGACAGGCTTTTAAAAATTCGAGACGAGACGAGATTGACCATGTGTCATAAGACAAACGAATATTTTCGAGACGAGACAGCATTTCCACGAGGCTCCACGAGACGAGACAGGCCAAAGTCTCGTCTCGTGGGCAACACTAATCCCTTTCGAACTTTCCAGAACAAACTGGCGACAATATCATTAGTCGGTAGTACTTTCCTAGTGATTGGATATTAATACTTCTATGTAGGTCAATATATTTCAATATTCTCGTTTATCTGTTTTGAAGAACAGGGTAGTCACTTCTTTTGAACTGTACCTTCAAAATTTACTTTACAATGCGGGATTTGATTTCATTTTTATTATACAGCGTCGCTTTTCTTTCACTTTTGGCTAATCGCGACGAAGAGGATGGGAAATAATGTGCTGGAATTGATGAAGAGAAACTAAAAAACAATACATCTGCCCAAGCCAGGATTCGAACCCTGGTCACTTGTGGTTTTACCGCACCGTGCTAACCAACCAGTCACCTAGGCCGGCGATGCGTTATCAAGAACGCACACACAAAAAAATCTCCACTAAAAATTGAACTCCAGACTTCCTGAACGCAATCTAGAAACGACATGGAAATTTCCCATGACGTCAGGCAACGGTTTTCTTGACGTAAACAAGTCATCAGGTTTTTATGACTTTCTACAACATATGTTATTAGGATTGTGATTATTTTCAGAAAGTACATTTGCCCTATTCAAATTCGAATCCCGGCCTGGGGACGGATAGTAGAAAAGCGACGATAAGATAACAAAATACGAGGCAAAGTCAAATGAAAAACGTAATTTATGTTTGCTTTTATCTGGTAGATTTATGCATGTAATGTGAACAATTTTGCTGCAATTCAACACAGACCCATTGCTGATTATTTTTAAATCGAGGTGCATGTATACCTCAAGAAGAAGAATCGTTTGGTATACACGTGCAGTCACTTATGAGCCATTGCGAAGGTCATTCCGCCGATCATGCCTGCGAACTGAGGCCACTGTCGAAATCCCTGCTCCATTCGTAAACTTGCTGGTGCGGTAGACCATCATCACCTTGGGTAGACATGCATGGAGATATTGAATTTTCATTTGCCAGAGAATTTCTATAGGTTTTGTGCTTCCAGAGGACAAGAAACCACTGCTCCTTGCTGATGTGTGCCCGAGGCACCATCTTTAAAATGATAACACTGGCGTTTCGAAGCTCACTTGATCAGTGTTGCAGCCTTGAGGTAGTTTTGTGAGATCTATAATTCTTGTAGGACTTTCAAGGTTTTTCATGCCACACTCCTCCATACATACAACTGGTGAGATGACGTGCAGAGCATACATTCGTCACTTCCGCGAGTGGATCGAGTAATGCTTAGAGACGTCGGTGACAAGGAGGAGATGTCGTCTGAATCCAAAGACCACCCACAGTCCCACTTGTGGTTGGGACCATCCCTCATTGTATACTCTGTCCAAGCAATCTATGGAGCAAAAGAACGAAAAATAGTCCTCTGCGCAAGTAGTGACTCGAGAGGGCTTGACCAATGAATGCGTTAGGGGCATGTAGGCAGTGTTGCCACATGAAGGGAAATTTCCCTTTTTGAAGGGAAATTTGGAGCTAATTATAAGGGAAAAGGGAAATTTGATTAAAAATAGCGAATTTTCAGGGAAATTTTAAGACAGACCCAACATTAATTATATTAAACATTATAAGTGATTTCAGTTTTGAAAATGAGAACTTTTTAATTTTACTTTGTCGTATACTTTCGTTCTGAAAGTAAGGGTGGAATTTAGGTTGGTCCACATCTGGCTACCGGTTGGGGCCGGAGGTCATTGACCATTCACCCTTATGTCCCGGCTTTGGGAGTGGGAGTCTGAGGGTATTGTTTATGTAAAGCTTTCCCTGGTTCACTGCCCGTGCAAACCATAAAGTTATCTTTGTCGCAAACTATTATATGTACTTCAGTCTTCATTGGACACTGGGTTATTCGTTTGGTTTGGTTTGAGTTGCTGTTTTAAGTCCACTTTATGCACAGTAAGGCTAATCGGGACTGGACGTACAATTTAAAGTGGGATCCGAACCACTTGTGCCTCCACCGGGTATCGAATCTGGGACCCCTTGATTACAAGGCAATGACGCTACCACTGCGCATGGGGAGGCCCACTGAGTTATTCGTGTGCGAGTGTTTGGTGGAAGGTTGTGTCTGTCTTGGACGATGGAAGAACAAGGGAAGCAAAGGAAACGATCTGCAACTCCAGAATATATTAGAAAACGTCGTGGAGAATTATCGGAAGATGAGAAAACACAGCGGAAACAAGTTTAAAATTTCGTGCGGAGTGGCAAGAAGTGACTAACATACCTCTCAGACTCAATGGATTAAATTTTAATAAAAAAAACTTGCTGTGTTTTAGAAGTTCCACCTAATATGTGAAATTTACCAGAATGGAACATTTACTCAGGTAGGTACTATATTTTTTTGGTTACTCAAGAATAACCCCCATACACATGCGTCAAATTTAAAAATTTTGATGGGGAAGCAAAAATGTGATTTTCCACACAAACTCTTCATACTTAAAGGAAGTGACGCTTCATCTACGCCTTACTAGAACAGCATTTTGTGTAGAATATTTTTAATTTTCTTCTGATGGTGTGATGAAGACAAAAGGGCATTGGCCTCCCTAAATCCAATCTCTGCTTGTGTGTTTGGCTTTTTACTTAAGAAAATCTTACTTACTTAAAGTTAGCAACTTTCTTTAACGTAGTTTTAGCTTTCATCTCAAAACGAAAAAATTGACTTGATTTAGCAACAAAATCTAAATCTTCCAAAAAAAATACATTTAAAGTTATCGATTTATTGATTTTATTGTTTATTGATTTGGTTTATTTTACTTCACTTTTCTGCCACTTTTGGCTAATTGCAAAGATGGGGATGAGTGATGATATGATGAAATTTATGAATCGACACTCACAAACAGCCATGCCCAGGCTGGGATTCGAACCGGAACCACTGGGTCGTAGCATTTAAAAGTTAAATTGTTTAACATTTTATACATACATACAAACATGAGTCAACGATAATATTTATTATTATTATCATTATTATTATTAATAATTATTATATTTGGATGAAGGGAAAAAATGGGCAAAAAAGGGAAATTTTACCCCTTGCAAAGGGAAATTGTGCTTACAGATTGTGGCAACACTGCATGTAGGGAACAACGCGACTGCAGCTACCAGCCGTTCGCACCAGTCGCACTGTTTCGCTCCGCCCACTGAATTACCAAAGATTCCTGGAACAGAGTATAGGCTAACAGCGAGGTCTTTGGCTGCAAGCAAAAATATTACTAGAGCCCAAATAATAGTTCTAATGCCAAAAAAAAATGTATCTAGGTAGTCTCTATAAGGGAAACGATTTGTCCACAAAAATTTGAAATGTTTCTCTCAATCCTATCGATGACACAATGAGGGTCGACCATATCCACGATAAGACCCGCACCCTCGACCACATGCGTTTGTACTCTACCAGTAACATTAGTTTTAAAATCCACGTCCATAATTAATTTTACCAAACTTCTGCGCTCTTAGCACAACAGAATATGACACGTGTCTGTAGCACATTCATTTGTATCCTGGCAGTTCTGTCCTCTTTATCATCCTTAGTTAGTCATGTTATCTCAATGAGGGACTTCCCAATGGCGTACTGGTAGTGTCGTCGCTTTGCAATCAAGGGGTCCCAGGTTCGATACCCGATGGAGGCACATAGTGCTTCGGATTTCAAATCAAACTGTAAAAATTATTAGAAAATGTGCACAAAATTACTAATTTCCATAAGAAGATGACGATCCTTCAGGAGTTGGCTTTGGTTTGAGTTGCTGTTTTAAGTCCACTTTATGCACAGTAAGGCTAATCGGGACTGGACCTACAGTTTAAAGTGGGATCCGAACCACTTGTGCCTCCACCGGGTATCGAACCCGGGACCCCTCGATTACAAGGCAATGACTTCAGGAGTTGGCAAAGCGATTTCTAGTGTTAAATATCATCATGCAAATTCTAGATATTTACTATTGTTTCGGCAGGCAGACAATTTCATATCGTTAATCCTATTTATTTCATATAGCTTTCTTTCCTGCTCAACATAGGTCCCCGAAAATGCTACGTTTGACGTTTCCATGTCTATGAATATGGGTAAGAGAAATAGTAATGATTTTTATTATTATTACTTTGTGATTACTGATTTAAATTTTTAAAATAAGAGAATAATTGAACACAAAGTCACTTAACTTCAAAAATACCAACACAATAACAAGGAGAAGCCTTCCATCTATTCAATTCCATCACTACAGTATTGTGAGATCTCCAGATTTTGGACTCAGCATACGACACTGATATATGAAGAGAGAGAGAAGGGGGGGAGGGGTGGCAGACTTAGAGTACAGTATTGAGAGAGATGATAAAAACTTTCAAATATTGTATCAAGCACAGAAATAGATAATGATTATAAAGTGGAGTGGTGTGCACAGTAAATATGAATATTTTTTTAAAAAACTGAACCATTAAAATTACATTAATTAGAGTTAGATTTTAATAGTTTAAAAACAGTCATGGTGATTTTTTAAGGCATCGTAAGACAGAGAAAACTGACGGTTTGGTAATGTTATCTCTCCAGTCAACTGTGTACTCTGTACCGCTGTTGATGAGACAGTCATAAGATTATAATCTGAAAGACTAATTCATAATTAATTATAAAAGTGGCATTATGGTCATTTCTGAGTTCATTAAGAGAAAAGGTTATAAGAAGCTATTCGTACTGTAGACAAATTGTTTTCGTGTTGTGTTTACCGATTTCACAAGGCTTCACTGACAAGTAAAGAGTCAGTTACAGTGAAACAAGTTGCCCGGTAATGCATATATTTTTGGTAAGTACTCATCTTAACTAAGGTACAGGTGTAAGGTATTAGGGAGAATAGGTCTGAGGTTAAGGAGAAAAGGGTTCTCAAAGTTGACATGGGAGTCTATGGAAAGATCCTAAGATCCGTCGCCAACTAACGCTAAAACACTAGTGTTTCACTCCAAACATAGAGTGATGAGATTTTTAGAGGAAATGAATGTCAAATTTCAGAACACGACCCATTCATTAGCCATAAGAACTCTGACTTGTTTATCTAAAAGTTTGGCTTCATATGGTAGAACAGGTCAGGGAAATAGTGACTTCTGCTTCGACTCGATCGGAACCGGCAAGTGCTTCAAGTGCGACGAAATCGCATTTGTAAAGTGTACTCATTGCGAGATGAGCATTTGTATGAGCCACGCGCTGATTTCTAACCTTCACATCGATTGTATCACTCTTTGAATCCAATTACCATGTTATCTGCTTCCAAATAACAAATTAATTTCAATTTTCATAACAAAATGTGTTATTATTTGGTTGTGTTCAGTAGTTGGACATTCATTTCCTCTACAAATCTCATCACTCTATGTTTGGAGTGAAACACTAGTCCTTTAGTGTCAGTTGGCGACGGATTTTAGGGTCTTCCCATAGACTCCCATATTAACTTTGAGATCCCTTATCTCCTTAACCTCCGACCCATAATACTTCACCTGTACCTTAGTTAAGATGAGTACTTACCAAAAATATATACATTACCGGGCAACTTGTTTCACCGTGACTCTTTACTTGTGAGTCCAATACAAATTGTATGACATGGCAATTTCACTCGAAAATTGAAGGATGGCGCATTTTACTTTGTAACTCAAAAATTACCAAAATGTCACTTACCATGTTTTACACCAGAGCCCTTCAATTCGTAATCAGTTAATGCAGGGGGAAAATACGGAATTAACAGAAATTTATCGCTGGGAAAACAATCACATAAACAAAAAAACAGTAACAAAGAATGCAC
The DNA here is from genome assembly GCF_977018435.1 of Lepisma saccharinum. Lineage (NCBI taxonomy): Eukaryota > Metazoa > Arthropoda > Insecta > Zygentoma > Lepismatidae > Lepisma > Lepisma saccharinum. The sequence goes on along the minus strand of NC_139229.1, from coordinate 77,881,927 downwards.
TTTTCTCAAAAGGAAAAACAAACCAACTTGAGCATTATGAAAAATATATCTTCTTGCTTCCACCCCGTCAGATCCGCACGGTATGTTTTGATTTAGTACAACAAATCCCCGGTTGCGAGATTCCCTCTGTCGGCCGTCCATTTTCACCCAGTGCCATGCTCAGGGAACATTAATTTAGATGTATAATGAGCCGAGAATAGCATCGGGTTCAGCTGTTAATCATGTCCGTCATCTCCCCCCAGACCAGCATCTCTAGCGCATAAACTTTATTATGCTTTATAGCCTCCGATAATATAAATGGCAATTTCCCACACGGGTTCATAATTTTCAAGAGTCTGGGTCTTGCATTAAATCAGCAGCATGAATGGTTCAGCGCAAAGTTCTCGCTTGTTTTTTTTGTTCTTTTCCCCGGTTAAGTGCCGCCATGTCATGGCCGAGACTTGAACTCGGAAGCATCTGGAAGTTTAGCGTTCGCCATTGGAATATGTTCGTTTACGGTTGTAATGATGCACAGTGAATCAGAAATGCTATTCTTGGTTGTACGGTCACCGGCAATAAATGTGACGCACCAAGATCCTGAAGTACTCATTTCCCTGCGTAACACAATGTTAATACTGCGTTGGGATCGAACCAGAGACCGAGAATCGTCTATTGGGTGGCGTAGCTCTTCATCATTTATCTTCCAGATGGATATCACTCGCTTGGTCTAAATGTGAGATATGCAAGAGGTTACGTTCAAAGTAATGACAAAAGAATTTACATTTAAATGGATTTTGTACTCTCCACGACTGAACCGATATGGACATTGTTAAGAAAAGGATATTACTTGCCTTCCCGCTTGGACGATGATTGGTCCCACAGATCGTCCTTCAATAAGGGTAACTGTCACACATCTGACCTGCCTATCAGAATCCACTCTGCTCATGCACCACTGTTCAATAATCCTTCCTTGCTCTCTCAATCCGCGCTCCTCACTCCACCATTGTCCTCGCTCTCCCTCGATTCCAACTCTCATTCGCCAACCGCCTCTCAAGTCAATCACCTAACATTTGCCTAATTGCTTATTCAGCATTCCTTTCTCTGCTTCCTGCTACTGTATGTTAAGGATAATAGCAGACTTGTCACTTTTACCCAACGCCTTGGGTACGATACGCCTGCATGACGTTTCCGTAACGTGTGTTACCTAACTCTACGGCGAATTCTATTGGAGATTAGAATAGAATATAAAAGGATGCGTCTTTTATTTCAGTAGACGTGTTGTGGTTACATAGCCTGTTCTGACAACCAACCCTTGTCACAGATATAATACATCAATAAGGAAAGGAATATAATGATCATAATAATAATGTAAAACTAATACTATACAGAAATGTTTACACAACGAAGAGATTACAGAATAATAAAATAATACCTTGAATTGAGTAGTATTTAACTTGTGAATTAAAAGCATATGTGCTATTGAATTTCATTAATCTTCGTAGAGTTGGATAGGGAAGCCAGTATTTCAAGATCTACACACTGTCTTGGAATCTTTTGAGCAAGGGTGCGGTAGAAAAGGGGAGAACGCGAGTGGGAGGAGCAACGCAGTGCGCACTGCTGCAAATGGCTGGTAGTTGGGGCCGCGTTTTCCCCTCCATACATTCACTACCCCTTTCACGCGTTCATTGATCCAGTCCTCTCGAATCACTACTTGTGTGAAAAGGGGGGGGGGCTACTAAATAAATAAAATAACTCTGAGAAAATTTAGGAATCACTCAGGTAACAGTGCAAGTGTAGTAAAAGAGTTGAAATGAAATAGTGTTTGTGAACTCCCAAGCAGTGTGAATGTGGAAGTAGACTGCGAGGAGGAAGAGTGTAGGAAAATTGCACTAATATTTTTCATCCTTGTATGGTATACACAGCTGTAAAGGCTCATACTTGAAATACATTCTATTCTATTCTAGGTACCCATCGATGAAGGGCTGAGTGAACCTCAGAGCCATATATGCAGGGATATTAACTAACCCCCCTCCTTTCTCTCACATCACTCACCTCATGAACCGAACTCCAGTCTCATGTTTGGGGGTCAGACGCCCTATCAACTCGTCTCCAGCTATCATAATTCATTTGACAGTACGTATAAGCCGTGTGGATACGATGTCGGGATCAATATAACAGAAAACGGCGGCGATGGGACAGATCACGTGGTCACCAAGTGAAAAAAATCACCTGGTAAGCCTAGGTCCTCTGAATGCTTTTGGCCATGGAGACATACTTGGCACTTGGGTTCCCTACGAGATATAAAGTCAGTAGAAAGCATTGTGCGCAAATACGCGTAATAACAGATATTCACTGCTCGTGAATCTCCACAAACATTTGAAAACAATGGAGAAGTATAAGAAACAATATCACTAATTCCAAGCACAGAATACACCCCAACAGTCGACTACTCCATACTTACCTCGGTGAAATACCACCCCTAATGTCCACGCGTGTTCATATAATGTTACAGTGATGTACTGTCCCTCATACGCCAAGGGAGAGATAACAGTTGAATCTATTCAGGTGCGGCGTATGAATACATTCATGAATGTAAAAATGCGCGTTTTATTGGGAGGCGAGAACAATCAAGTAGATAATTTGTAAGCCCGAGTCGGTCAAGATAATGCCGCGGAGGAAAAATTATACACCCCGCCGTTGAAGAAAGAAGCATACGGAGTCATTCCTTTCTCGCTCCTTCCCTGGTCGTAACCTGTACGTAACGACCTGAACAAGAAGTAATGTACCTCTAGCAGTGTTGCTAACAACTCATAATTTGTCATGAAGATAGAGGATAATTACAGAGGCGTGGCTATTATTTGTCACTGAGAACTCCCATTTGCATCGCGTTCCCTTTTGGGCATCGACCAAAGGAGCTTCGGTTAAACTTTGTTAGGTATTTTAAGCATGGCTCTTCGGAAATGTTCGTAAGCTCTCGGGCGTGGTTGCCAATTAGCTCTGAGACGTTGCCACTATCTCTACTTCGCAGGAAAAACCTAACCGAGCACTACTCAGACAATTCGATCCTCAATCTGGAACGAGTTGTTTGAGCGAAAGCCTAGCCAAACATCGGAAACCAATCCCTTCGTACAAGAACGTCACGTGGTAATAAAAATTCCGAAAATACCCGAACCACTTCAGTTAAAACTTTGGATGCACTATATATAAAAACTTGCTAATATACTCTTAACGGATTCTGCGATAATCGACGAAAGGAACAAATTATAACCTTAGGTAATTATAATGTAACCCGTATATACGAAACTGTGATATTATATGCTAATATGATTGCAGAAGAGAAGGTCGTGAGAAGAATGAAATAAGTAAGAGAAAAAAGCAATGAGGTAAACAGCATTACCACAAAAAAATAACACAAAATAACAAAAATCAGTATTATTATTATTACACGGAAATACAGAAATGGCTACTTTTATCATATGCTGCTCCTCGTGATGCAATGAAAATGCCATTAATTAAAAAAATCAGACGCGATAATATTTCAAAGAAACCAAAATTTTAATTGCGTTCAAATGATGCACCAAACGTACGTTACGAAGGATAGACGGAGGTTGTAATAGGTGAGATATACGTTGGTACCTTCCCTAACGAAGTTGAAAAAAAAATGCATAAATAATTACTTCCGATGCACACTGTAGCGTTGCGGGGCTAACAAGGGTAGTACGGGAAAAACAACAGAGAATGAATTAACAAGATATGATCCTTGAATGCGAATGGATATGCAGATAAGAAGGGTTCGCAGTAGATGAAAAGAACCACGAAAGATGGGGAGAGAATTAAAAGAACAGGAGGAATGGGGCAAGAGGAAGAATTTAGGGCGACTGTCCGCGAGATTATCGCCAAGAATGAGAAAGGAGAAGATCCCAGCATCCTCGGATCTCCTGATGGTTAAATATTTGACTACGAAATTGCACAGTGAATTAGATTTGGACTCAGGGCGACTGGGGACACGCGCTAAGAACGTGTGCGCGTACTCCGGCCGGGAGAGACATTGATGAAGGGGAGAGAAGGCTTGTGTTTGGTTTTCCAGGAACGCGGAGAATGACGAATCACGCTTGCTGCATTAATTAAAAGTATGTTAATGATAAATCACGCCCGGCTCTTACCTCTTACCTCCCAGCTCTCCCCCTTCCTCCTCACGTTACGTTTCCTCTTAAGGGTAATTAATTTTTAATGTTAACGATACGCTCTATTATGCACTTCTTCCTTTACAGGAAGATATTTATTGAGGAGGGAATCTCTGACTGTGAAGGTACGTTATCTGCTCGAAGTACCTATTGGGGCGATTACACTTTTCCTTGCCAATAGAATTTTTATGTATTTCACACCACACTTTGTGACGAGACAAAATTCAAATATATGCTTATATGAAATTCCCAAATTTCAAAGCTATTTTCAAAGTGTCTCTGTTTTTACATACACGAGAGAGAGCTAATTTTCCTATCACTTTCACCCACTACTCTCTCTTGTCCCTCTTTCTCTCTTTCTTGGGCCTCCCCGATGGCGCAGTGGTAGTGCCGTCGCCTTGTATCAAGGGGTCCGGGTTTGATACCCGGTGGAGGCACATAATGATTCCGAACCCACTTTAAACTGTAGGTCCAGTCCCGATTAGCCTTACTGTGCATAAAGTGGACTTAACACACCAACTCTATCAATCTCTCTCTTTCTTTCCGTCTGTCTTCTCTTCTGCCTGTCTCCTTCTCATCCTTTATCACACTTTCCATTTCTCTCTCTTTTTCGGTTACGGTAGAGATGGAATAAGAGGGAGAGACGGAAAGAGATGGAGATAGATAGATAGAGAAAAAAAGAGAGGGATGAATCTCTGTCACACCCACACATTCTCCCTTCCTCCTTTTCTCTGTGTCTATCTCTCTTCCTCGTTCACATTATGTCCCTATTGCTTCGTCTCTATCTTCAGAGAGAGAAATCGAAACAAAGAAAAAGAAGAAAGAGAGAAAAATAGATATACTTAAGAAGAGAGCAAGAAAGTGAGACAAAAAGGGAGAAGAAAGAAATATTAACTGATTTGCTTTATTTTACTTCGCTTCTTTGCCACTTTTTGGCAAATTTGCGAAGATGTGGATGAGTGATGATATGATGGACGCTCAGAAACATCCATGCCAAGGCCGGGATTCGAACCCGGGACCGCTGCGTCGTAGAGCGTTGTGCTAACCACACCGCCACGGGGCCCGGTGAGAAAAAGAAAAGAGAAAGAGTAAAACAGAGGAAGAAAGGGGAGAGGAAAGAGAAGGAGAGATTGATTTCTTTACTTCACATTTCTGCTGCATTTGGTTAATCGCGAAAATGAGTATGAATGGTGATAAGATGAAACGATTGAAAGGACAATCACAAACACAAAGGGAGAGCACACAACACGACCGCCATAGGGCCTCCCCGATGGCGCAGTGGTAGCGTCGCCGCCTTGTGATCAAGGGGTTCCCGGTTCGATACCAGGTGGAGGCACATGGTGGTTCGGATCCCATTTTAAGCTGTAGGTCCAGACGCGATTATCGTTACTGTGCATAAGTGGACTTAAAACACCAAACCAACACGACCACCACGGAGGATTATAGTGGCTGTGAGCTTTAACGCCAGAGCCTCGCTAGTCTTCAAAATTAAGTCCAGGGTGTATTACGTGGAAGGGAGGTTGACACTTGCGTGTCTTCGAGAAGGGTCACCCCTTATAACACAGAGAGATTTATTTATTTATTTATTTATTGAACTCAACAGGTACATACCTAATTTCAGAGCCCATATGAAGGATACATAATCATTACAATTACATATATTTCTGTAATATAGAGATAGAAATTATATATATATATATATATATATAAATATATTAAAATATTTATTATATATACACTTTATCACACAATTTCAATACGAACTTATGTGTTTAAGCTTAGGCTATTGTGTTAATAGTGGCTTTACTGAAGTTCCTTAGGTTCATAGAAAAGGGGGTAAAGGGAAAGAAAGGTATATGGTAGGCAGAAATAATCATAGCTACATGGATTCTTTCTTTCAAAAATTTGGTAATTTCACTAAATAACTTTGGAATTCTAAACAAATGAGGCCGACTGTTCAAAATTACTTTTAAAACATTGGTCTCCACTAGCTATATTTCTTTAATTTCCAAACACACACACATCTCTCTCTCTCTCTCTCTCTCTTTCTCTCTCTCTCTCTCTCTCTCTCTCTCTCTCTCTCTCTCTCTCTCTCTCTCTCTGTCTGTCTGTCTGTCTGTCTGTGAGGATGTATATGTGTGTGTCTATAGTAGTATTTCTTATCAATTTATCCGCGTACGTTATCTCCTGATCTCTACAATTTCTACCCTGTTATTGGATTCTTTAAACGTTCCTCTCTCCTGTTTCCTCCGCCTCCGTCTATGGCCACTTTTCTGTCAAATCTTTCTTTTCCATTAACCTCTCCTGCGCAATGTACATTCATTGCATTTCATCCTCTGCTGGGTTCAGGAGTTGGCACAGTTTCATTTCTTTTATCTTTAACCTTTGAAGGTGGTATTTTCTTCTCTCTCATCCTCCCCTCTCTCTCTCTCCTTTTCACATCATCTCTTGCAGTATACTCACATCCTACGCCCTGTAGGAGATGCTTCTGATATTCAGTGCCCAGAACAGAGTTGCAAGCGACTATCAAATTTCACCATACTTTTACTGCTGATTCAAGGAGGAAATATTGAGAAAGAAATTAAGATGAAGAGGACAGAAAGAATGATGAAGAAAGAAAGAGTCTAACAGGTCTAACGTATAACTATAAATCCATTATTTCCATTATGCATATATTGAACCACAAGGGCCATCTCAACGTTCGGAGAACATGTGTACCAAAGGAGTCATCTCTTATTCTATCTTTCAATGGTTTCACTTATCGGACACCGTATTGAACACCGTCGTCCAATGACATCACGATAAATATTCTCGTTGTTAGGTTAGGCATGTTAGACTTTGAGCACTTAGTAAAGCGAAAAGTAAAGTTCCCGTGCATATAGCACCGTGCCATGAAGGCATATTTAGGGGATGTGGGGGTAGGGCCCCACACATTCTCGATTTCAGACATTTTGGAGGTGATGTGATCAGCACCACGCTTGGACCAAGCCGGAAAAAGTCTGACCTTATATCATCCACCCCGGGGATCGAACCCCGGTATCCCGTGTAGCACTCAGACGCTCTACCGACTAGTCAACAAGGGCAGGCTTAGGGCTCTTACTATAAATAATACCTCTTTGGACAAGCTCCAAAAAACTGCAGTGTATTTATGTTAAGAGAACTAAACCGAACACACCTAACCTAACAACGAAGGCATTCCGCCCTGACGTCATTAGACGACGGTGTTCAATACGGTGTCCGATAAGTGAGACTCTCGATGGTGCCATGGATATAGCGGTGTTGTCACCACTGTTAAATGAACCCAGTGGCGCAACTTTCCATTGAGGGACAATGCCTGCCAAACATCTGGTGACGTTAGGTGACGTGTGGTCAACACACAGAATCCCATCGCCGCTGCTTTCTGGCTTTAGAAATCTGAGCCCGCTACTTCTTTTATGGTAGTTACCTAACTGCCCTCACAATGTTAGATCAACACCGAAATTTCGGGTGAGTCCTGACGGGAATCGAACCTAGGACCGCTCCCACAAAAGGCGAGAGCACTAAACATTTTGCTAAGCAGGAGACTACATAATTTTAGTGGTATTGGTGTTAATGAAACTCTAATTTTTGCACATTTATAAGGTCATTTACGAAAATACACTGAACGTTCTTAAAAGTTAATTTAGTTACATATGAAATCAAAACAAAAATAAATTTATAAAATGCAATCTATTGCTATATTTTTTGTAACTTTATGTTCATTGTTTTTCTCCTTCTCCATGGGAAATGCGACGATAAGGTTGCTGGGACAAATACAATGGATTCGAACGCAGGACCACTGGAGTCGCTGATAGAAACGTTAACCACGCGCATAGAAATGAGGTTAAAACAACAATCGTTCACGAGTTTGAACACGTTGGAGAAAACTACTTTTCTGTGGCCTTTCTTTCGCAGCTATGAAGATGATCCAAGGATTTTAGAAAATCGCCTGGCAACGCCGGAAATAAGAATGGTTCTCCTCTCTTTCTCTCTCTTTCTCTTGCTCTCTAATTAGAGGCCAAGCAAGGAATGAGTAGCTCCTTGACGACAGGGATGCTGGGTTGGAAAAGAGAGGGAGAAATTGTGGGATAAAAGATGAGGGAGCATCCAGTTTGAGTCAGCCGCTGTAAAACTGAACTCTTTCCACCCCCAGCCCCAGCCACTCCTCTTTTGAGGTCGACGATAGCGACAAGGCCACAAGAATCCTTCTGAACGCCTGCTTGAGTTTAAATACGGGGGCTCATGCCAATTTCTGCAAATCCATCTTTGTTCAAGTCTTGCTGGAGTTTATTTCGCGGAGGGATTCTCTCTTCTTAATCTCTAGCTCCTTCGTTTTGTATTTCTTTGTATTGAGAGAGGAATTTTTGGAACTTGTTTATAGATTTCTTTGTTCCTCCAAGCGGCGTTTACGAAGAGAAAAAATATGTTCATAAAAGAGAGATGTTAATGATGTCTTACTTGGAAAGCACTTGACCTTCTTTCATCTTTTGGAAAGAAAATCAGATGAGTTTCAATTGTGTGTAATTAAGTATTTTGTGCTGTAATAGCTACAAGGTAGCAACGATAGAAAATTGTAAACAGTTCTTGAAGGGAGGGCGTGCATGGCTTAACACTTAATTCACCTCTAAGGCAAGTAGATTGTAGCTCTTTTATTTACCATACCATCGCTCCATATCCTGTGCAAGTATGAAACTAGGGGGTGAAAAGGCATAACTGAACGGCTTTCCGCCAAAACAACAGATGGCATCACGGGAGTGTGCCAGCGAAAACCAACCACGTCGGCGAACCGGCCAGCACCGTTGCCAAACGTGCAGCACCACCAATGGCCTCTGCATGATAGGGCTTCTACTGTTACTGGCGCTGTGGCTCAAAGTGGATTAAGGTTTGTTTGCAACTATGTCGTGGTGTTAGTGCTTCTAGGAGGTTTTCAGCGTGGAAGATATTTACGTTCGGATGCGAGGGAGATGGTGATGAATGTGCAGAAGCGATGTAACACGCACCAAATCAAACAATATTTTCATCCTCTTTAAATTTTAATGAGAAAAAAAATTACAATGATTTTAAGCTTAATCTTTAAGTTTGCAATAAAATAGAACAACACTGACCATAGATTTACATACAGATGACTCGGTCCCAGTTGGAATGTGCGTACTATTTGAAACGAAGTGACACGAGGATCTCAATTTTAATCGCCATTGTGGAGGAAAATACGAGAAGGAGTGAACTATGAAAGGATTGATTGATTGAGTTTTATAACTATTTTGCCACTTTTGTTAATCGCGAAGATAAGCATGAATGGTGATAAGATGATATGAACGAAGGTTGATTGAATTAAATTAAAATTGGAAGGTGAGTTACCACTTAGGGTATTTTGCACTCGTCACGTTATACGGGGCGTAGCTTCTTAATCGTTGTCAAAATCAACATCTGTCTCTGAGGATTAAAATATATTTACCTACTTTAAAGCTGAGGCTGTAAAGTGGCACTCAGCACATATAAGAACAAAACAGATGATTACACTAGCCATAGGTCCAGATGCCAGAGCTTCGTTGGCCTGCAATACTGCAGTTATCGGGATGTACTACGTGGAAGTGAGGTTGTCATTCGGGTCTCTTCTCAAAAGGGACAATCAGAAAGACACAACACATGTCCCAAAGATAGTTACACTGGCTGAGAGTACAGACACCAGAGCATCGCTACTCACGTGAAAGGGAACTTGACATTTGGGTGTCTTTGGAAAAGAGTAACCTCTTACAGCCCAACTATGGGAGGCGATTGTGTTATTACATTGGAAATACAATCACGATTCAATAAAAATCATCACGGTATAAGTTGGATGAAATTCAATCTCTTTACTGGAAGCGCGAACAGGTCGCGAAACATTACAGCCCTAGTATTACGGACAGTGAAAGCACCGCCCTTGTATATCCCCGCACCCACACAATGAAGAACCAAATGAACTCTTGCAGAATCAATGTTGAACATCTCTCGACCCACTTCCATGGGATTTCTGGTCTAAAAATTCACCAGAGTTCGACACTCGGAGAGTTGGAACTGGGGTTCGCCTGTGCAAATACCGAGGACAAAGAGTTGCGGAACGTGACGTACCGAAGAGGTGCGGGTGGAAGTTCCCCCCTTCCTGCCCTCTTGAAGCCCCCGTATCTGACGAGACCTGTACCTGTGAAGTACCTCGTTCCAACATCGCAACTTCATCAGGTACCCACTTGCTGTCTGCAAGATGCAATCTGCCACTAACAACCATCATTGTTAATTAATAAAGAAGGATTTGATTCGAAACCTATTTACTATTACATTGTCTGTATTATTAAGGATAATTTTCCACTACAATTCTTAAAATATTATTATTAAGTAGCATTTTCTAATGCATTTTTGAAACAAATATTATTAAATATAATTTTTCGGTACGGCCCACACATTCTCAGCCGAATTGGACATGATGTGACCAGCACCACGCTCTGGCCATCTTAACTCCCCAAGGTTATTGTTGAGTTGTTGAGTTGGTGTTTTAAGTCCACTTTATGCACAGTAAGGCTAATCGGGACTGGACCTACAGTTTAAAGTGGGATCCGAACCACTTGTGCCTCCACCGGGTATCGAACCCGGGACCCCTTGATTACAAGGCGGCGACGCTACCACTGCGCCGTCGGGGAGGCCCCCCAAGGTTATTCTGCCACGTTTTTCGTAATGGCGACAATGGGGATGACATGATCGCCGCATGCATCTTCAAAGGATTCACGACCGCAGCTGAATTCCCTATGCCACTTCTTTACCGTGAAATATGAAGGTGCTCTATTCCTCAATGACTGCACCATATCATTGTGGACTTGTAGAGGCAATAGACCTTTCAACCGTAGATACTTGACCACAGCTCGCAACTCTGAAGGCTACATTTTACAATATACCTTCGCCTTCTGTTATGTTTACACCTCTAACACAAAAAGTTTATTAGCTACATGCTTGAAACTTACAACACACATAACGAAAGGATACATGAGTAATACTAAAGAAGTTGGCTCATCAGACACAACCGGAAGTGGGTCAGGGCACGAACTTGTGAAACTCCCATTCCGAGCTCAAGTCCAACATGATATTCCATTGACTAGGAAAGAAACTTTACTATGACAGATACTGTACTCCATAAGCTCACCAGACAGTGTTGTTACTACAAAACCATTGTTGTGGATCCTAACTGTTAAAAGATGCTGCAATGTCTGGATTGCTCGGTTCTGCAATGCCATGGAAACAGTGAATACTGCTCCTCTATCTAGACCATGGCTTCTAAAGCTAATCTTTCCAGGATTGATTCTGTCCTCAGCTTTCTCCTCTACAGAATACCTTCTCTGAGACATCTCCATAAAAACTGATATTATGTCTGTTCTGAACATCCAACCAACACACACGAGGAGCTAGCAGCATCAAAGGTCAATTAGAAACAGAATTTCTAATTAATAATTTAAATCTACGAGTACGCACAACCCTCACAATCTCAACACAAGGCTCTCCCTTTTCCAAGAACTCCCTTATATACTTCCGGACTTACAAAATAACCCATCTCTAAATGTTGACATTTTCCTCCCACAGCACAGATTCTGATAACAATGAATGTGTATTTTTCTGTGTCTCCTTGTGAATTTTTTGTTTTATTGTTGTTGTTAGACAATACGGCATCTGAAAATTTAAATAAATAAATGTCCTGTCTTTGGAGATTACAAAACCATCTCCTTCTTGACTCCCTGATCTTCGTTAATCAGTGGAAAACACCAAATATCAACAAGTAAATTCTCATTGGAGTAGCACGGAAATACACGACATTTGAGATTTTTCCCTACCCTCAAAAATATAACTTCTTTACATAGCGTCAACAATTTCCTGTTTTCTTTATCGACATATAGGAAATCGATCCTGCCTGAGGCACAAAGATTGGAAACTTTCGAGTGTGAAAATGTGCTATTCTACGTGCACGTCGATGGAGAGACGTATTTGTGTAACGTAGGTAAACATCTTCAAGAAGTTTATCCATTATTTAGAGTCAGAAGTTTGCGTGATATGGTTACACGAGGAGAAACGTCAATGGTTCGTTTTTCCTCTCAAATTTAGGCCTTGTTGGCATAGAATATCGCCCTTATTTTACCCGATTTGCAGTACCTGCAATTTGTTATCGATTTTAGTTCCTTCACTTCGCAACTAATACAACTACTGAAAAATAATACATTATGATCTCTAGCAAAAATCATTATGCAATAATCTAATACCATTTCATTACTGACAGTAAAAAGCAACGAATCATTTAAACTATACGAAATTATGTCAAGAAAAGTTATTGCCAGTACAGGTGTGTGAATGGACAAGAGTGTGTTCATACTTGCTTTAGATCCACTATGACCGGGACTGGGCCTACAGTTTAAAGTGGAGATCCGAGCCACTGTGCAAGGTACTACGCTGGGGATGGAACCCGGGACACCTTGGCAAGAATGTGTGTGTGTATGCAGTGCCGGATCTACAAATCTTGCCCCCCGGGCAAAATATTGCCCCTCTACCTATCTAGATACCTTCACTCACACACACATATACAATTTCGGTGTGTTCAATTCTTGATCTCATGTTGAAAATCTCACATACAAGGACCTACAGGGTGATTCAAAAGTCCCCTAACACCCCTATAAAACTTAAAGAAGTAAGTTTGGGTATAACTGGTCATGATAGAAAAAGGCTAGGCTTAGGGGGAACCACATTGGTGTGTTCCAAACGGACGTTCACCATATTAGTGGCCGCCATATTGAGAAGGGAGTAATGTGCATAGGCGCCGATCTTTTAATATATTTTTTTGGGGGCGGGATTAAGTATACCATAAATACTGATTTCTATCTGTTTGCGGGAAGACGGGCATTTTTTTTTTTAAGGTTGGACCTAATATACTTCAATTAACCTTTGAAAAATAGTAATTGCAATTGTCTTTGACAACAAAACATATATATCAGGGTACATCGAACTTTATAAGCTGGACAAAAAATTCACTGCACTATTGTGATTATGTAATTATAGAACATAATACTTTACATGTAACTTTTGACTGAGAATTTTTTTTATCATATTCTGTTTATAATACTTATTTTTACATTCCTTTATAAGAGTTTAATATTTTTCACATATATTTACATAAAAAAGGATGTAAAAAAGTTAAGTGTTCCCCTGTGCTTAGCACCACGCCATGAAGGCGTATAGGGGGTGTGGGGGTAACGCCCCACACTTTCTTGATCCGGTCGTGAGTGGGAGTGATGGGATCAGCATCACGCCCCTGACCGCCTTTACCCCCCAGGGTTTCCCCCAGGTACCCATGTTATTCGACGCTGGGTGGGCGCCGGGGCCCCAAGATAAAATTTTCATCTGGGCAAGTCCGATTTTTTACATTTCCGAAGGGAAACAAAGGAGCCTATTTTGCAATGGACTGGTTCATTCAAGAGCATGAAGATAACAGTATTCCCATGCTTCTTCCTCTATTCTCGCACATATTCAGTCATAATATACCATGCGTTTTACTTAATTCATTGTCGTTTTAGAAAAGGAAATACTGAAATAGTAAACGCACAAACACAAGAAAGACACTCAAGCTGAGTAATATTCCCACATTATTTATTCTGCTCATTTCAGAGCAGAATCCTGCGTAATTTCCCACATGTTGCGTGCGAAGTTTCTGTGTGCAAAAGGTATGTAATATGTTGGAAGATATGGACTGGGCCCCTTGTAGGGGGGTCAAACGAGAACTGGATCGGCTCGGACCCCTCTGCCCCTCCCTCCCGGTTTCGGCACCCGTGGTGATGTGATATATCTATATATCTATCTATCTATCTATCTATATATATATATATATATATATATATATATATATATATATATTATATATGACACTATTTTCTCACACATGTAGAATGATGCATTTGTTATAATCATGCAGTCAAAACTCTTTCCTCATTAAAGATAAGTTGAAGAAAACCACAGCATTTCTCGTGAAATTGTAGCCTGATTTGATCTAAGGTCGGAATTTTTCCGGCTTTGTCCCCGCAGAAAGCTGATCCAAGAGTACCCCGAGCTTCAAATAAAATGGTACTCGTTTAGGGGGAGCGTGGAGCAACCGGAGCGTGTTGCTGATCACATCACCTCCAAGATGCCCGGCATCGAAAATATGTGGAGCTCTACCCCCACATATCCTAAATGTACCTTGATAACACGGTGCTACATGCACAGGGAACTTTAACTTTACCTTAACCTGTGTATATTGTATTCGTTTCTATACACCTGAGTAACTATGATTATTTTTATATGCGCCTACACGAACACTCTACTATGTTAATAGCTGAGGGCCCCCTAAAGGCTTACTTGTCTCCGCCCCCCCCCCCACCCGCACTGCGGGGTTTTGCGGGTTGTAGATCCGGCACTGTGTGTATGTATGTGTATACACAAAGTTTGAACTGCCATCCGGCCACACATATAGGTTTATCACACACACACACACACACACACACACACACACACACACACAAGCATATATGTGTACGAGTGTTGCATCGTGCCATGAAAAATACCCCAAACATTCACAACCTGTCATTTTTTTTCGAAGCGATGTGATTAGCATCACGCTTCGACCGCCTTGACAGCCCCTTCCCCTCATCCAATGTTGCCACAGGTATTCGCAAAAACATTCCTCGAAAAATCCCAACCTGAATGCACCCACACCAGCAAATCGAACCCGGGTCTTCCACTTTTTAGTCAGTCGCCTTACCAACTGGACCACAGCAGTATATAGTAACCTTGATGAACAGACATTATGGTCAATGTAACTTCCAGTCGTGACTGCTTCTTATGTAATGTTCATGTGAAGAAGAATATTTGGACTCTGGAAACGATAAAAACATATTCATAAGCTTGATATTGCTATTCTAGTTTCCTCCGAGGCTATCGCCCGAAAGTAGAGGTCCTTATGCGCAATGGTACGCCCTAATATTGGTTTCTTTCCAGGCCGGGAAAAGGAGAGTGAATATGTTTGTGTTTGGTTTGTCGGTATTTGTGCGTGTATCGAAGGGAGGCAGTTCAAACTTTGGTTCTGCCTTGAGAGGGGAATTTCAGAATCCATCCGCAGATTTAGAAGTCTCCTCTGGCTTCAGAACATGTCGTACACCCTTATCGTTCCACACGTTAAGGTTTAATAATGTACATAAACCCAAGGCGTTTGTGGCCCTTGTTGGCGCGTGCCGGGAAAGACGATGCGGTCACTGCAGAAGTGTGCTTGAGCAGGAAGGGTATAATATGTGAAGTTTCGGTGCACTCTGTGGACACGAGCTGAGAAACAGGTTTAACTCCGTTGGGGAGACGATCACACTGTATCTACAGGGCGCAGTGGTAGCAGCGTTTTCGCCTTGTAATCAAAGGGTCCCGGGATGGATAGACGGTGGAGGCACATAATGGTGCGGATCTCACTTTAAACTGTCCCGATTAGCCTTACTCTGTATAAAGTGGACTTAAAACACCAACTCAACTTGAGGGATGTAAAGGGTTACTCTTTCCGAAGACACGCAAATGTCAACCTCCCATCCAAGTAGTACACACTGGACTGCATTTTGCAGAATAACGACTCTTTGGCGTCTGGACTTTCAGCCAGTATAATACCTGTGTGGGGCTCGTGTTGTTGTCAGTATGTGTCGATGTTGCGTTAGGTCCACTTTGTGCACAGGTAGGCTAAATGGGACGGAACCTACAGTTTGAAGTGGGATTCGAACCACTATGTGCCTCCACCGGGTATCGAACCCGGGACTCCCTTCATTACAAGGCGACGACGTTCATCCTCATCTTAGCGATTAGGCAAAAGTGGCAAAAAAGCTAAGTAAAATAAACTAAATCAATCAATCTACACATGTTTGATCGATTTGGTTTATTTTACTTCGCTTTTCTGACAATTTTGGCTAATCGAGAGAATGAGGTTGAGCGATTATATGACGAAAATTGACGAAGGGACACTCGTAAATAACATCCAGGCCGGCATTCGAACCCGGGACCTCTGGCGTTTCATCGCGCGTTGCTAACCACTCCGCCACGGAGACCGTATACGTCTACACCTAATATCAACCCACGTTTCATAGATTCATATTTATCTATCAACATTTACAAAACCACCCTTCATTCTTCATTTTCCTGTTTGTTCTTCTTTGCTATGTGTAAAAAAGTGTAAACAAGAAGAAAGAGAGGCAAAAGCTCAGAGCAAATATTAACGCCAACAGCCTACGACGATGGGGAAGATCGAAAAAAATAGAAATAACAACCCTTAAAAAGCTTCATGTGGTTAGATCGTACGTAACAGTCGTGGACATATTTACCTCCAATTTTTTTTTCTTCGACACAACAAAGCCGTTATATTTATGAAACCGGCGAAACTCGCCTATTCAAAAAAGCCACAAGGGGCCTTGAAAAAAGAAAAGTCAAACGAAAAGAGTCAACAAAATGAGACACTATAAGCCCTATCGTAATATTTACATACGTTTCCACAACGGGTAACTATGGGAAAAATAACAAGAAGGAAAAGACTAATATCCAGTGTGAAAAAAGGAAAGCAAAGCAACACAAGTAGAAAATGCAAACAAAGTAAAAAATGACTCCTGAGCTGCAAGTGGAAATATTTATCGGTTTATGTAAAGTTTCGGGGAAATAATACCCACCCGCCACGTTGTACACCAAAACTGTAACAGGTTTGACAAATGGGTGGGGTGGAAGGAGCATTGTACTTATTCTATAGTAATCCTTTAAAAGTAAGCTAGCTTTTCTATGTCGCGGGAATCTATGGAGCAAAGCGAACGTAAGTCAGTATCTGCGCAATTAATGACTCGAGATGGCTCGACCAATGAACACGTGTAAGGGAATGCGATTCTGTGGACGGTAAAGCTTCACGCCCACTGAGACGTGAAGAAACGCGGCAACAGAACTTCTGTTGTCAGCCTCTATTGAAATCAAATGGTGTAACGCCCACGGCACGGAATCGCGCGGAACCGAGGCGGGAATTTCTGTGCCAGAAGTCTACAGGTTAGTCTAAAGGTTATCGCCCACAGAGACGCCGGAAACGCGTCTGTTGCCGCGTTCCTCTGCGTCTCAGTGGATGTCAAGATTAAAGCGACTGGAGTTACTAGCCTTTGCAGCAGCGCGCGCGTACAGCTTCGCCCCGTCCTGCCCTTTTCTACAGTTATGCGCGGCCTTGATCCATAGATTCGCAGAATAGAGTATAGTGTGTGTGTGTGTGTGTGTGTGTGTGTTATGTGCCTCCACCGTCTATCCATCCCGGGACCCTTTGATTACAAGGCGAAAACGCTGCTACCACTGCGCCCTGTAGATACAGTGTGATCGTCTCCCCAACGGAGTTAAACCTGTTTCTCAGCTCGTGTCCACAGAGTGCACCGAAACTTCACATATTATACCCTTCCTGCTCAAGCACACTTCTGCAGTGACCGCATCGTCTTTCCCGGCACGCGTCAACAAGGGCCAAAAACGCCTTGGGTTTATGTACATTATTAAACCTTAACGTGTGGAACGATAAGGGTGTACGACATGGTCTGAAGCCAGAGGAGACTTCTAAATCTGCGGATGGATTCTGAAATTCCCCTCTCAAGGCAGAACCAAAGTTTGAACTGCCTCCCTTCGATACACGCACAAATACCGACAAACCAAACACAAACATATTCACTCTCCTTTTCCCGGCCTGGAAAGAAACCAATATTAGGGCGTACCATTGAGCATAAGGACCTCTACTTTCGGACGATAGCCTCGGAGGAAACTAGAATAGCAATATCAAGCTTATGAATATGTTTTTATCGTTTCCAGAGTCCAAATATTCTTCTTCACATGAACATTACATAAGAAGCAGTCACGACTGGAAGTTACATTGACCATAATGTCTGTTCATCAAGGTTACTATATACTGCTGTGGTCCAGTTGGTAAGGCGACTGACTAAAAAGTGGAAGACCCGGGTTCGATTTGCTGGTGTGGGTGCATTCAGGTTGGGATTTTTCGAGGAATGTTTTTGCGAATACCTGTGGCAACATTGGATGAGGGGAAGGGGCTGTCAAGGCGGTCGAAGCGTGATGCTAATCACATCGCTTCGAAAAAAAATGACAGGTTGTGAATGTTTGGGGTATTTTTCATGGCACGATGCAACACTCGTACACATATATGCTTTTGTGTGTGTGTGTGTGTGTGTGTGTATCGGCTAATCGTGACTGGACCTAAAATTTAAAGTACGAAATGAAGCCCCACGTGCCTCCACCGGGTATCGAACACAGAACCTCTTTGAGGCGACAACGTTACCACAGCGCCATCCGGAACAACTTTTCCTTTGAGTGCAGATTGTCAAAAGAAAAAGGAGCACTTCATCGAATAGTGTTCAAGAAGGCATGTGCTCCATTTGATTCCATTAGATTGTTGTTATTTTGTGTTGCTTTTCTTCCACTTTTGACTAACAGCGACGATGAGGATGTTATGATGAAATTGATGAAGTAACACTCATAAAGAACATCCATGTCCAGGCCGGGATTCTAACCCGGGACCACTGGCATCGTAGCGTGCTGTTTCTCATTCGACTCATTGTGCCATACGTGAGGAAGCGACTCATTCACAAGTCTGTTGTCATATCTGTGTTTTATTCTACAGAAAAAAACATCAGTCCGGCTGTATCATTTGATCTATCACCACTCGTAGTGACCAGCTTGGAATGGCAGTTTCTGATGGTCTTGGCACTCACTGAAGCTCGAGGTCCGTGAACTCCCCAACACCATCTCTCCATATGTACTACGGACGGCCATAATTGGTTACGAGATGCCAGGTGGGTACACTCTCACAATGTCAGACATGTATGTTCAGAAGGAGGTGACATTTGATATCATTCAATTGATGATGCTTGTTGTAGGTTAAATAATGTTGGTCGGACGCTTGTCATGGTCATTAGCCTATGAGCTACTCCCGACAACGTGAGGAGAAAGCACAATTTAGCAATTAAATTCTACCACTTCAGGGATCACAATACAATTTGTTCCATGCAAATGCGGCAATGTGATCTAAACGAAAATGGGAAAGATAATGTTGAGATGTACCTACAGGAAATCCATAAGGATGGAAAAGATTGGATTAGTTTTACCCAGCCAAAAATCTTCGGGTTTAAGAATGCTAGAGAGTTAGTTAGTTAGTTAGCAAATGCGGCGCTATTTACAAAAATTATAAGGATTTGTCAATGGAATGTTACTTTCCAGCCCCCCTGTAGTTCCGTCACCGCAAGTGCATGCGCTCCTAAGGGAGACATCTCAAAAAGAAAACAACAGAAGGCTCCAAAAATCAGAGACAAGGCGAGTGAGCACTTTTACTCGCTGGAAGGTAAATTTTCTTAAATGCACTCCAGCATGGAAAGAGTGCATCAGTAAATGGAAAGGGGCGGAGATGGGGGGGGGGGTGCATCAGAAACAGAATGCAAAAAAAAAAAAATGCTTCGAGGTAATGCAGAGAAAGAGCATCGCCCCTATTGGAAGAACAACACTGCCGCATTTGCGGACAAAGATCCCTTGAAGGTCCTCCCGAGTTCCGCCAACAAAACCATCCGCCTTCGGAAAATTGTATTCCCCGGAGTAACTTGCTTTTTCCTTCTCTCCCCCCGCCATCTCAGGCCAGCTTCCGCAGTTGACTTCCCGCGATGATATATGAGCACCTTAGTGGCACTTCTGAGGAGGTTTCACTGCGGCCACGCGGAGGCGATTTTACAGAAAAGTTTCTCTCTAGTATCTCTTTACTGATCCACATTTCTGGGATAGATCTTTCAATATAACTGGCAGTGTTTGCAACCCAAAAACCAAAAAAGTATCTAATGTTTTGTCTGGATGCTCGATAAGGTCAATAGATTGATTGTACCTCTTGGCTAATTTGCGAAGATGGGGATACGTGATGAAATTGATGAATGGACATTCACAAACAACCGAGCCCGTGCGGGATTCGAACCCGGGACCTCTGGCATCGCAGCGCGCTATGCTAACCATTGCGCCACGGAAGTCGACTCTATGTTCTTGTAACCGATGATCGTGCATACATTTTCTTTCTTATTTATATACCGACGTCAAGTAATATTGGCGCCAAATTTAACAAGTTCACCACAGCCATCCAAGCAGGTTCCTCAGGCTATGTTTACCATGGACTACAAACTGGCTCACTATATTTACAAACGTTGACAGAACACATTTCAGAATGACGCGTTGCCTTAAATACCTAAATATATTACGAGAACCTATCGGTTGGAAACACTGCCCAATGGAAAAGGAGATTTTTAAAGGACTTGGCGTAACTTGGTCCGCAAGTGCCGTGACCAATTGAATGCTCTCATCTTGATAACCGCTGTTTGGCTATTGATGGCCACTGGTTGTCGAGAAGGCGATGCGCTGAGAAATCCTAACGAGCTTTAACTTGGAAAAGGAGCTGTTTGGACGACCGCAGAAAAGATCAGGAATCAGCAGAAATTCTCAGTAGGTCTTGACACCAAGACTGATATCGGCTAAGATACTGTGCTTAGTCCGACGACAATCCAAGGAGCGGAAATCGAACATATTTTAATGGCCTCTCAAAGAAATTTCGCCTATATTTTTTTTTATGATTTCAAGGCATATTAAGTGATGACTACGTGGTAAAGGCATAAAAAAATTCAATGGTAGAAATGAGCTACGGAGATATGTTGATTCGAAGCAGTTTGAAGGCGATAAAGTAACGCCGCTAAAGATGAACTATTGTCGCGATGCGAGTCTAGTATTGAAGTTGCAAAAGAAAACTCCTCCACATCCACCGCTTCTTGCTCGTCTGCTCATGCGCAGAAACTACGGCGCATATCTCTGCGCATCATTATGACGTAACGGAGAAAAGCCTTCCCACGTTCGCCAGACGAATGCGCACAGAATCACAGCGCATGCAATTACTGTAGATTGAGATTGCTACTGTCTCTAGGACCAAGTTCTTGAATTAAATAGGCAAGTATACGTACATACACTGCGTGCTTTATGTGAAGTATACTTATTTTATTTCTGCACTTGCATGAAGTGAATAAGAATCCACTGCATTTAAGTTATTGTTTAAAGTCAACTTTATGCAGAGATAGAATAGTCGGAACTGAACCGACAGTGGGATCCGAATATGGATTTATTGAGGATCGACGCCAGTGCCCCCTGGCGATGACGTTATCACTACTGCGTCATGGGGAAGAAACCAACAGTTAAGCTGGGTTCAAACGTTTGAAGACTGATTTCTTTACCCACGCTTTATATATGCATGCTGTAATAAACCTTTAGGTTGCTTGGTTTCTGCCCAGAAAATGTAAACCACACAATTCTATGTCCATGAAAAGTATTTCCTAATCAGAGACTTCACTTTCTGTCAGCTGGTGGTAACAAATCCTGCAAATTTGCTGGATCGTCATGTGTACGAAAAAAACGAAATAATATAGGCAATGTACAGTCACACGAAAAAATGCGTTGTGTGTGTTGTTTAACTGTACGGCGATAAGCGAAAAAATCCGCAATTACCGTAGATGTAGACATGTAAATTATTACATGGAAGCAAATATTTCTGGTGTGCATTTTTATTGCAAATGACTGAAAATTATAACACTACCGAGGTATATGTTACGTATCCTACGAATCATTCTTTTAAAGCACAGAAGGGCTGATCGGGACTGGACACAGTTTAAAGTGGGGTCCTAACCACTGTGCAATGTGCCTCCACTGGGGTACTACAAATCATGTATATTCTATTTATTTGAGATCACTCCCCTTGGAAGAATACCGATTTTAAGGTCTTAAGCTTCACATATGAAAAAATACTTTCTATGTCGTCATTTACTTTCATGTATTATTTAATAAAATAGTAACAATATAATATAAACGAACGGTTATTCTGCAGAGATCCTTCCTTTCAATACCCGATGGAGGCACATTTGACAGTGGTTCGCATTCCACTTTAAACTGTAGGTCCAGTCCCAATTAGCCTTTCTGTGCATAAAGTGGAATTAAAAAAGAAAAACGTGACCTGATACCCTCCAGAAATAAATTTCTAAATGCTTAAAATTATACTTTCAAGAGGAACACACGAATTCTAGACAAGTCAAAGTGATTAATTTTAAAACAATCTTACTCAACATTTAGTCTAAAGAGGAAACCGTTGTTAGCCTTTCGAAATTGTAACCATCTCATTTACAGGTGAACACAAGCGCGTGAGTTCAAGATTTTCGTTAGTAATATCTTGTAAGGTCGTACACTTTCCCTGTGACATAAACCCTCGTCAACAATATTTCGTAAAGTTGAGACCCCATTTTTATAAGGAATACTTTATCAAGACGAAAAAAGGAAGCAGGATTCTATGAACAGCTACCAAAGACGTTCAGTATCATTTAGGGCTCTGGATTCGTCTGGAAACCCCGGAGGCAGAGAGAGAGGAGAAAGAAGAGAAGAGAATAAAAAGAGAGCAAGAGACGTGAACGGTGAAAAGGGATCCTTGGTCCTGAATTTTAATCTTGGAAGATTTCCAAATCGTTAGGAACGTTACATAAGTATTCTTTAGATGCAGCTACCCCCGACCTCATAATAACTACAGGCTGCCCCTTAATGTCTCCTCCCTGGAAGAAAATGAGGCTGGATTCCTCTCAGGGGGTAGTCTGGAGGGAAGGAGGTTTGTTATCCTGGAGAAAGATGATATGCCCGGATTATGCGTATCCATTATGAAGTCAAAAGGTTACTGTTTTAGGAATAAGCGAACCTCAGAGATTGATTCGAGCTAATTCTTGTCCGCTACGTTGACATGTTCGAAGCATGCACCATATCTCCAGTTACAACGCACTTTGTGGAGATGGACACTGATCGATTCCCATACACGTCATAGTCATGGCCAGAATTTTTTGTAGGGGGTGAGGGGTCAGGCCAATAACTAACATTGGTGGTAGATATAATAACAATAATAACAGTATTACCAGTGCTAGAAAGAGTTGGAGAAAGAGATCAATGCTGGAGATAATCATGAAGACAAAGAAATGCTATAAGGAATGGTCGAGGGAAGAAAATTCCAAATGATTGACATGGGACTATGCTGCTATAAAGCGAAGATTCAACAGCGTGGGTGGGTTGATTTGTTGTTTTAAGCCCACTTTATGCACAGAAAGACTAATCGGGACTGGACCTACAGTTTAAACTAAGATCCGAACCACTGTGCCATGTGCCTCCACCGGGCATCGTACCCGGGACACCTTGATTACAATGCGACATCGTTACCACCACGCAATCAAGCAGGCCCGAACAGCATAAAGGTTTCAAGTAAAGACCTGCCCTTGGGCAGAAAACAATGAAGGAATAGTATTATCATGCTTATGATTATTATGAAATAATAACTACATTTATTATAATTATAAAAAAGCCTTAAATGTTGAGAAAATATTAGTCATAGTTTTGTGTTGTGTGACCTCTTTACATAATATTTGTAATTTTGAAAACCGTGAAAGCAATTCAATCTTTGGTTTAAATACGAGAACTTAAAAAATAAACTGCTCCTTGTATTTTACACTCAATATTTTTTCGGCATGTGAAGTGTGCTGTTTTCAGTATTCTGAGCAAAAGTCACACAAATACTCGTTATGAGTTCTGGTATTACATTTTTTTTTTAATTTGCGCATGTATACAACAAATCTTTATATCTATTCTCCACACACACCGCACACCTCTGCGGAAGGATTCGCCTCTTCGGCATTACCTCTGTGTTCGGGATTACCTGTTTCCCCTCTTTCTCAAGAATGTAATGTTCAACTCACTTACTTTTTTTAAAAAGTCACTGTAACAATGAAACAAATTTTAAAAAATGATCCTTCGGTCTGTTTAAACGATGAAAAGCTAGAAAATTTTCATAAAGTGCTCTGAATAACATCTTTATAGCATTTTGTATGCAGAATTGCTGCTTGCAACCCCCAAAGAACTTCATACAGCTTCCTTCAGAGGCTTTTGCAACTCGTGTGAATCTAATTCGCATAAAGTTTGGTTCAGTTATAAAAAAAAAAAGCTGCGAACTGTTCCAGATGACAAGTTTAATCGCGGCGTTAATTTCCAGTAAGTAACTCGCGCCCACTGTTCCGTTTCGACGAAAAGAGGGAGAAAAATGTTTTTGGCACCTCTGAAGCGAGAAATGCAGAAGGGGGATGGCTTTTCCATTACTTTCCTTGTTTCTTGCGGTATTGTTTCGCTTTTGCAGGGTCGGCAGTTAATTGAGAATCGATCTTCTCCCATTTGCATAATTTTGCGGTTTCACGAGTTATTTTTCTCCGCTTGTTCTGTACAGAATTCAAAGCCCAAGAGCTACTTTTGTTCTCGCTTCTCGCTCTTGTTTGATTGAGCCTCTTCCACCCATCCCCATTCGTTTAGCGCTAAACGTTCACAGGACGTGTAGTGGTGTGATTTAGTAGCTTTATTTTCCTAACTTGTGGCAACCCTGTTTATGAATCTTTTGTTGTATACTCTTTCAAGTTCACATTTGTGCTTTTCTTATTTTTTCCCTCCTTCTTCTGCCGTTTTGGTAAATGCGATGTTGTGGATGAATGATGAATTGATTTGTTGTTTTAAGTCCACTTTATGCACAGTAAGGCTAATCGGAACTGGACCTACAGTTTAAAGTGGGATCCGAACCACTATGTGCCTCCACCGGGAATCGAACCCGGGACCCCTTGATTACAAGGCGACGACGCTACCACTGCGCCATTGGGGAGGCAAATGATGAATCTCGTTCTTCTTCTTTCATTGACTCTTATGCCTTTAGAGCGTCGGGGATGTCTCGACCCAGTGTTTCCATTCTCCTCTGTTCTTGGCCATCTTCTTCACTTCTTGGAATGTCTTTCCTCTTTCTTCCTATTTCTTCAACCATGTCCTCGTATGACTTCCTTGGTCTGCCCCTGGTCCTTCTCTCTTCTGGTCTTGCCTCCAAGAACTGCTTGGGTTTCATTTCCTCCCCCATTCTCGTTACGTGGCCAAACCATTTCATTTGTCTTTTGAGGAGTTGGTTTACAATTTATGTTCGCTCCAGCTCTTCCCTTATCCTTTCATTTCTTACCCTGTAAGTTCTTGTTTTTCCTACTATCTTTCGGTAGCACTTCATTTCTACAGTTGTTATCTTACTAACTTTCTTTCGTTTCGTTTGCCCCATACAGAAGTAACAACAAAAGTAAATGCACCAATTGAATATCTGCGTCGATTCGTGCGGATACATGTGCCAAAATTCTGCTTAATGTTTGCAGAAGGTTGCAGGTAGACTACTGCATAGGACCAACTTCGCTCGTTCGACTCTCTCACACTGCAGCGTGCTACATATCATATTAACATGTCAATAATCGTACATACATACATGTAAAATATCCGTCCTGGCACTTTCAGCCCACAATCATCTACTTCATTTTCGCATATCACTGTATTGGTACGATAGACTAAACT
Organism: Lepisma saccharinum; assembly: GCF_977018435.1. Lineage (NCBI taxonomy): Eukaryota > Metazoa > Arthropoda > Insecta > Zygentoma > Lepismatidae > Lepisma > Lepisma saccharinum. Next base: position 77,856,212 of record NC_139229.1, on the reverse strand, counting down.
ACATTTTTACATTTAGATAATGACTATGATTACTTAATTTTCAATTTAACTGCGTCCTTTACTTCACGATCCATATTTGAGAGTCCACTACCACAGACAAATGACGGTTGTACGTGAACTACTGGGCTTCGAGCGTATATCGCTCGTTTTGCCTGTTCGAGTGTTATTCGCTCGAGCGAAGAAGCTGTCAATTCCGTACGCTATCTAGCGCCGTCCGTGCGAACTATTTGGCGCTCGAGCGAAACCCTCTCCCTGCAGAACTCTAGTTACGGGACTGTTTACACAGTCGTGGTTAACTATGACGGTCCAAAATCATGCAACGCACAACTCCAGCAAACAAAAGCAACAGCGCGGATCTTGGTATGACAAAGAGTACTTACACATCTAAAAAACAACAACGCATCGCCGTTAAAATGCGCAAAACAATGGAAGTCACCGGTGTACTTGACATCTGCACGAATGTTGCTGCCGTTCAAATGTCTTCCAATTGCAGAGCCTTCCGTGAATAGCGCTCATTTGTTAATGTTCCACGATAACATGCGAAATGGGTTTCGTGTTGCATATCTTCAAGAAACACTTTGGGACGGGCTGTATAACAAAATTCAAAAGAATGTGCGCCAAATTTTCCCCGAGCCGGATCACGTTACTTACATGCGGGTTAGCATGCTGTCCTCGTTGTCCGCCAACTAGGCACGACATGTGAAAGTCTTGCCTGACGTGCATCGGGGATGGATCTCTAATGTTAGTTTGTTGTAGGTGTGTAAGCGACTATGTTCTTTGTTGTGGCGACTGCTATAACCAGCTTTAGAAATATCGGAGGTTTTCTCTTGGTAAGGTAAAATAGATGTGAAATTACCCCGCTTAAAACTCAACAAAACTGTCTCTTGTCATCAGGATCTGTGTTTCTGCAATCGCCGCCTTGAATACATCGGTCTGTTAGCATCTTTTCGTTGCATCTGTCTGCTGCGTTTTTTTTCTCTTGTGCTGTTTTCTCTTGACTGCAACTATCTGCTGGATTGAATTGGGTTTGGATGCAGAAGCAACGTAAGAACACATTTCATTAAAAGTGGTTCTGTGAATGATTAGAAAATATATTATTACCTTAAAGTGGACTGAAACTAATAATACATTTAATACATTTATTGTAATTTACATAATTTATTTGCACACATGCACTATACATATTTTATCTGTTTTATCATTTCTTTGTATAGTAGTAGTAACTTTTTATATATAAGTTCCTTTCTTTTTATTATTTTATTCATGTAGTGTCTTATAATTTCCTGCATAATCATGTGCACTGCAATATCTTTCTTCTTCCCTGCATAATCATGTGCTCTGCAATATCTTTCTTCTTCCCAGCATAATCATGTGCTCTGCAATATTCTACAATATATTTCTTCTTCCCTGCATAACCATGTGCTCTGCAATATCTTTCATCTTCCCTGCATAATTATGTGCTCTCCAATATCTTTCTTCTTCTTCCCTGCATAACAATGTGCTCTACAATATATTTATTCTTCCCTGCATAATCATGTGCTCTGCAAAATCTTTCTTCTTCTTCCCTGCATAACAATGTGCTCTACAATATCTTTATTCTTCCCTGCATAATCATGTGCTCTGCAATATCTTTCTTTCTTCTGTGTGGTTAGGTGATACATCAGTATTTGTTGGACCTCGCCCAAGAATAAAGACTACTGTACTGAATTAAACTGCCTGCTAGCTTCAACTGCATGTGGCTCCAACTTAATGTTGCTTGCAGCTGTCTCTTGCTTTTGCAATTATATGTTGGCCGCAACTGTTGCCTGCAAGCAATTGTCTGTTAGCTGCAACTGTTGTCTGCAATTGCCTGTTGACTGCAATTGTCTTTTGCATGCAATTGTCTGTTGGCTGCCACTGTATGTTAGCTGTAACTGCTGTCTGCAACCGTTGGTGCAAGTGTTTGAAGGCTCGAATTGCCTGCTGGTTCCAACTGCATGTCGCCTACAATTGTCTGTTGGCTGCAATGATCTATCTCTTGGCTCCAAATTTGTGAAAACTAGTTTCTTTTTTTTTTACTTCTGTATTGCCGTAACGACTGTTGGTAATTGAACCGGTGTTAATTAATTTGTCGATATATTAATAATTAATCTACGTAGCTTATTGATACCATTGCGGGGAGGTAGGACGACGTTGGAAATTAAGTGGAGTGCATTTCCACTACAGGTCGAATCGAGCAATTTATTACAGCGTCGGATTTTAACCTACGATCTCTAGATTACCGATTATTCCGAGGAGGAGACATTGGCAAAACTCACATGGTCCTCTCAACCACAAGCGCACTCAGGATACACCAATCCATATTTGATCCAAACTCTGGAACGGCAGACGGGAGAGAATTAGTGGGAATTAGTCTCAAATTACTGGAACGAGCCTCGTGAAATGGCGGGAGAGCGGGGATGGAAGGGAGAAACGGCCCCCGAAACGTCAAGTTTGAAAATTGGGAAAACCAGAAAACGATTTCTGGTACAGGAGTACACACTCACTCTCACTCTCACTCTCTCTCTCTCTCTCTCGTTATCGCAATCACTGCATGTTACGAAACTCGGCGAAATACAAAAGGAGGTTGAGGAGGAGGAAGTGGCAGCCCCCCCCCCCCCTTTTCAATTTCGCTGATGCGCCGCAATGAATGATAAATAACCTTGGCTAACAAAACTTGATTGGTCCATCAAACGGACGGGCGGAGTTTTTAAATTTTTCATTGGCCCAATCTAGACCGTGCCGCAGATATAGTTCTGGCGTTTACCGTGCTTCAGATGTGGGAAGGAAATGTATATGTAGCAGAGTGGTTCTGTAGCGAAGCAAAAATCTCCGGATGAACATCAGACTTGCATTCTGGCGTTCTGGACTAAAATTGAAAGTGATGCCAATGGAAGAACGAACTTGTTAGTTTGTGTAAATCTTAGAATTTACCAGAAATGAAACACTTATTCTCAGCGCTCCTCTGATTTAATAGGTTCCATATCCCTAATTACACTCCACGTGCGACTGTGCGATATCAATTTGTCGATATTGTTTGAATATCGAGTAGTGTTTTATGTTGAAACTTTTGTTTTTAAGTCCACTTTATGCAAAGATAGGATAATCGGGTCTGGGCCTACAGTTTAAAGTAGGATCCGAACCACTGCTTCACGTGCCTCTACTTGGTATCGAGCCCGGGACTAATTGATTACAAGCCGACGACATTATCAATACGTAATCAGGGAGGCGATATATCGAGTATCGAGAATAGCGAGCAGTATATAATTAAATATCATTCAGTTGGACATTTGAATTGCGAGTACCTTTGAATCAGCATCAGAGTAGAAACCCGTAAAATCTAAAAGATTGGAACTGTAGAGTGGGAAGCATATGTATTACCTCATAAGTTGTCCATCACCACGTATATTAATTATTATTTTTGCAAATGAGGACTTCGAGAAGACGCCAGACATGCTGCTGATCACCAGTATAATTAAATGCATGTAGAATCCATGAGAAAAAAGAATGAAAATACTGATGAACCATTAGCAGAGCAATACTAGTGTATCCCACTGTATATTGTATTCCAAGAAACCGGAGCACGGTATTCAGTACCAATATGCCAGTTGGCAAAACTGCTGGAATATAAACCAGAGGTAAAAAAGGTAAAGTGCTCCCCTGTGCTTAGCACCACGCCATGAAGGCGTATAGGGGGTGTGGGGGTAACGCCCCACACTTTCTTGATCCGGTCGTGAGTGGGGGTGATGTGATCAGCATCACGCCCCTGACCGCCTTTACCCCCCAGGGTTTCCCCCAGGTACCCATGTTATTCGACGCTGGGTGGGCGCCGGGGCCGCTTCCAACGTTAGAAAAGTTCCCGGATTTGAACCGGCCGGGGATCGAACCCGGGACCTTGAGCATATAAACCAGAGGAAGAAAAAGAAATAAAAATACCTTGGCCACCTTCTTTTGTCACCTTTTCACCATTTGGCTCTCCTTCCACGCAGCCATTCCCGCCAGAGGGAGCTTTGTTCCCTCGCTCCCCATTAGGATGCATCTTCCTTACCTGCAAAGAAACACAAAAGAGAGAGAAGGGTTAGCGAGGGCTCGTGCGGCCGCAGAGGCGTTAAATTAACTGTTGTACAAGACTTTAATGGTAGGCTAAACAAACGAACATCGGGCGTGTAGGAAATAATATATATATATATAAGCAAGGCACACACAGACGCAGGCAGGGCACCACGTGAAGCTATAGTGACAAAAGATTTTTTTTATTCGTGATGGGAACAAATTTACAAAAGGAGACGGTCTGTTATTAACGGCTTTTTTCATCCTTCTCCATCTACAGACATGAGAGATGGGTGGATGGATACAGAGAAAAGAAGTTCTGGAGTTGTTTGCGAGATGGCTATGTTCTGAAATCAACAGGTGCGGAATGATTTCAAATTCAAGATCAAATTATACTCCAGGAACACAAATTTATTATGAAGTTTCGTCTGAAGAAGACCTGTTAGAGGGTGGAAAAGTTACGTTTCTATGTATATTTTTATACTATAAAAGTTTGCCTTCGACAGCATTTTAATGTTTTATTAACATGGAAACGAGGCTTAACAGTGTTACCATAAATATTTAATATTTTCTGTAATTTATCTCACATACTACAAAGATTTATAAATACACTCCTGTTCAGATAAAGTGGCACATCCCTAAACTGTTCGACCCTATAAAATGTGCCACTTTATATGAATAGGAGTGTAGAAGGCAACGAAGCCCTGGGTGTAAGGGGTGGTAACTTTGAGAAAGAACACAAATGTCAACCTCATTTCTACTTAGTACACTCCGGTAACTGCCTGAACAATTGCATCAGGGTTGGTGAGCGCAGGTCTGTATTTGGTTAAATGCATGAATCGGTCTACTCCTCTTACAATGAAGTCAGAATTCTGAATTCGGATACACGATTCAGAATTCTGGATTTGAACATCTGATCTGGGACTTTGGATTCGGATTGTTTAATGGTTTTACGGATATACGCCCTTTATGTAACCCGAATCGGCTGTCCTCTCAAAGTCTACGGATTTCTGACAGCCGACAGATTCCCAAACCACCAAAACACTTTGCCTTCCTAGTACCTACCATTCACCTACGCCCTATAGGGCACGCTCATTGACGCCTCACGGAGATATATATTATGTAAATTTTATTAACATTCTTCCCCTTCTCCGTATATACAACTTTCTATTACAGCTCCAGTACAAATACGCTCCAGTTGCATTTTGTTCTATTATAGAAGAATGCACTTTTCAGTATTTCTATCTACCTGCGCAATATTTAACAAAGCGCTAACCCGCTCTCGCAATTTATAGTTTATCACGCAGAAGTCCCTATGGAGTCCTTTCATTATGTGTTGTACATGTAAGTCGATCTACGAGCGCACTATTTACCGTAGCGCTAACCCGCCCCGCAGTTTATCACACAAGAGTTCCTACGGAATCCTCATCATTAAGTGTTGTACCTGTAAGTCGAGCTACAAGCGCACTATTTACCGCAGCGCTAACCCGCCCCGCAGTTTATCACACAAGAGTCCCTACGGAGTCCTCTTCATTAAGTGTTGTACATTTAAATCGATCTACGAGCGCACTATTTACCATAACGCTACCTCCCCCCCCCCCACGTTTAACACGCAGGAGTCCCTACATACGGCGCTCATAAGTGCAAACTAGCCGCTCAGAGTTCTCCAAGTGTATACCGTATAAAAAGCCCACCGGCTTTTTTTGGGATCGTAGTTAAGCTATGCTAGCCTACAGCTACTCGCTAAGTGAGAAGTACGTTTGTACCAGGAAAGGGGGAAGGGGGGCTCTCCTGTGAAATGAGGAGAACACTTAAATATTCGATTTTAACACTTCGGTTGACTCGTCTGGCAGGGTCGTGAGAATAACAGGAGGAGGATAAAGGAACGTTCGTTTGCCTCGTGCAATTCCTGCGGATAGGGGAGGATACACTGTTCAGCCAGTTCCTTCACCACTTTCTACAACTCTTCCTGGTGTATTGTAGAGTTTATGGTCTCGTTGATCCAGTAGTCAAGGAACGGACCTGAAATAAACTTCTCTCTCTAGCGCATCTCCAGTGGTAACTCCTTACGTACCAATTGTAAATCGGAGGCAACAACTGTTTACGCGAGAAATTTCTGAGTACAACTGGGGTGTGAAATGTTCTCTTGAACTATTTATGGGAGATTCGAATTTCCGATCGTTAGAGCCGTTGGCGAATCCGCGTCTGCCGTTAACGGTGCTTTTAGCATAAAGCTGAATTTACTTATTTTCCGTACGATTTCCAGTTTAATCCGAGTCAGCGGATTTTTCAAGATCCAGTGTTATGTGCTTGTAATAAGCTCTTTCCAGCGCATCAACCGGACCCCTTGGCGAAGAGATGAGTCTATCGAGTTATGACGCCAGCGTTCCCGGGTTCGAGTCACGCCTTCGGTGTGATACGATACTCGAATCGACTTCAACTCGACGTTATCTCAACCTCAAACGACCTCTGTCTCTCTATGTCTATCTGTCTGCTCTGTCCATGTATCTCGAACGAGTCGGAACCGGGTATTTAGACCTACAACAAAACTGGCCGCCCCTTCCCATTGGGGTGAAGGCCCTCTTGTTAAATTTTAAACAAGAAAGCCGTTGTGGGAAACTAACCGTTGAATTCCTCGGCTACCGAACAAAAAGGAACCTTGGCTAGAGCATTTACAAACATATGAAATGTTATACATTTCATATATGTGTGCGTTAAAAATTACACACCAGGATCCAAGATCTAGATATCGAACCACGAATTTTGGATTCGGGTATATGATTAGAATTTTGGATTCGAATATCTGGATTTTGGATTGGAATATTGACTGCAGGATTCTGAATTCGAACATCGGATTCAGGGTTGGGATAATTTTGGATTCAAATAATTCGGATTCGGAGCGCCCACTGACCATGTATACAAAGACTGAATCACCACTCTCCACCTGAGACCAGAAGATGCTGCTAAGAGACGAGAGGGAGGTGGCAGGGTACAAAATAAAGTTTGGACGAAACTTACGCAGGCGTGTTCGAATGCGTTGCACGCTCAGGTGAATTCAATCCATTCCCTGCGGAGTCTGGGCAAGTAGAGGAGCGCAACAGGCGGGGGTCGGCACGCCGCTTATTCAATCGACCAGCGCTCCAAACATCAATATAAGTCAGGGAATCCTCTGCGAAGCCTCGCGAGAACTGGAAAAGCGGCGTTCGACGCATTATTTTCCAGGAAGCCCGGACGTGCCGGGATCCCTGCTGGAATGCTCGATTGAAATCCAACTCTACTGCTTAATTCACTTCCCATTCGGATATTCTCTTTGATTTTCCCCCCTTTTACACGCGGAATCTTTTTTCAAAAAGCAATTTTCACGTTGTTTCCTAGACATTTGTAAACATTGTTTCCTAGACATTTGTAAACAAACAGTCACGGTATTTGCATTCAGAACAGATTGGAAACTAATGATCTTGTTTGATTTGTTTTTTTTTTACTTCCGCAACTTTTGGCTAATCGCGACGATGAGGATTTAGTGATGATAAAGGGACACTCACAAAGAACACCAACACCCAAGCTGAGATTCGAACCCAGGGACTCTGCACCAGGATCGAGAACGACTGCCATACCATGCGTGGGATAAACAATTTAGTGAAACAGGTTGCTTTTGTAAGCGCAAAGTCAACTCGTCGCCCGTCTATACTCTGTACCACCTAACTCTGGAGCAAGGCAGCGCATTGCGTCAGAGAAGAGGGGCGAATCTAGTGGCCAGAGAGAAGCAGTACCCGCTGATGAAAGGCTGGTAACTGCAGTCGCTTTCCTCCCCTTCACGCAATACTGTTCTCTGTCACGCAGAGACTTGTTTTCGTTCGCTTGGTCTAGAGATAGCCGGGACAGACTATACTACCTCTAGAGATACCCGGGACAGAGTATACTACCTCAGGAGACGTGGAAAGTGTTCGTAAACATTTTCTGCGTAGCCCAAAGAAATCAGTCACACGTGTAGCTACAGAACTGGATATGGGAAAAACAACTATTTGGAGGATCTTCGTAAACGTTTCACACCGCAAAACGATTTCTGTTTTTTTGGTGACGGCGGGAGCGAAAAAAGACATCTACAGTACCGCCGAGCCAGGAACTGGCACGGAGACCGAAGGAACTCGCGGTCAAACGGCCAATTACGCCCACCGCTTGGGCAAGAAGTGACAACGTTAAAATCCCCTCTCCCCAAAGCAGCCATTAGGGAAACAGGAGTTTTTCAAAATAACCGTTCTGCGCTGTGATTGACACCGGTTAGTACGGCGACTACACTGTAGGTTTTTGAGTTCCTGTTTTGAGACCTAACAGGTTTTTGATAGGTTCTTGTAGTTACTGCAAGCTACCCTGAAATAGTACGTACATACTGTGTATCCATTTGCAGAAGAAGTACTGTGCTTTACTGGAAGTTTCATCTTTCTTCCAATATATTTTGAGGATATTTCAGATCTTTTCCATGTAGGTTAGGTTAGATTGGCAGCTACACAGGTGTGTCTAATATCAACTATTTCAAACGCCAAACTTCCTCCCCCGAGACAATTCGTAGGAGATACTGAGTTGGAAAGACAATTTATTGAAATATCCAACAGTTCCTGAAATGGCACAGTTTTTTGCGAATTTCCAAAGTTCCCGAGTTGGGAAGTCGTGAATCGGGAATAAATCGTTTCGAGTAGTGATGGTCTCTTTGCTGTAAGTGCAATGTACTCTTCTTGTAATAAAATATCCGAAGAACATTATGAACGCCCTGTATAAAGTGTTCAGTTATTCGTACTTCACATTCTCTATGAGCCATCAAGCAATGCACAGTTGTTCTTTTCTATTTTATTTCCTATTCGTTGTTTCATCTGAAAAACAAACAAATACGGAATCCAGTGTTTTCCCTCTACAATCAAAGCAACGGTCAAGTCCTGTACCCAGACAATATACACGCAGACCTTCACGTTTGTGTCTTGAATGCTAATTAAAAGCTAACTGTAAAATGTTAATTAGCAGGGGAACAAACTGCTCCTCGAATAATCGATCGGGAACTGTACATATAGTTCCCAAAATGTTAATGTAATCAAGTCAGAAAAAAATCGCATTAATTAAGAGGAAACATATTTAATTAAAGACACCATAATTAACCTTCTTGTACTGCGAGCACTTCGCCCTATTCGTTTACTATTTGCGTAACTGGAGTAGAGGTTACCGAAAAATCAAATCTCATTCAACAACCAAGCAAACTTCACGTGTAAATATAACTCTTTCTCTCTAATTAGCGTTGTGCAAATTTAATATTGTTTCAAAATGCTATTAACTTGCTGTCTCTATTTGACATTACTGTTACGTTCACCATCTTCTAGTTTTAGAAAGGGGAAAGGAAGTACTTGATATATTGACACAACACATCATTCGTGAATATGATTAAAATGTGATATGTGAATACGGAAATGAAAACAACCGTTGAAAAAATGCAGAGTGGTGCGAGAGATGATGAAGGTGAACTTATAAGGAAGGAAATATAAATCAAATAGCAAAAAATAAATTACAATGTACGCACTAATGCATTCGATCGTTAAGATACCCAAATTTCAACCTCCCTTCCATGTGGTACATCCCGTAGCTGCAGTTTTGACCTACGGCCAGTATAATCCTCTGTAGGGTTGTGTGTCCTGTCGTCCGCAAAGACACATGTTCATTTTTAGTTATGGTAAGGGGACTGGGCTCCGTTTTGTGACGGTGTAAACAGCCTAAGTGATGTAGCTCTCCCTCTCTCTTTCTCTCCATTATATACTGTGTGTGTGTGTGGGTGTGTGTGTATGTGTATATATATATATATATATATATATATATATATATATATATATACACACACAACTCAGAAATTGAAATATTTATGGGTTTGGTTTATTTTACTTCCCTTTTCTGCCACTTTTGGCTAATCGCGAAGGTGATGATGAAAATGATGAAGGGGCACTCACAAAGAACACTCTCAAGCCTATTCCGGAATTCGAACCCGGAACCCCTAGCGTCATAGCGCGCTGTGCCAACCACTCCGCCAAAGAGGTCGGCATCTATCTAATGTGACAGCCCCTGGTAGGTGTGATTACGTTTGACTTAGGCGAAATTTCCCATACAACTTACAGCCTAGAGAACGATAAAGGGACGAGACTCTCGAACAGCAAGTCTCTGTCCCGTCTGCTCTCGCTCTCCTCTCGTTTCTTAAACGGCAGCCTCCCCATCAGAGCACCCCTACTAGAAAACAAATGACCCGCCTGTTAGAAAGATCTTGCCAAAGAACCCCCAATTTCATCTCAGGACGCAGAGGAGATTTCACGCAGATTACAACGTTAATTAATCATCTTAAAAGCCGGTTCCCCCTTCATCCAGTTGTAAGATCCCGGCCAGGCTGTCCACTTGTTGATTACGTCCAAGATAAAGCTGCTCTCCCTTGGACACCCTAGCGTCCACAAAAAACAAAGAGAAACATGACCAAACGGAGCCACGAGAAAAGAACGAATCCGAAAACGCAGCCGTCCAGCTCATTAATTCAGCATATGTAATTGCGCGAGTCAGATTATGCGATACGTCGCAGCATAGGGAATAATCGGGAAATCTTAATAGCTACAGCGCGTTTGCACAGCTGTACGTTTACAAAACAGAGCTGTTTAACTCGGAAATACGAGCACTGTTGGCCGAAGCTAGGAGAGTTGGAAAAACAAGGAGGGCTTGTTCCGACGAACAAACATTTGCAATTGCGTGTTTGTGCATACATACAATTGATAACCACCTGCGATTGATATCTATTACAGTGTGCGAGCATCATTTGTCGCAAAATCGGAAACCGCAGTACAAACATTTGATGCAGGCATATTTGTTGTCGACGGAGAAGTAACTCACGCGGGTGGAAGAAAAGCACCATCGTCTCGCACCGTAGAAAGCAGGACGGATGCAAGTATCTATCGATAGGTTATCAGTTGAATGGACCGTGCTGGATGCTGTAAACATAAGCGTTAAAATATAATTCGGAGAGGAAAAAAAACTATAAAGCTCTTTGATCAGTTAATATATTATCAGTATTCAATGACTGAAGTGAAAAACTGAACATTTATACTCTAGAATTTTTTTAATTGAATCTAATATTTCCTGTAATGATTACTTCAGGAATACTTGCTTGGTGATTTCAGTCATTTTCAGTTAAAAACTGCTTATTTTTAAGTTCAGACAATATTTTGCAATAATGTGCTTACAGTACTTGATATCTATTCCCAAACTCAGTGTAGGATGACAACAAGTGTTGTAAACTCAATGTAAGGAAAAAATCGGGGATGTAGTGATGTTGCGATGGATAATTCGTAAGAATGGAATATACTTTATGCTCAAGTATCTACAGATTAAGGCATAAAAAATGGATTGAAGTCGTTGATTTCCAGATATGTGAAATTGATTGATTAGCTCCTTATACTTGGTAAAGTATGACCAGTTTTTCATTTTTTGGTGACCCTCTTGCTAAATCTGGAAAACAGAACCATTAGTGTTCTAGTGGATGTGTTAAACTATTCAAATCCGGATTCATCTAGTTTGAAGTGGATGTTTAAGAGGAAATATTAAACTATAATAAAAAACATAAAGTTAAAGAAGAAATATAGAAGATTAATAGAAACAAATATACAAGATTTGAAGATATTACAGGGTAATTCAAAATGAATGGTGCAACTTTACACAGTTATTATGACGTTACTATTTATGAATGAAAATCAGATAAGGCATCAATATAAAGAAAAACTCTGGAAGTTTTATTCCCACTTAGCGGGCTTATTCTGCTTAGCCGATGCTCCACCAGGATAGCCAGTTTCACATAAATGGCTAATGGCCAGTAGAAGCGTATTGTGTGTTGGAGCTATCGAGAACTGATTCAATCACAATGGTGTAAAGACATTTCCGCATGCGTTTCGGTAGAAATTCATATGTTTCACCCTTCCGAAAGGTTTGCCAAAGTTAAAACTGTGAATTGTTAGTGTATTCGAAACCATGGACAATCACTTGCTGTCTCGTGCATAGCATGTACTTGATTATCGTTTCGATGTGTACATGGTTTCCATGTTGATTCTTTACAATGCGAGTCCTGTGAGTAAAACTTCCAAAGATTCAACATGGGAACCACGTGTAATGCGGTAAACATCCAAACGATAATCAGGTACTTGCTATACACGAGACAGCAAGTCGTTTTCAACGGTTTCGAAGGCACTAACAATTCGCAGTTGTCACTTTGGCAAACCTTTTGGAAGGATGAAACATATGCATTACTACCGAAACGCATGCGGAAATGTCTTTGCACCATTGTGATTGAATCAGTTCTCGATAACTCCAAAACACAATACGTCTTCTACTGGTCATTAGCCATTTTGCGACACTGGCGATCCTGGTGGAGCATCGGCTAAGCAGAATAAGCCCGCTAAGTGGGAATAAAACTTCCAGAGTTTTTCTTTACGTTAATGCCTTGTCTGATTTTCTATCATTAACGCCATAATAACTGTGTAAAGTTGCACCATTTATTTTGAATTACCCTGTATAACGGGGTAACTTTTCTCTTCATTTACAGTGTTATCCTCCCCCTTCTCTTCATAATTCTGATTTCTCTTCTGTTTCATCCCATTCTTTCTTATCTCTTTTAATATACCTTACAGTATTATTTCTATCATACACTGTTTGGTGATTGACATATTCATGGAATTGATTCTATGTTATTTGATGCGTGAAACCGGGGTGTACTAGGGGGTATAAAGGTCGACATTTGGGTGCCATACCGGAAGGACACCCCTTATATCCCCAAGAGATGGATGAGAAAACTGAGAAGAAACTAGAAGAGTAGCAATAAAAGATAAAGAAGACAATAATAATACGGAAAGTTTTCATTTGATTTGATTTTCATTATTTAGCGTCGCCTTTCTTCCACTTTTGGCTAATCGCGACGAACAGTAAGATAACATAAAATTAGAAGTGACAAGAAAGAAAAAATAACATGATAGAAGATAAAATATCAGAAGTGAGGAATGAAGACGTAAGTACCTGAAGAAGAATGAAAATATGACAGACGAGAATAGAAATTAGAAAGAGGTGGAAACGAAAGGAAAAGTGACAAAGGGGCAAAACACAGTAGGGGAAGCAAAATAAGGGACGAGAAGAGAACAGAGCGGGAAATAATAAATTTGAAGAGCTATTAATTGCACTAGTGGAAAAATCAAAATACAACAGAACGACAGGCATAATGAACTACGAAAATATAGAAAAGAAAAGGGAAAGAAAAAAAATATGTAAAACACAAGCTGCAAAAGTAATACGCCGTGGGCGTGAAGCGAAAAACAATATAAATCGTACATAATGTGTTACGTGCGATGCTTGTACGTGTATAGAGGAAAACGCTATTCGCACATGACCTTACAGACTTTGGTCGCCCTCCAAAGGTCTGGTACACATTAACTAACATCCTCTGTGTCACAAGATGACAAATGAGCATCAAATACAGAGACAGCGTCAGCGCATAGCCTGGAACCACTGAAGTTGGCGAAACTAAGGTTGTCGTTGCCAGTAATAGAAAAAAAAATGTTCAAAGGGACTTTACAAACATTACAAGTTAACTTGAGGAAATGTTGTGCACACATATAAACTGTAAAAAGAGATCCCTTGTGTGTCTGTCAGGCAAACAATGTTTCACTGTATCTGTACATTGTAGAACAAGGCTAGAATCAGAAGGAAAGGTGCTCAAAGCTTGGGCAAGTTAGAGAGTAACATCGGGATATCATTCAACATGTAGGAGGAACATGCCACTATTAGATGTAGCCAAGAGTCATATAAATCAGTAGCCTTGTGCAGGAGCGATCTTACACACAGACAACTAATTAAAGTAAAAAAGTGCATGAAAGCTGTATCCTGAAGGAAATGAATAAATGCATCAGATATTCAATATGCTCTCAAATGCATGTTTTCTTTAAAAAAATATTATTTATTTTATATTGTTCGCCCAGTTTAATGCGTCAAGCAAAATCCTGCTCCCAGACAAAACTAAGTTATTTGGAATTATTAGAATATAGTGCTTGATTGACTTGGTTTATTTTACATCACTTTCCTGCCACTTTTGGCTAATTGCGACAATGAGGATGATTGATGAAATTGATGAAGGGACACTTACAAAGAACATAAATGGCCAGGCCGCGATTCAAACCCGGGACACCTTGCTTCCTAGCACGTTTTGCTAACCACTCCGCCATGGACGCCGGCTGTTTCCATACTATTAGTCCAGCTTGATGCACAGAATAGTACAGGGTGTCCGGAATGGGACTGACGGATTTAAAAAGTGTGTGGTTTTAATATGGGCAAAGATAGGGAAGAAAGAAAACATACATTTTGAAGGCAAACTCGAAAAGTTTTGTTCAGGAAATTTTCATAGTTGTACGACTACCGGTGACGGCGCTAGTATCGCCAAAACGAAAAATGGCGTCGGTACTCAAAAAGGTGCAATGCGTGTGGTGGTTTGCAGAGACAAAAAGTGTTGTTCAAGTGCAACAAAACTTTCGACGTGTGTACCACAAGGATCATCCATCAAGCAACAGTATCCAGGCGTGGAAGGAATAATTTTCATCGACAGGGAGTGTAGTGAAACCTCACAGTGGTGGTAAATCGCGTGTGTCAGACGAACGGGTGGAGTCAATAAGAGAGTGTTTCACACATAGCCTGAGGAAGTCAATTCGCGAGGCGAGCAAGCAGCTGGGAATTCCAAGGTCAACTGTGCATGATGTGGTACATGAATGATTACGTTTGAAATTAAGCTTAACGACAAGCCAAAAAGATTAGAATTTGCCAATGAAATTCTACACAAGATTGATAATGACCATAATTTTCGTTTCGGCGATACTAGCGCCGTCACCGGTAGTCGTACAACTATGAAAATTTGCTGAACAAAACTTTTTGAGTTTTCCTTCAAAATGTATGTTTTCTTTCTTCCCTATCTCTGCCCATATTAAAACCACACACTTTTAAAAACCGTCAGTCCCATTCCGGACACCCTGTATTTCCTTTTTTGGAATCTGACTGTTCCGTGGCCGAACTCATAAAATGGTGGACTTCCGATCTCTCCATCGAAGTTTCCGGTTCGACTCCCAGTCTTGCATGGGTCTTCCTTGCGAGTTTCCTTTTATAAATTCCACATAATCATCGCTTATCTTCGTCGTTACGATTAGGCAAAAGTGGAAGAAAAGCGACGTAATAAAACACAAATACAAACATTAATTTTATGGAATCCAGTAAATACTGTCGGATACTGCATGTGCATTAAAGGTTGGTCATTTTCAACTGTTTGAGGTATTAGTTTTTTTTTGCAACAATTTAACACGAATAAGATTAACAGTACTAACAAGAAGAACAACGATGCAATGAAACGCTTAAATTCATTAGCCGGCCTCCGTGGCGGAGTGATTAGCACATCGCGCTGCGACGCCAGGGGTTCCGGATTCGAATCCCGGCCTGGGCATGGATGCTTGTGAGTGTCCATTTATCAATTTCATCATAACATCACTCATCCCCATCTTCGCAATTAGCCAAAAGTGGAACAAAAAGCAAAGTAAAATAAAGCAAATCAATCAAGCAAGCATAAATTCATTAAGACAACCACCGCTACGGGTTGGAATCCCGGCCTGAGCAGTGGTGTGTTTTGTGAGTGTGACTTCATTAATTTCATCGTAACTCATCCATACCTTCGCGATTAGCCAAGAAGAGGTAGAAAAGGGAAAACATAAGCCATACCAATCAATAAAACGCATAAATGCACTAAATGTTGATTCAAGTTAAAATATAGGTTCCATTGTATCCCTGAATTCATCTTAATTTTCACTTGATACCTTAAAAATGCATAGGATCAGAAGATTCTACGAGCGACAAACCAAGTAACAGACAACTAAACATAAGGATACATCAATTAACGCATATAAAGTGCATACATTAAATTTGATGCATTATTTTCTGTGCGTAAGTGTAGCAACGGTAAGTGCTACCTAAGAGAATGTTACATGAACAGCTAATACGTTATGTCCAAACACCGTATGGGACGACCATCAGTGGTCGTCCCATAGACCGCTACGGGTCGTCCGAACAAAACACTCCACATGAGGGGGAGGTTATGTAACAGCCAGATGGATGATGAGCCACAGCTTGCATAGACGATGTTATCTTGTGTTCCAATGATGCACCTGCTTTGTAGTGGATGGCCTTGAAGTAACTTAATCGATCCTCCTTTAATTTATTCTTCGTTCTCCTTTCTTACTGGGTTTGCTTTCTTGCACTATCATCATGAATGAAAAAAATGCATCCAAGAGAAGGGCAACAAAAAATTACAATGTGTACAATGAAAACCTTTCGCACAATGATAGCACAGTAACTGTCCCTAGCAGCGAGAGGTGTATGTGTGTTGTCTTTTCGATTACCACTGATGTATATAATATAGTGTGGTTGTATTGTTCCAACACGACTATGGCGCGAGAGGGGGGCATAAGAACATAACGGAAGATGGAGTAGGTTTCTGGGACTGAATCTAGATTTTAAATTGAGATACTAACCAATATGTGACTCCATCAAAGATGGAACCGTTGATTACAAGCTGACAGCTTTACCACAACGCCCTCGGTAACAACTTAATTTATAATGATACATTCAAAAATTAATGGAAAATCAGAAGCACATAATAAAAAAAAACGTTTTTAATGCTTCGTTATTTGCAAACGCTGATATAGCAAATAAGCCTACAGTTACTTTTAAAAATATTTGATGGAAATTTTTTAGGGTGTGTGGGGGGTGGGGGGCAGTGACAAATTGTTTATTTTTACTGGTGGGAAGAGAGAAATAGCGAGAAGAGACGAAAGGAAAGATAGAGAATGTAAAGAGATGAAGGGGAAAAAAGAGGAGAGAGTATGGAAAGAAGCGAAGGGAAAAAAGAGAGGAGACAGGAGCGTATATTCCAGGCTAGCTAAGCTATCTGCGAAGCTGAAGCCTAGAAAGTAAAATACTGAAGATATGGCGATTCTGAAGTTGGCAACCTGAATTCTTAGGAGTTGGCAACCTCAATTCTTAGAAGTTGGCAACCTGAATTTTTATAAGTTTGCAACCTGACTACCGTTGGGATGGCAACGTGGTTTCCTTGAAGATGTCAAGAATGAGCCTACAGGTGTAGTAGTGAGTTAGTCCAGATGTTAGACTCAGCGTACGCTACTGAGAGAAGAAAAAAGGAATGACAGAGAATGGGAAAGAGGTGAAAGGAAAAAAGAGAGAAGGAGATAATTGTGAAGAGAGAAGAGATGAGTTCTTGTTTTGATATCATCGTATGCACACATAGGCTAATAATAACTGGATCTACAGTTTAAAGTGAGATCCGAATCACTCTGTGCCTCCATTGTATCAAACCCGGGACATCTTCATTACACTTTCACGACGCTACCACTATGCCATCGGAAAGTCTGAAGGGAGAGAAAAAGGAGATGAAGAAATAAGATCAAGAGAACTGTAGCTATAAAAAGATAAATAAAAAAGTATTCTTCAAACGTAAAAAGGCGTTGCGCATATGAAAATGCAAAGAAGAAGATACAATGTACTCAAATTTTGTCTGAAAAGAGAAGCTGCAGTGATTCTAATCTAACTACCAAAATAGCTCATGAACTCAAAGACAGTGACCGAGAACTCTTCCTCGATTAATTGAGTTAAAGTTGTTTTTTCCTGTTTTCAAATGGGAGGGGGGGGGACAAAATTTATGACCCCTATAGAAATCCCACTACCCCTCCAACTCTAATTAGTATCTGGGTAAAGTTTAAAGTCTAATTCCCTCTTCGGAAGAGGGCCTTCATTTTTTATTGTATTTTTCTGGTAAAATAAAATCAAGTTGTCTCTTGTGTATTGGACTGCGTCTTCTCGGGGGGTAAAAAATGTGTTTTCAAGAATCTAGAAAATGTTGGTTTGAAAATATACCGTACGTCACATCAAAGGAAAAGTTGGAACGAACTGCGTAGGTACAAATTCTGCTACTTAATGGAGTGCTGAGTAGGTTTGAAGAGGTTTCTGTTTCGTCTGTAATATTCAAAGTGACTGTTTTTTGGTAAAAGGCTAACTACATTTTCAGCAATGTTTTGCGTTTTTTCATAAGAAAAGTTCCACATTGACATACCTGAAACTAGAGTTTCTGGGCTAGTACTTTGCCTACACTAGCATAGTGCAGAAACCTGTTGAAAGTATATGGCACTTGCGGTTGGGGGGTTTTAAGGGAAAAGGTGGATTTTGAACATAAAAACTAGGATTTGAAAA
Organism: Lepisma saccharinum; assembly: GCF_977018435.1. NCBI lineage: Eukaryota > Metazoa > Arthropoda > Insecta > Zygentoma > Lepismatidae > Lepisma > Lepisma saccharinum. The sequence continues at coordinate 77,837,804 of NC_139229.1, read as the reverse complement.
GTAGTTTTGAGAACCAGTTCCGAATATTACAGTAGATAAGAAAACAGTTAATATAAATAAATGATATGTATATTAACACACTGAACATTCGGCTGTGGAAAATATTGTTTTCCTCGATTTTTTTTTCATTTTGTAGCGAAGTCAAGACAAAGTCCTTTTCTTCAACTGAACCTGAAGAAGTATATACGTTACAAGTAGTAACTATCTAATGTAAAAGTGTTGACGTATACATAGACCAAAAATATTCGTAAATATCGCATTCACACAATTGCACCCCTATGTGTAGGGAACACACTTAAACATCAATACCCAAACGTACACAATAATAAAATTTTGAAATAAAACACAAATGGAGAACAACATAAGTACATAAACATAACATTTCACACTGAATGACTAAATGTCGGCTCTTATGAGACGACAAAATGGAGGATGATACTGGCTACGGGCCAATAGTCTCGGTAGTCTTCAAAGCGCAGTCCACCGATTGTGATTTGTTTTATTTTGCTTCTCTTTTCTGCCACTTTTGGCTAATCGTGAGGATGAGGAAGAACGGTGATACGATGAAGTTGGTGAAAGGACAATCACAAACACATGAACAGACCACAACATGGGGGCACAAAGGATTATACAGACTGTGAGGTAGACGCCAGACCCTCGTTAGTCTGCAACATTCAGTCCAGCGCGTGTGGAAGAGAAACTGACATTTGGGTGCCGACGTAAACTAAGAAGACACAGAACAACATTCTCGAAAGGAAAGGGTCCTGGGGAGGGCCAACAATTGCATTATGTGCATGCCCGTCCGTAGCAAGTGGCAGGGGTATGAGCAGCAACCGGATATGGCTACAAGATTGCTGGACAGAGAACATATGGGTTTATTGATTCGAGCGCCACGCGATACTGGTGTACTACAGAATCTCACGACATCTTGGGAAACACGCACGCTGGCCGGAGAATGGAAACAGAACGTTTTACTTGGGAGGCGCTTTGCTCCCCCACTGCTTAACACAGCAATTGGTGACAAGGAAATTCAAATTCGTGTCTACTTTTTTAAAAAAATAACGAACAAAAAGTGAAAACCGTAACAGTAGAGTACAAAATAAAAATCCGCAAGTGGAAAAAACGTTCTTGCTAATAAAGGAAAAGTCAGTCATAAGTGGAAAACAAAAAATCTACAATTATAAAACACTGTGACGAAAACTATACACACTCGAGAAAATTAAAAGTGGAAGTGATAAAAAGATCTTAAACGAAGGAAATTAATGGAATTTGAAAGAATAAATCAGGGGTGGAAGAGAAAAATTCATATATAAAAAAGTAGTCATTGGCGAAGAATAAATCGAGAGGAAAAAGAAAAATAAGGAGTCGCAGAGAAAAACTCGTTAAGGGAGAGGAAAAAAAATATGGTGTGGTAAAGTAAATATGGGAGGAACAATGAAAAATCTGTAAGTAAAAAAAAATATTAGCTTCAACAGAAGAAAATAGTTCTAAATGAAAGAGAAATGGCTGAAGTACTAATAGGGAAACAGGTTATAGAGAAAATCGGTAGGAAAAATGAAAAATTCCAAAGCTCTTGTTCCTGCAGTTGTAAGTTAGCACTAAAAGCAATCAAAAGAACATATACTGAAGAACATTGATGGAGGGGTCTGCAGTCCATTAATATTTAAACAGATCGATATGTACTATCACTACATCCGAGATTTTACGCATCATATTATGGGGGCGCAACAGCAAGATAATGGACTTCTCTCGGTCAAGAGTTGCATTCTGAAAGTCGCACGAGTTTAACGTGTCGAACGAGTTATTACAATTGGGTGTTCCTTTAAGTACTCGCGTGAATATTGTGAAGTTCATTAGGCGTTCCATAAGTTGATTTTTGTGCGTTCTCGCAGCAAAGCAATTTTCGAAATTCCCTCTCCCTTTCAAAACCACTATGATATTCAAAATTCTGAACAATTGCAGGTGTTTATAATTCCTTTTAGAGCACTTACGTGAATTTTCGTGTGGCTTGCTTTCAATGTTGTCTAGTTATCTGTGATGGAAAATTGGCTTACATAGACACGAAACTATTATGAATATCTATAGAGTGTACAGTGGGATCCACTAGCATTGCTCGGCAAATTATCCATGACTATTTTCATTAATTTTCCTCTTGCATCCTGGTGCTTTTAAGCGATGTATTTTTATGTATGCTGCTGCAGAAGTTGTCAACAGAATTTTTGAGTCTTCTTTTAATTCTTGAAGCTCTTATTGGGTCAAATAAAGTGCACGAATATGGTGATGGACAATATGCACGGTAATACTCATGGATCCCACAGTACCAGAAGTGATGAAGCAAACTGAAACGGTGGAAAAAGTACACGATATTAGAAGCAAGAAAGTATCGGCAAACATGGGGTCGAACGTGCGCTTCTCCCCTTGCGCACTCAAGAGGTTTCCTTGCTGAACACGTATAACATGCAGTACAGCATAATAGTCCTTGGTAATTTGTTACTAAGTAGGACTATGGCAGCTCACACGTGGAAAGCGTATGATGTGTACAGACAATCAAGTCAGTGGAGGATCGTTTGCAACCCCATGTTTAAAGAAACTTTTTGCTTCTAATACTATCGTGTACTTTTTTCACCGTTTCAGTTCTGGTACACCCTGTAGACAACAGTGAATGCAAACCACACGATGACACGTGAATGCTCTAGAACATCGTTTCTCAACCTATATGGGACGCGACCCACTGTTGGGTCCCGAGGGGGCGTTTGGTGGGTGGCGAAATTGTGCTCGAAAATTTATTTACTGTGTCTTAAAAACCTATTTCATTTCAATTACTAAGATAAATTGTGTTAACGATTTAAATTCAACCCGTGTTGTACGTAGTCTAAACTCTACATTTCTGTTATTCCTTATCTATTGTTTTTTTTACCGGCATTTCTCAATTTCACCATGTGTGTTTAGTTAGATGTTGTACTAGAGTAAATTAGTCTTTTAAATTAAATATTTACTTTTCTAGAATGAAGTATGTGTAATTTGTTTAAGCAAGCGTTTTTTAAAAAAATTGCTTTATTATTTTATTTCGCCTTTTGTGCTACTTTTGTTTAATTTGCGAAGATGGGGATGAGTGATGATATGATGATGATGAATGGACACTCACAAACATCCATGCCCAGATCAGGAATCGAATCCAGGACCCCTTACGTCGTAGCGCGGCGTGCTAACCAATCCGCCACAGGGTTTTAAGCAAACGTAAAACTCGATGTTAGCAAAAATATGATTATAAACTGGGTGCACATCCCTACAAGTAATTTTGCCGGCGCCCATGTTTATGGATGAAGCGTAATATTCTTCAAGGTGGGTCACGGACTGAAAAAGGTTGGGAACCACTGCTCTAGTAGAAATTCTAAGCAGATGTAATTTTCTATTTTGAGAACTTTGAATATCAAAACAGTTTTTCAAAAGGAGAGCAAATTTCGAAAACAGTTTGGCTGGCGCTGCGCAACGGTCCTGCGGCCAAGAAACAATTCGAAACCACGGCTTCCGATTGGGAGGGGCAAAAGTTTGCATCACGGGTGTACGAAGTTTCTAAAAAGATATACAGCTAGACAACGCAGCCTCGGCTTATTTGCAAAGGTCGCCCCAACCCTACTTCCCAAGCTTCCAACATGGCGAGGCCCTAAAGAAAGAAAGGGTGTGAGGTGGGGGGAAGGGCATGATTCTATGTAATGAGGTGTAAAAGCCTTATCACAGCTTTTCCTGGGGTCCCACGTTAACGCCATCATTAGCAAAGTGGGGGGAGGTTAAAGGGGGGGACATCATGTGGGATGGAGAACGGGGAGATTATCTGCCGAGAGGTGTTGGAGTGTACAATGATTTTTCGGCGCCGGGAGAAACGGTAAGAATGAAAACCGGAAAGCGGACGTGATGATTGTTCGGAGACACAGGAAGGAAGATGATGGCTGGAGAGCGAGAAGGAAACACAATGAAAATGATCCCGAAACACTTTCTTTCTTTTATTTTGCGCATCTTTATTAGTGACTGCTAAAAGGGGGGTAAATAGTGCACGCTCCTATACAGTGTTGCAAACTGACAATTATTGTCACTAACGCCTCGAAACTCTTAGAGATGTTATTTTTTCCCGACAAAGATGGCGTTGCTTGTTCTGATGGATTCAATGGTGAATGAACCAGGATGAATGACTAGCGCAAAAGATTTTTTAGTGGCAAAGAACGACGGGCATTTGAAAAACTATTTGTTCGTGCTTGGAAAATAAAAATATTAGCTTGATTGTAACGTCAAAAAGTAGCGTGGGTCAGTGGCATAGAGTCCATACAAATAATGCAGATATACAGATACAAATACAGCGTGTACGAGTATTGTATAATTACTACTAATTTTGTCTTTGGCTTTCCGAATTTCAGTCTTCAATTAGTGCGTTTGTCTATCAAATCTGTGAGGGCATCCAACCTACATCACAAGATAATATCCCGAACACACACAAAACGTAGGGCTACGTGACCCTCGACAGATCGACGTCAAGTCGCCAATTCTGCTCAACACTTGAAAAGAGATGATTACCGGGTAGATATTTGTCGGGCCGCAAAGGCGTGCATGTGGAGATCCGTTGAATCTCGAGTTTTGTTTAGAGCAAATCAAAATCCCGTTAGTCTATTAGTCTCAGAAATATATAAATTTCTTATTCATAGTATTCTTACCGGATACAGTGTATAGCCTATCATCATAATGAACATAATAACAATTCATGTCTATAGCGGTAACAGGGATTTGGTAGCGCCAAAAGTTTAGTTTTTGGTAGTAGTTAAACTTATAAAAAAAAAGCACCTGAAAAAAATATTGCGAAATTAGCTTTCAGACAAGATTAATGATGTAATTTCCCTTACAACCCCCTCAACAGCCAGTAAACTGCAAGGGTTCTGATTACAAAAACAAGGGAGTTCATAACAAGGATGCTGTTGAGAAGTTAACCTGTTCGACCTTAGAGACGAAGTATCACAGAAGATCAAGGTAATTAAATAATAAGGGTGGAGTGGTCACACTGAAATATGATCCGTTAACAGTTTCGAGCAACTCTATTTTCTATAATATATATAACCTAAGATTGGTACCTACAGCGTAACAGATTTCAGTACGAATAAATTAGTAATTCTAAATTGAGATAATTATGGGCTTTCACTATCCATCTCATATTTCTGGTGGTTAACCTATAAAGAAATATCATGTTTCGGCATAATTTTGGATACTTAGTGATAAAGACAAAACGTACTCGTGTACACTCCCCAGCAATAGTAATGGGACATACCATCACAGCAGATGTAGGCAACACACATAACATGATGGATAGAGGTCCCATTTGCCGGTGACGGTACATGTTCCTTAAATGTATGCAGATACTCTCAAATACTATTCAACCTGAATTCTCTTAATTCACTTTGAAAAAAAAGTACTTCTCGAAACAGGTTCTGATTGTGAGATTTTGTTTTTGAGACCTCCAACCTTCCTAGTTAATTTATTTGCTTTCGCCACTTCGGCTTTTCTGCCACCTTTGGCTAATCGCGGAGATGAGGATGAGAGGTGATGCGATGTAATTGATGCAGACACACACAAAAACAAAAAAAACCATGCCCAGGCCGGGATTCGAACCTGAGACCACTGGCGTCGTAGCACACTGTACTAACCAATCCGTCACACATTCGAAGCAAAATTATGAATACAATTGCACAGCCAAAAATAATTACTATTGTTACTGAATCATTAAAATACACTAAAAACGTATCAGACACGATACTCTATTTTTTTTTAAAAAAAAATACAATTACACGTTTAACAAAAAGTGCATGAACACCTTTTACAGTGAGGAACAGAACATCTTTCTACAAGCCATTCTCAAGATTAAACATACACAAAAACTCTCCAATTGTCATAAATATTAACATTATTTTTATGCATTAACATTTGTGTATATTGTTAAAATTATCTTTGTGTACATTATGTTCAGCATAAATGGGACTTCGGTCCTGTGATGGACAAAAAAAAAAAAAAAATGAAAATGAAATGAAATGAACCTTGATTTGATGTTTTCGACTTCTGTATGTATGATTGTACTTGTAGTATAGAACTGTACTGTATTGAATTTTTATTTGTAACTTATGAATATATATATATACACATATAATTTTTCTAAATCTAACTTCACTTTCTATGTGCTTGTATGTGTGTATTCAGGAAGTTGCAGCCACGAAATCAACAAATCAAAATTCTTTACATGCATTTATCCTTCCAAAAAAATTAAGGGTGGTGTATTTGGGTATATTTCTCATAACGGAGAGAAAAATACATAAGCATGGGAGAGATTGGATGCAGTGAGGCATACTGCACAGAGTTGAAAGCTCCATTCTGGCGGTGACCACAACCGGGTTAAACAATTACATTTCCTTGGTACTTCCAGGGCCGCATAGATGGCATCCCTGGGCCCCTCCCACGAACGTTGCTGCTGAATGTAGCGAAAGTCGGAGATAGTGGCTGCAGGAGTGGAAGACGCTGCGGAAAGGGGGGGGGGAGATGAGGAGGAACAGCGGCGGAGAACCTAAAGAATTAGGTCTAATGGAAACATTATGCAGCCACCGTGTGTTGGCAGCGCTACGGTCGCTTGTTTGAGGGGGGGGGAGAAGGGGGGCTGGGTTTATCTCGGGACCAGCAGGAACCAGGCTATAGGGACCCTGAATTAAAAACTCCCCGCAAACCGGGAATGATTTATACAGAAGATATGATAATGCTTTCTCTAACTCTTATGGAGATATATGTGACACGATCCCCCCATCTCTTTCTCACATTCTCCCTTTCTCCAGCGAGATTTCCAGGGTTTTGCTGGAGAAAAGAGAATGCATTTACACTGGTAGAGCATATGCGTGTTTGCCCTAAATGCCTCCAGCCGTATGCGTGTGCGTGGAGGGAGTTGGCGACGGTTTTGGATAGGCGTGCGAGGCTGCCTCTGTGCCCAACAAACCGAAACCTAGCCCGCACACCCTCCCCCTTTTGCACAACATGAAAATCCCATAATGTGTACAGCTGAAACTAATAAATAAATGTGAAATATGGAGAAAGTGGTTAAGGACCTATTTCTTTTCCGCCGGAACAGCGCTTGAATACAAATGAGCATTCGAATTAGACGCAGCTCTCTAGCTCCAACCCCGATTTTCACACCAGAACACAACCGAAGGGGAAAAAATATAGCGGTCGTGTTTTTCTGGTTTCGATAAGTGAATTTCTTAAATCTTTTTTTTTTTCCTCTGGCACGATTACTTGGTTTTCCATCCATGTAAACCGATTCTGAAATAACATTAAAGCAAGAGCGAAATTTAGTGAATGCATTGTGCATATGCCCAGAAATTCCTATGTATCCACATGTTTTTGAATCTACTTCCATTCATATACGTACTATGAGTATGTAAACTTAAGGGGAGGAGATATAGTTACGCACCAATTGTGCATATATTTCAATATCGCCTGAATGGGCACTGCTACTAAAAAAAAACTGGGTGTACGCAAGAGTATGAATTCCTCTCCAAGTTGCAAGTAGAAGTGTTTCTTTTTTATGTTGATTATTAAGCTGGACACGATGTTTGAAAAATGTGATGAAGAAGAACTTTCGAAACCCCATGTATTCCTTATGGGGAATCAACTTCAACATCAAGTTACGGCTAATCGTATGGAAGTTTCGACATTTCCGCTGGTGAAACGCATCTTCAAACAACCCTCTTCCCATTCATATAATTTTCTATTCCATAGGAAGTTTGATATTCCAAAGAGAACAAAACAAATAGTACTTCCATAAGCCCAATGCATTTCTCCTTGCCTCCTACGGCCATCCTGGCAGTGTTGCCAAACCTGATGAGCGTAAAAGAGCTAAATTTCACCTTAAATGGAGTTAGAACTGACTTTCAAGGAGCTGGATTTACGAAGTGTTTCCTAGAGTAATGTTAGTTGTGAAAGGGGTGGGGCGACGCAGCCAATATAACAATATCACGTCACATGCAAAATGTATAATCATGACAAAAGTTGGTCTATGTGGGCCGGAACCAGTGATGGCATCATAGTGGGGAACGGGGAGAGGCGTCCCAGTTCACAGCCGAACGAGTGCACGAAAGAGCCATATCTGCCTCCAAGAGAGCTAAGTTGGCAACACTGCCACGGGAGGGGAATAGCTTGGGAAGAGTCCGGTGGAGTCTGTTGCGCATACCCTTAAAACAGGCTAATATTATCGACATGGGATGCAACGGGCAATCTTTACGGAAGGAAATCACGCCAAACCCTCTTCTACGGCATTCATGCAAACTTCCGAGGCTCTGGCACCTGGACCTACAACCAGAATAATCGTCTCTGACCTTTTAAATTCAACTCCGTGGCACAACAGCCCTTTAAGAGCCAAGACTACAAGCGGCTTTTTCAATGGATGACGCGTGGTCCCATCGTCGCTGTTTTCTGGTTTTCGAGACCGGAGACTTCTCTTCAAGCAGTTCCCCAACTTTCATCATCAGGGAACGGATTTATATGTAGTAAAAATATGCGAAATATGTAAATACATATTTAATTATTTTCACCAAAATATGGAGTAAAATATGGACTAAAAATTGTAAAAATTTAACTTCCTAATAATATAAGACACTACACAAGCTACATAAAATACATTGACATTAATTGTAAAAAAACACAAAAATGTGTTTTAATTTTCTGTTTCCAAAACAATGAATAACAAAATTTTATTGTAAGTGTTCGAACATGGATTTCCTTATGTTGTCTCGCAAGAAGTAATGGGAGTGTATTTCAAACTTGTCAGATATTCGCAAGAAATTCACAAAACTCTTGCGGTTGCAACGGTCTTGAGAAACATTCCGAAATATGGAAATAATATGTAAACATAACTAAAATATGTAATATGAGCCAAAACCTAATATATGTAAGAATATGGAAAATAAAGACTGAATTTTTCAAGTGTGCATGCCATGATGCGCAAAGATAATACAAAATATAACCGATTTCAGCCTCATATATAAATATGTATTTTCATATAAATCACGATGCTTGGTCAACACCGAACCAGTCCCACTTGTTATCATAACTATGAAAAAATTAGAGTTTGTTTGATGAGTTAGTTTCAGTCCACTTTATGATCAGAAAGGCTAATCGGGACTGAACTTACAGTTTAAAGTGGGATCCGAACAACTATGTGCCTCCACCGGATAAACGAAATTTTGAGATAATCAAAACTTTCTAAGAAAAATATTAAAAACTTTGGATAAAACAAGTGGTACATGCAACCTCTATCTTTTTTTAAATTATCCAAGGTTATCATTTTTGTCTGAATAACCTTTTAAAATAAAGGTTAAATGTGATAATTACGAAATATTTTAAAGTATACCCCCTCTTAATTTCACAACCTAATTTAAAGAAGCTTGATGTTTTATCAGTGGCGGCGATTGGGTTCCAAAACTGGTGGGGCAAGGTGCTAAAACTGAGTGGGGGCAAGGACAGTTTTATCCCTTTGTAGATGAGGTTTAGTATAGTGCGGGTGCAAAAGTGTAGTTAGGGTTACTGCCCTCTCTCCCTCCTAATCGCCGCCGTTGTATTTTATCAATGTCTGCACATGGACGGTTTATTTGTTATCGTGTTCGACTTCAAGAAATATAACAGTGCTGTTGGTGGTGTCGTTGTGTAGTGTTAAAAGTGTCAAGATATGCCAAAAAAATTGTGCATTTTCTAGATTTTGCACATGTATTTGACTTCAGGACCATTTTTTTTTCCTTTCAAGCTATGTCTCCGTTGGTTAGCACAGCGCGCGCTACGACACCAGGGGTCCCGAGTTCGAATCGCAGCCTGCTCATGGGTGTTCTTTGTGAGTGTACCTTCATCATATCACCACTGATCCTCATTTTCGCGATTAGCTGAAAATGGCAGAATAGCGACGCTATATAAGAAAAAATAATTGAAATCAAAATCAAACATTCCAAGAAGAAATGTTCATTTCATTTATTTATTTGTCCATCACAGGACCGAAGTCCAATTTATGCTTAACATAATATACACATAGGCTTACATAATGTTAATGCCTAAAATAATGTTACATTTTATGATGGTGTGACAACTTATTATCAGTTTAAACTCATTTACAGTCAAATAAAATAAAATATTAAGTTTTGCAGATTTTTGCGCCTAATAACATTACATGAATCGAAAAATATGTGTAAATCATTATATAACTATTTTAAGAAACGACACGGGACCACATCAACATTTTCCTCTTCAGATTTCCATACAAAAAAATCAAGCCTGGGACTCCTGGCCTAAGCAGCACATAAGAAGTGGAGACAGATGCTCGAATCTAACCCAACGTACCAGTCCACGCGGTGTCTCTCCTCCTGGCCCGCACAAAAGCAAAGTTTGTCGGGAGTTGAATAATTTCCGGGCCTCGTTCCTCAAGCACCAGGGTATTAACCTGGACAGAAACTCGGGAATGAAATAAGGCGCTTCCATGCATCCCACCGTAAGGAGAATCTGGGGGGTGGTCTCCCGAAAATAAAAGAAACAGGGGTAATTCATTACAGGAGCAGCTGTTAGGGTTTCCAGGCTTCATCTCCGAGTATCGGAGAAGTCGTAGGACGGGACGAAATATGCTGGGAAACGGTGTAGCCTCCCCAAGAAAATTATACGAGTGTTTGTCACGGAAACTTGAAAAAGGAACGGCCAGGCATTAAGGGAATTACAAGAAACGTAGCGTCATGATTCAATTCTGCGAACGAAAAACCCTTTCCACGTGGCAGGAGGTAATTTGGAAGGAGGGCGGAAAATTATTTCACGCTCGGAATTACAAGAGTACACCCACAACACACTTCTCGATTTCTTTTTCAATTTTACATTGTTCTTGCCTGCCAGTCCGGCATCACTCATCGTGTCTTCATATCTCTCTTTAGGATCCTGCACCATCTTCGTGCTGACCTCCGTGGCGGAGTGGCAACACTGCGCGCTACGACGCCAGGGTTCGCGGGTTCGAATCCCAGCCTAGTCATGGGTTCTCTTGTGAGTGTACTTTCATCATTGCCGAGATGTCGATGAGGCAAAAATAGGTTTACAGTGCCACGAAACGTTTACAAATATTCAACAAACAGTGTAAGCAAACCACACAAGGATTGACTTGGATATTTTACAAGAAATCCCAACAGATGTATTTTTCTAGAAGTAGAAATTTTCGAAAGGACATACATTTTTGAGAAAAGAATTCACAGCCTGAAGCACAATGAACTATTTTGATTTGATTTTTGTTTTTTAACGTCGTTTCATGCCACTTTGGCTAATCGCGGCGATGAGGATGAGATATGATGAGATTGATGAAGGAACAATCACAAAGAACACATATGCCGAGGCATGGATTCCAAGCCGAGACCCATGGCGTCGTAGCGCGCTGTGCTAACCACTTCGACACAGAGGTCGGTTGCACAAAAAGACCTAAACAGGATACAAGAAAATAGGTAAACTATACTCTGTCTCGGCTATCTCTAGAGCAAGGCCGCGCATAGCGACAAAGTTAGGGATCGAGTGTAGTGTTGCCCACGGGACGAGACGGGACAGGCTTTTAAAAATTCGAGACGAGACGAGATTGATCATGTGTCCCGAGACAAACGAATATTTTCGAGACGAGACAGCATTTCACAGCATTTCCACGAGACGAGACAGGCCAAATTCCCGTCTCGTGGGCAGAGCGAAGCAGTACACTCTGCTAGGAAGGCTGGTAACAGCAGTCGCTTTCCTCCGTCCATGCTATCCCGTTCCCTGGCACGTCTTCATTGGTGGAGCCGTCTTGCGTCACTACTTGCGCAGAGACTTGTTTTCGTTCGCTTGCTTAAAAGATAGGCGAGACAGAGTATAGACAGTGCATAAGACTGGAGGCTGAAACCCGCAACTGTCATCGATAAAACAAGGATGTTCAAGTGACAAATATGGAGTACAGCGGAATGGAATAGACAGAGAGGTTTGGTGACGAAATATTGTCGCCTCTATGAGAGACCGAGCCGCGATGGACACACTGCGAGGGTCAATCTCATTTTTGCCCCCGAGTGGAGCTGCACAGTTGGCCCCACCAAAATCCAATCTCGCAAGAGGCCGCAATCCGATTTGTGGATGCCGGGACTATCCCGCTGATACATCAGCAGACACGGAGCAAACGGCCAACGACAGGCGGCGTTCGGGGCAATGACGATTTCCGGTCCGTGGCACAACCGCAGGGCTTTCTGGTGTCCATTCAACAACCATTGTCAGGTTCCAAGAACATCTACTGAGCGAACATATGGGAATGACCTCACAAGGCTTCTCACTCACTCATTCCTGATTTCCAAAGTTGCTAGGAGTGGTATCGAGACGATAATTGATTGGTAGTCTCGAGTGTGAGGTAGACTCTCGGATATGTTTCGAGTTGAAGAAGCCTATCTCGTTCTCGTCTTGGTATAGAAGGGCAAGTTCCTGTCTTACGAAGCCGCCTTTTGACGCTACGAACCCTCAAAAATTTTAGCATGAATGTATGCAACCGTAAGGCACCGGTTTAAAATTACGATTAAAGTATTAATTTCAAATAACGCTTCCTCGTCCTTTTTCACCATGCCAAGAAAGTGGATGTGTCATGATCTCGAAAATTGTAATTTTGTCCTAAATGTATGCAACTGTAAAGCACACATTTACAGCTACCACTAACGTGTTAATTTTAAACAACGGTTCCCCGTGCTCTTTGTACCATGCCAAGAAGGCACATATGTAGGTGATTATAGAGGTAGGGCCTCACATACTCGCCCAGTTTTGGGAGGTATGGTGTGATCAGCACCACGCTTTGTCCACATTTAGCACACAGGGTTGGTCCGAGGTACCAGAAGCTGAATACGTGACATCTCGACCTCACGAACGAGAAGAGGACTGCAACTACCCACGCTTGAATCCAGGCGAAAATAGGCGTTCCTACTCAAAATTCATCAGGCAATTCACACAAACAACCACTTACTAAGCGGGAAAGTAATTATATGTAGTGACATGCATTATCCCAATCGGCGATCTAATAACACCAATAGCTTCCGAGTACCAAAATGTAACAAGGCAAGATACGGATCCAAATCCTTATCATCCCTGGCATGTAATGCGTGGAACCAACTGCCAGTAGCCTGGAAAAAGGAGAGAAATTTGGCCAAATTTAAACAACAAATTAAGATGTTAATGTATGAATACTGACACCGTGCCTCATTTGCCTCATTCACATATACAGGGTGGGCCACATTGATCGGACACATTTCAAATGCATATGTGGAGCATGTAAGAAGCAACATTTATTACCAAATATATCGAAAACACTGCCAAAGGAAGGACGTTTTGCACTGTGTTCAGTGTTTGAAGATTACTTCCCTGAGATGGACACCACCTTGACGAAAATATGCTTTGGCTCCAACAGTCATGTTCAGCATAGTTTTGCGCAGGTTTTCGGCTGGAATGGCCGCTATCTCCCTTCGGATGTTGTCCTTCAGTTCATTGATGGAAGTGGGCTTTGTGGTGTACACCTTGTCCTTTAAAAGGGGGGGGGGGCACTTGCCCTACCTGAGATTTCTGGAAAGGCTTCACAAAATTCAAATTTTGAAATTGTAGCGTAAAAACATGGATGTGAAGTGCCGTGAAAGACAACCCATTAAGTGCTTAAGAAAACATTCTTCATGCTCGAAATGAGACGGCACTTCTCAGGACGGCTCATCTCGAGATTCGGTGATGTCCATTGGCCATCCAGATCCCCGGATCTAACTCCACCGGACTACTTCCTGTGGGGTAACCTAAAAGACAAGGTGTACACCACAAGGTTCACTACCATCAATGAACTGAAGGACAACATCCGAAGGGAGCTAGCGGCCATCCCAGCCGAAACCCTGTGCAAAACTATGATGAACATGACTGTTGGAGCCAAAGAATGTTCTCGTCAAGGTAGTGTCCATCTCAGAGACGTAATCTTCAAACACTGAACACAGTGCAAAACTCCCTTCCTTTGGCAGTGTTTTCCATATATTTGGTAAAAAATGTTGCTTCCTACATGCTCCACATATGCATTTGAAATGTGTCCCATCAATATGGTCCACCCTGTACTTACTTAATTTTTATTTCTTGTGTGTTTTTATTCCTTGTGTGTTTCAATTATATAATGCACACTTTTTTCATATTTTATATATTTATAAACATTTAGCGGAATTGTATAGCTTAATAAATTAATCCATGTAGGGCAAAAAGCTGTTTGTATAGTAATAATACTGTAAGCTTAAGTGTAACCCTACTTCAAATATTAGATAATAATACGTTAAATAGTAATTCAACCAATAGCAAGCCCCCTCCAATAGTCTCAATTAGACATCCAATGAAGGCAGTGCACAATAAAAGCAGGGCTTTCACTGTGTCTCCGTAAAAGAGTATTGCTACGGTATGTTACAGACTGGTCAAGTCATACTTCACACTTACTACGATGTCCCTTTGCGATTTTTTGATTAATCTAAAAAGACCAAGAAGCTACCTAGAAATCGATTTCTTTGGTTTTCACATCCACCGTGTCGGCCTCCGTGGCGGAGTGGTTACTAGAGCGCGCTACGACGCCAAGGTTTCAAGTTTCGAATCTCTGATGGGTGTTATTTGTTAGTGCCCGTTCATCGACTTCGCCATGTCATGACACTTCTTCATTGTCGCGATTAGCCACAAGTTACATAAAAACAACGCAAAGTACCCAAAATCACATCAAATCACCTCCCCATTCTCGTTATATCTTAATGACGTATACTCTATCCCAGGAACCTGTGGAGCAAGACCGCGCATAGCGGTAGAGAAGGGGTGGAAATCGAGTGAGCAGAGCGAAGCAGTACACTATACTGAGAAGGTTGGTAACTCTCCCTTCCACGCAATCCCGTTCCCTTTCACGTGTTCATTGGTGGAGCCCTCTTGCGTCACTAGTTGCGCAGATAATTATTTTCGTCCGATTGTTCCAAAGATACCCGGGACAGAGTATAACTAATATCTTCAGTTTCCCCTGAAGTGATTTTACGCCATGCCATTAAACTCTTAATTCTGCAACTTTAGAAACACCCTGTACGGCAGGGAAGTTATAGCATGGGGTTCCTGATAGGAATCGCATGACGTTCCTTATCGTACGCGTCCTACGCAGACGTATTACGCAGCTGCGTTAATTGACTCGCCGCTAACGCACTCGGCAATCTCTCTCGAGACGCATTCCACATGAAATTAGCGTAAAATGACCCGTCCCCATGCACCAGATTTCCGTTCCGTCTCTCCAAAGAGCCCGGTCGCGACTGTTCTAAGAAATGAAAAACAAACAAAAGAGCAGGACGGAAATGAGGCCGGGCATTGTCTTGCAGCAGGCAGCATGTGTTGATGAACTCACGGATTCCGCGGTTCTTCAAGCGACTGCCGTTCTATTTCTTTTTTCCCTTGTCCTCCCTTTCCCCACCAATCTTTCTTCTGGTCTCCATCTCTCCCCCTCCTCGAAAGGCCATCCATCTACCGCCCTCCTAGTCCGTCTGTCTGCAAGATGTTTCCCGCAATGATGTGTGAAATGCCCCGAGGAGGAGCGTTGCGAAACAAGGAGTGATGTGCTTCTTTCTGCTCCAGTGGTGAAGCTGCGAGGAACATCACAACCACCCCCGTCTGCCCTTTCCCTTCTCCTCCTCTCACTAACCCTTCCAAGAACAGTCTCCCGATGGTAATGTTGTCGCATCGTAATCAAGACGTGTTGGGTTTCGTCACCGGTGGAGGCATACTGTCCAGTGGTTCGTATCCCACAGAAAATTCAGACGAAGCCAGGGCTGATTCGGTAGCTCGATTGGTAGAGCAATGGTACGGTTCGAGCCCTGTTTGATACTGCATTTTTCTCTGAAGTATATCTTCGCATATCTCCTGTGTGTGCCAAATCGTAAGGTTGATTTGATGTGATATTTAGCGTCGCTTGTATGCTACTTTTGTCTAATAGCGACGATGAGGATGAATAATGGATATGATGAAATTGATAGAAACGCACAAAGGGCATGCATGCCCAGGACGGGATTCGAACCCGGGTTCTCTGGCGCCGTAGCGCAATGTGCTAACAACATCGTCAATGAGGTCGGCCAAACATTAAACTGCATGATCAGTCCCGATTAGCCTATCTGTGCATAAAGTGGACTTAAAACAACGGCTATACTGTCTTTGGGGACTACAATCACCTTATGTATTTTGAAAGGTATAGCATTAATGGTGCACTTAAAAGAATCAGTAGAGTATGATGAGCACCAGAAAAAAATAATTTTTGATGATATTTGTAAATATAAATCGGACCTTTTTCATTTAAATCAATTTTTAGATTTCTTTAGATAACACGCTTAAAATTGCTTCCATCGCTTTTGGCACCACACACAGATATATGTTTTGATATAGAAAGACTTTTTCTAGTAAACGGCCCTGTAAAATATTTGAATAGTATGATTAAAGAAATAAAATATTATATGTAAACATATATTTTTCTGTTTCTGATACTATATATATGAACTTATTACGGAAATGTTTGTTGAGTGTGTTAATTGAAACTATAAATAATTTCAGTAACTTTTGTTCCAGTGAATGTAAAATATTCTGGATGTACTCTATAATTGTAACTTAATTTTTTTTTTAAGTCTTTGTATCTGAATTTTGGCAATTTTTTAAAAGATAGTACTCAACTGCCTTGTTTATTTGCGGTTTAATGGTAATATCAATATTAACGGTTTAAAATTATTAGTATTTTGTATATTTTTCAGCACAAAATGTTCGCTATTTTTGACTACAAAAAAATATTGAATTTTAAATCAAGACAAATTTAAGTATGTTTACAATTTACATATTATATTTCTTTCCGCATGGACTTCACTCCATATATTTTGTTTCCTTTCTTTTCCTTTTTTGGAGCCAAATAAACACCATTAAATGATTGCGATATTAATGCACATGGTGAGTCCCAAAGTTCCTGACCACCCCTTATAAAATGAAAGGGAGTGTAGTTTGCAGCAATTCGTAACGGTAGTAATATGTTAAGCCTACGGGGAAACTTTTTGCTGCATGTCATGACAACGTCCGCCATCTTGGATCTAACTTCATTTCTTTAAATGGGAATTCACTGAATTCCTGGTGAAATTCTAACTCAAACCATACTCCACATGCCACCCCTTTCCATCATGACATGCACCAAAAAGTTTCCCCCTAGGCCTACCATATTACTACCGTGACCAATTGCTGCAATCTACACTCCATTTCATTTTATAAGGGGTGGTCAGGGACTTTTGACTCACCCTGTACTTTCAGCAAAAGTGATTCTGATATCTACTAAATCCTCGAGTAAATTATTCGATACATTATTTATTTAAAGCGATTTAAATCAGTGACTCTTTAAAAAAAAAAAACATGATATCAATCTTGATTTAGATCAATTCACCTTGGTAAGTACCGCATTAATGTTTTGTTGGGGTAGAAACACATGCATTTGGTATAAAAAAACTTTTAAAGCTTTAGCAGCTGAATACATTCAATTTACTATGCATATCTTACCATCTCACATATTTGTTTTGAAACTGTAACAACATTTGGAATGCATATGCATTAACTGTCAACGAAAGTCAACTTTATCCAAACACAGTGAACACACAAAGGATGCACCTAGATTGCAAAATCCCATTAGCACAGCACAAATCTAATTGTCTTAATGGTTATCATAGCAAAAGTTATGGAGGATTGTTGTATCAAGGTGGAAATGAGTATATAATGGATTATATCCTCCAGCTTTCGTCAGACTCCATTAAACAAAAATCTGTCTAGACATAGAGAAGAAAAATCAACATCCTACATTCTGCTTAACAAAATTTCAAAACACTTTACTGTGATCTAGAAATAGCCGTTGTTCTAGGCGTAATTCAGAATTTGCTTCTAAATGAAGTGCCTGTACAGATGTATGAAGATGAAACATGATGAATAGTTTACGGTTGGAGAATGCGAGGGTACATTGACTTGGTTTATGATACTTCAATTTTCTGCCAATTTTGGTTAATCGCGAAGACGAGGATCAGTGGAGTGCCCAAGTTAATCGCGAAGACGAGGATCAGTGGAGTGCCCAAGAGGAGGGGAGGGTTGTATTCGAAAAAAAGAACGTCAAAGGCATGCAAATATGTCAAAATGAGAACAGACTACTAAAATAAAGTATTCCTTACCCAACCACCCCCCCCCCCTCTTTCCGTAAATAATGGGGACATCACTGATGAGAATGGCTGATGATATGACGAAACTGATGAAGGGACACTCACAAAGAACGACCATGAAAAAGCCGGGATACAAAACCGAGATCTCTGGCGTCGTAGCGCGATGTACGTACTATCCACTTCGCCACGGAGGTCAGCCAGGAGTGCAAGTGGAAATAATTCTTGCTGCAGTTGACAACACTGCATATAATATTTGTAAAATATTTTGTAAATTTGGCGGGTGATGCAGAAAACTAGGAAATATAAGGGGAGTTCCTGTACCGGCGGAGGGATACCCAACCGTAGGCTTGCAGGATGTCGAAGAGAAGAAAAAATCTTCTCCATATGTTTCTCCTGTGCTTGGTCCAATTTTCCAGCTTCCTAAGATGCGCTCATGGAAATAACGATGCCCGAAAAAGCTGCAAAGAAGTGTCATCTTCGTTGGCGACACGTCCTGAGAGCATCCCGTCCGTCCTTCTGGTCGGCGAGATGAAAAGAAAAATCCCCTCCTTCTTCTCCACCCTTAGTGTTTTTTTGGGCTTCCATTTTTATTCTCATCTTCGCCCTCCCCCCTCTGGTTTTCCCCTTCTTTCGACAGAGGGGGGTAGAAAAAACTGAGAGAGACGGAAAGTGCCCCGTCTCTGTTAATTGGTTGTCAGAAAGAGTGATTTGTTGGGCAAATCCCCCATCACCCACCTCGAACCCACCACCAGACTTCCCTCTCCCGTCTCTCCTAGTTAGCAAAATGTTTTAATATGGAGAGGGATTTTTGGGTTTTCCCTGGTTGCCATTTTTCTGCTCCTGTTCCATTATCATAGTCCTTCATCCTAGTGCCTCGTCCGGGACGAAGGGCGGCAGAGGGGGACTGTCTTCCCTTTTCATCCTGGTGATGCTTCTAATTATAATCAGCCTTCAGAGCCTCTGTTAAATTTATTTCTCCCAGCACCCCAGCTAAGGACCATCGTGATCTCGTTTTGGAAATCCCGCCTAAGATTGAATCTGCAATCACAACGAATTTTGGTTTTCAAGGTTTTCGTAACATTATATTAAATATACAGGGTGATTCAAAAGTCCCTTGGCCTCCCCAATGGCGTAGTGGTACCGTCGTCGACTTGTAATCAAGGGGTCCCGGGTTCGATATCCGGTGGAGGCACATGGTTCGGATCCCACTTTAAACTGTAGGTCCAGTCCCGATTAGCCTTACTGTGCATAAAGTGGACTTCAAACACCAAATCAATCAACCAAACACTGAACAGCATTTCTTTGTGTATTTTGAATCCGGCCTGAATTCGAACCAGGAATCCCTGGCGTCGTAGCGAACAGTGATAACCAACCCCTCCAACACAGAGGTCGGCACGAAGACACTCGAAAAATTGCGGAAACAAGTTTTTCTCTGCATTTCCTATGTAGCTTTCTCGCTGCAACGAATCGACAGTAGTTACGTACGCCCTCTACGGGGTTACAGCGTCTTTGGACACAGCTGCAACCCTTCCAGCGCCACCTTCTGTGAAAAGCCAGCGGTCGCGACGACAAACACGAGAGAAGCCTTAACGTTTCCCCCGATCTCCTTTGATCGCCCATCCGCACTGGACCAGCAATCAAAGCTCCGCCGAACTTTCATCTTTCAAACTCTCCTTCCAGATTGATATCGGCTCAAGCAGCGAGCGCTCGGCAATCAATAGGACAAGGCCTTGTGTCTCGGGCCCTCAGCATCCAATCCCTGGAGGCATGGCCCATCTGGGGATTCCGCGGCTCTTGACATCAGGGAATTCCATAGTTACAAGCGAGAATCTTGTGATGTATGCATCGTAAAACGTTACCCTTATTTTACACCGTAAAAGGCTCAATGTTCCGATTTTGCGCCGAAAAAGGATCTAGTACATCTTCGAACATTGCTGAGAAGAAATAATATATCAGATCTATCAGTTCAGAAGCCGTCATTTCAAGCTGTCCTAATTTGAAAAAAGCGTCAGAGAAGAGGGAATCTCAACACGAAAAAGTCACAGGCAGTGAGATCTGGCGTTTTAGGAGGCCATGTCTCAATATAATAAAGGCGGCGTAAGAGGAGAGCGGAAGGTATCCGGCGCATGTCGTGCCATGTGTGAGCAAAAGTGTACAAGTTAATAATTTCGATAATTCGAATATCCAGATAATTTGGATAATCCGAATACCCGGATATTTCAGATATCGGAATATTAGATATCCGAACATTTGAAATCCGGATAGAAAATTAGCCATAATCCGGATGAAATTTTATCGCGATTTGGCCATCCCTAGTGACTACGATGGTCGGCCAGATATTTTCGAAACTTGTTTCGCTGGCGTCGGCGACTAATCGTTAACTAACCATAAGTTACACAACCAACTGCTAACTAACCAAAGTTACACAACGAACTACTTACTGTTACCTAACTATCCGTTAGCTACCCATAACTTACACAACTAACTGTTATCTAACTAGCCGTCAAATTCCAGAAGTTATGCAACTGTTAACTAATTGTTACTTAACTAACCGTTAACAAACAACCAGTTACACAACTAACTGTTAACTAACCAGATGTTATGCAACTGTTAACCAATTGTTACCTAACTAACAGTTAACTAACCACAAGTTACACAACTAACTGTTGACTAACCAGAAGTTATGCAACTGTTAACTAACCATTAGTTGCACAACTAACTGTTAACTAACTAACAGTTATATAACCGACGGTGAATTAACAGGGTTAAAAATTAGCATAAGCTTTGCGGAATGTTCTCTAGCTTTTACGGAGCAATGTAGCAATCCTGTTCGCGCTGACACAACAAGCCGGCCGTCCACGCCATAGCCGAAAGATGTCAAGAGCGCGGGTCAGCACGCCAAGCGGAAAGATGACAATGGAAGCCATCATATTGTGAACGGAGGTGACCAGGAACAAGTGAATGCGGTTAGAACGTTGCCACGCTAACAGTCAACAGAACGGATATCAGTCGAACACGGGCCGAGCGAATCTGCGGCTCGGTTTAGGGGGAGAGGGGGCGTTTTGGGTGGGTGGGGGGATGGGCTCTGTTAATGTCCGGTGTTTCAACCGATCACGATTTTTCCTCTCCCTAGTCGGGAAGGGAGTCTGAATAAAGTAGTATTGACAGGATTTGGCGGAACTATTTGGAAAGCGGTGGCAGGGCCAATGTTGCGAACCGATCCTGATACAAAGCCATTCAGCGTCCATCAATCAAGCGACGCGATGTCAGGCGACCGGCGATCCACCGACCTGCCATATTGGTCGTTGCCGCTTTTCCATGGCGATGATTGTTTGCCGATGGCGGGGTGACTTCTTATCTGCGGTGAGCATTCGAACGGTACGTTCGTCATTACTTCCAGAGCACGTGGGTTGACCGCATCCAATCGGAGAAACGCTAATGACAATTCTATCGGATTCTTTAGGGAAACGGGCGCTTCAAACTTTTTCAGAAAGGAAGTAGGGCATATTTTCCCGAAATTGTCGTAAATGACAAAATGCATAAGTTACTCTTATTTTTACTTACTTGGGAACTACAGTTAACAGGCACATATCTAGAAATATATTTCAGGGGCGTCCGAACCAATTGTCTCAAAACAATAATAATAGTTAAATTAAAATAAATATAATTATATTAAATCATTAAAAATATTATTAATTACATATTCAAATTAATTAATTTATACTTCTTTACAGGAAAAAATACATTATAAGGATAGTGATAAACAGCACGTATTCATTATCTAGCTTAGCTACGTGTGGTTAAGGTCGGCAAAATGTGTATACAAAAAAGTCAAATAGATAAAGAATTGAATATTTATTGAATATCAAGAAAGGATGTTAGATCCAGTTGACGAAAAGTATAGTTCTGGTAATATTTTATGCATATTATTATAAGTAGTAATAAATCTTCTTTGGTACTGTCACTCAAAGTCGTAAGATCCCAATATAATCCTTGCCTTCCCATTAGTTCTGCAGAAATAAATATCCTTTGTTTAAACAACAAGTATACTTTCATTAATTTTATTTATTTAATTATTTAATTTTAGAATTTATTAAGTCATTCGGGGGGTCCGGACCCCATGGACCCCCCTAAATACGTCCTTGCCAGTTAAGGCTCGGTTGGACCTTCGAGCGAAATAGTTTTCGAAATTTGGTCTCCTATGGAAAAGCCGCTATCGTATCCCAAAATCTGAAAAATTACACCAGATTAGTATTTCTCCTTCAGCATTCATGTCAATTTCGTGTTGTTTTCGCCGGTCATCGTGGCAGAGTGGTTAACACAACGCGCTACAACGCCAGAGGTCCTGGGTTCGAATCCCGGCCTGTGCATGGGTGTTATTTGTATGTCACAGTTTAATCAATTTCCATCATTCATTCTCATTTTCGCGAGTATCCAAAAGTACCAGAAATGCGAAATAAAATAAGCCAAATCAATCCACTGTGTTGTTCGCTTTCGCTCTTATCTAAATATGAAGATCAGCTTGAATGTTCTATACGGAATTCTAAACAGAATTTGGGTCATGAAAGCAGTTTACCGAACGGAGAGGAAATTTCGAAAACTACTTCGCTGACCACAGCCTTCTTACTTTATATATCCTAATAGGTATGCAAACCGACCAATTTTAGTTGCGTACGTACAAGGATACATATTAGGAAACCGAGACAGGAAAAGGAAAGAGAGAGGGAGAAGCACTAAACAAGAGTAGAGAGAGAGAGAGTAAATAGAGGGAAGCAAGAAAGATAAGAACCAAAAGAGGAAAGAGATATGCAGACACAGAAAGGAGAGGAAGATAGAGAGGAAAAGGGTAATATATGTAAGGTTCCCCCTCTCCTCAACATAGCAACATACCGTGAGTATATATTAGAGGATGGGTGGACCCAAGTAGGGGCAATGCTGGAAGAATTCACCTCTGAAATTGTTAACCACTGGAATCGAACCAGAGTCTCTTACGTGGCTGTCAGACGTCATACCGACGGAGCAACCGCAGTTCTCTTTCCTATATATGGATTACACACACACACACACACACACACACACACACACACACACACACCCACACACACACATACATACATACATACATACATACATACATACATACATACATACATACATACATACATACATATGGGAACATACAGAGTTTTAGTTCTTGCTTTCGGTTCACTTTTTGCAGATAGGCTAATCGAAAATGGACCTACAGTTTAAAGTTGGATCCGAACCACTCTGTGCCTGCACCGAGTATCGAAACCGGGGTCCCTTGATTACAAGGCAACGACGTTACCCCTACGTCATCGAAAAGGCCCGGGAACATACAGATATAGAGATACGGAGAGAAAGGGGCAAGCAGGTAGAAAAATACAAGAGACAGAAAGACATAACACTAGTAGAGAAGAAAGAAAAGAAAAAGCAGGGACTAAAAGAGACAGAAGAAAAGAGAACTTATAGGTAGGGGGAGAAGAGAAAGAAAACACAACACTAGTAGAGAAGAGAAAGGAAGAGGTAGAGACAAAAAGAGACGGAAGAAAAGAAAAGATAGAGGTAGGGGGAGAAGAGAAAGAAAACAACACTAGTAGAGAAGAGAAAGGAAGATGCAGAGACTAAAAGAGAAGATACAGGTGGGGGGGGGGGGGAAGAGAAATAATTGCACAACTAGGAAACTAGGAAAAAGAATATAGGCATACAATAGAGAGAAAACACACAGTCACATAGCGCAAGATAGAGAGAGCAAATATTCCTCCCAAAGACAGAACAATCAACACAATAGGCGAAAAAACAGAACCGATATTTACGACTCACGAATCGTCGCATTGGCTTATTAAAGCCAACCTTGCCCAGTGTGGACACATACGAACGCGCTTGCACCCGTGGCCTAATGAAAAGGGATTACAGCGATGGAGAATTTTTAAACCAAGTAATGCAGCAATTAACAGCTCCGGGGCAATGTCATGTCCAGTAACAAAACCCATTATTATCCGATGATGATTCGTTTTAATTCCCCCTAGCCCTCGCTTAACCACCCCTCCTCTAAAAGGGGGCTTCAAACCGCTACGGACAGGATCCGGAAAAAAAAAGTGCGAGAAAAAAACTTTATTAAGCATCAGGTTTGTCTTGCTTGTGACGTGGGGATGGATAGCTACTGTTGCCAGATCATGGCTCTTATTATTTCGTCACCCGCAGTGACGATATTCGAAAGGGGCGAGGGCATTACGTATATTTTTGTAGTCAGCTCTCATCTTGCGATCTTTCCTGCCCTCCACGTTCTTTTTTTTTTAGAAATACTGGACAAAGGGGGAGTTGTGACCCACACCACTGATCACCCGTGCCTAGTTAAAACATGGGATAAGAAAGGGTCTTGGTGTCTGATCTGGCCAGATATGGTAATGCTGATTTCCACTCCCTCGTACATCATCTCAATACAGGTCGACAATGTGCGGAGACGTGTAAAGGTTCGCTGCACACAGACATGATGGCATATAGGGGATGTGGAGGTAGGGCTTCACACATTTACGATCTCGGCACCTTTGGAGACAAAACAGCCCTCTGAGTACCAGGGCCTGTCAAGCGCTTTTACATTGGGTGTCGCGTGGTCAGCGTATCGAGTCCCGTCGCCGCTGTTTTCTGTCTTCCGAGACGGGAGCCCGCTACTTCGTCGAGCAACGGATTTGTAGTAGAAATCACAGATTTGTCGTAGGTTCGATTCCCACAACCGGCAAAAGATATTTCACCTGAAGACGAGAGAAGAGGTGATCTCTCGAACCGTAGTGCTTTTGTATAGTTTAAAGCACCAGACAATGGATAATGTTTAATTAACATTGAAAGCTAAGAAGGAACTGCCTGCTAACGAACGCTTGAAGGAATGGCTAATGAGGAAAGAGCACAGGCAAGTAGAAGATATCAGAAAGTAACTAACTAGCTCTCTAGCCTTCTTAAACCCGAAGGTTTATGGCTGCAGCAACACAAGCTTTCCATCTGTCCCTATCCTGGGATAGATCAATCCAATCCTTTCCTTCCCTAACGATTTCCTTAAGGTCCATCTCAACGTTTTCCCTCCATTTTCGTCTTGGCCTTCCTACAGGTCTCTTACCATCAGCTTTCCCAACAAGAATCCTTTAAACTCTCCTTTCCTCTCCCATTCGTACCAACAAGGCCTGCCTACCCAAGTCTTCTTGATTTAATTATTCATATATCAGAGTGATCCTAAACTGACTTCAAGAGGTGCAAGATCTGAAAGCCCAGAGGATGCAGATAAATATTTGCGTGTGTGTGTGTACAGTATATCGAGGGCATTGGTTCCCTCAATGAAAAAAAAATCGGACAACGCCCACGCGACAGCTACCTCAAACTATATGGAAATATCCAAAATTTTCATTATCACTGGCAACACTGAGACGGCTACACACCCCAACGAAATGAGATTCTCACAGCGGACCGTCCCTGGAGATGTCCGGATGATGATCAACAATGACAACCGGAATTGGCGCCGCGCTCAAAATGACGGATGACTCAGCGGCCAATGGCAGGTCATGGGAACTCAAAATGGGGTGCAATATTATTCAACCCTTGTGTCAATATCCCTCGCCAGATTAGCTTCTAAACTGGACGCCACAACCGTGCATAAAAACAAATTACTGCCTCGTACGTCCATCACTTCATATCCACAACATTAAGCAGTTTTGATTTCCTGGTTGAGTTTTCGTGTCGTTCTGGTTCGACTTATTTCTGCAGATATCCAAGTACGAGCAACACTCAAGTGATGATTTCTGTAGTACTAAGGAATCGAACCAGGATATGCCAAAGCATCAATATCCCGCACAAGATGCCCGGTACCCGGTATCTCATAGCATTATAGTTCCAGTCTCGATTAGCCTCGCAGTGGTGTTCTCTAAGAATTTTGTTAGGTTAGGCTCAACTATGGACTAAATATTTTCACGTCGATTCTGCTTCCTTCGGTGTACATGGCAACTAAGATCCTAATCTTCTCATTTTTACCCCGTTTTCTATTCTTCTACTATCTCGTGCCTCACTCTTCCTCTGTTCTACCTGTCTCATCTTCTATCCTGTGTTTCTTCATCTCTTTTTGTCTTCCTCTTTCTACATCTTTGTTTCTCCGTTTCTGTATTTTCATGTTTCTTTCTTCGCGTTTCTGTCGCTTTTCTTTCATCCTTCTTCCCTATATCTCATTGAACTCATGTTTTCTGTTTTTTTTCTCTCTTTTGCTTCATGTTTCTTACCGTCTCTCTCTTTCTACTCATGTTTCTTCCTATCTGTCTTTCTATATCTGTCTTCTTCTGTTTCTCTCTGTCTCTATATTTTCATCTTTCTTTCTTCCAGTTTATTTTCATGTTTCCCTCTTTGTTTCATGCTTCTTTCTTCCTCGTTTTTCTCTCTCTTTCTCTGTGTGTCTTTTTCCCATGCTTCTTTTCGCGTTTCTTTCTTAATGCTTCTCCATGTCTCTTTCTTTCTTCCCATCTATATTTCCATCTTTCTCTCTTTTTATTACTATCTTTCAATGTCTGCGTTGCATTTCATTCCTTCGATTACTTTCTCTTTATATCCCTCTGTGTGTGTGTGTGTGTTTGTGTGATTGTGGTTATTGTTCTACTTTAAATGATACTGCAAAATTATCTTCTAGGATTCTTTCGTGGTCAGAAAAGTGGGATAAGGGGGCTAGTGACCAATCTTGCCCACACAGTGGCGACGAGACGGGGAAGACAGAGGAGAGAGATAGACACCCCCTAAAGAAACACATAATAGGTGGTAGCGAATAAACATTAGTTTCAATAACAGGCAAACAAATCATGTTTACCAGTATCCATTTTCTGCTTTGTAATCGGCCCATTTGTTTACAATTTCAAATGATTTACACAACATTAAAAAAAGGCTACTATGTATTTTGTTTATGCTTTCCAGAAAGCTCAACCGAATATTTTGTTCATTTCACACATTCAATATTTTGTGTATACAAATTACAAAAAATCACTGAGAAAATGTTCTTTCTTCTGTTGCAAACTCATTGTCACAACTAGCCAAGAGATGTCGACGCTAGTGTTGTAACGACGTTTACCAAAGTAATAACCAAAGTAGAATTACTTTACCTTCAGACATGCAGAGGAAAATCCAGCAACCATTGATTCTTACCTGTGAATAAAGAGAAAAAAGAATTAATAAAACTTATCCATAATATCCAATTTGTTCTCACAAAGCACAGAGAACATGACCGCGTAAAGGTGCATAATATTTAATGAATAAAAATTTTTGATGTTAGGATGTATTTCAGAAAACTGGACAAGACAATCAACAGTTGGTTTACACTCGTCTCAGGAACGGAGAAACGACGGATTTCCATGTGAAGCTCGAAGGGGGTTTCGTGCTTGAGACCAAATATTAAGGACTCATGTGATGGAAGCATTTAGGAACGTTATTTTAATTCTAAGAGCTCTAAACATGACGCGCCTAACTTAAAAACAAACTCATTTAGAGGTAACAGCCCTTCGAACCTGACATCACGTGACGTAGCATTGGCAGTCCGTACCCAAGACGACAATAAACGACTAGGGCTGCTAGTAAGCAAATACTTATGTATATAGGAGTGCATGGGAGTGAAAAAAATCGTCTTCTAGAAAACATGCAGTAAGAAATCACAAATCACTAAAGTATGAATTATTGTTCATTGATTTGGGGTTTTTTAGTCTACTAAGTATGGGTTAACAAATATAAATAGAAACCGTACCATGGAAAATTAGGTGTGAACCATAATTAGTTCAGAATCGAGGAATTAGCAAATTTGTCCTGGCTGAGTAATGCATATAAGAACATATTATCATATTTGCTTAACCCTCTCTCTTTCAACAGGGTATTTTTAGTGTGTGCTGCTTCTTCTAAAACGATTCCTGCTCGGAAGAGAAAATAT
Organism: Lepisma saccharinum; assembly: GCF_977018435.1. Taxonomy (NCBI): domain Eukaryota; kingdom Metazoa; phylum Arthropoda; class Insecta; order Zygentoma; family Lepismatidae; genus Lepisma; species Lepisma saccharinum. Next base: position 77,809,574 of record NC_139229.1, on the reverse strand, counting down.
AATAAGGCATACATAATGCAGGTTTCAAACAAATAAGGCATGCATGTAATCAGTAAGAAATATATATTTTAGAACTCAATTTTCACTCCTCAGTTTGAACAAACATAATTCTTGTCACTTCTTATATTTCCCTCCCATGTCTTGTCTCAACCATACAATGAGCTTGCTACACCTTACCCAAATCTCAAATACCCCAGTTCTTTCATACTTCGTCAGCGTGATACGCACATACATGCCACCTTGACTTAATGCCACTGACATGTCATCAGCAACAAAATTGCTGCGTAGCTATTTAATTATGATTCCGTTATTAGGGCAGACAATAGTAAAATACAGTGTGTCCCAAAATAGTGTTTACACTCTTTGAATGAGAGTATGAAAACTGTTATTGGTGATAAAATAGGGTACTGACTAAAACCTATTCTCTGAAAATCCTGAGTCCCTAGTAGCAACAGAAATCTATCCAATTTCTTGGCACTACTAGTTGGATCTTAACTATCCTTGCCAATTTCTTCAGATTCACCAAAGCATTGGCACTCCATCCTCGTCCTAGTCTATACTCTGTTCCTTTCCGCCTAGAATTTCAAGTAGAAAGCCTCGCTAAAGTGGCAATGAAAGTTGGTGGTGCGCTGACCACGTGCCAGCCGTATGGCAGAATTGGCCCTTAGAAGGACCGTCGCGTCACGAACTTTTCAGACGACCCTCGTATATTATTGCTAAGCTGGGGTGTTTTTTTTTTTCTGGAATTTTCATGGTTTAATCGAGTCGGCGCACAAGTTATGTCTCTGTAATGGCATTTTCAAACTTTTTCAATAAGATTTTGTCCACAGAACAATATCTGCGAGGCGTGCCGAATAGGTATGCCACTGGTGATTTTATTACCAGCTTTGCAGCGTAAAAAAATTAGATTAGATGCAGGCGAGGTTAAACATACGATGCTTCGTAGAGAAAATCCCGCCATCTGGAAGCACGCAGGGGTCGCAAAATCGATCATTAAAAACCTTGAAATCCCTCTTTAACACCTCGTTCTGGTTCGGTAATGACTAAAAGACATGAGCAGAGAGGGGAAAAAAGAGGGAAAAAAAAGCTTTCTTCCCGACGGCCTGAGGGAAAAGACCTCTGGTCGGTACATGGTAATATCGAGCGATTTAGTGGAGCCTGAGAGATGCTGAGACCCAAGAGATTCTCGTGGGAAAGGGATGGAGAGAGAGAGGGGATAAAGGGAGGAGGAGGATCGGTGGGTGGGTGAGGGACTTGCCGGAACACAAAGAGTCCCCCACCCGTTCGTCCGTGTGTTTCAAGCGTCTCGTCTCGTCTCTCCAGGCATAGGTAATCGATCATGTGTAAACATATCTGACGTCCGTAGCTTCTGGTATGCCGAAAAGGAAAAAGGAGACGGGTCCGTACCGTTGGCACGTGCCACGATGGTCGAAACCAGCGCCGCCAAGCGGCCGTATTGAAAATGCACTTAAAAGGAAATTAAGGTTTCTTGAAAGTTTTGGTCCTTTTTTTTATTATTGGTTAAGCAATTTGGCTGCAACAATACGGGAGAAATGTCAATGAGTAATTGTTGGGCCAAATTGTTCGCTCGTGTTTCAGCTGACATATTCTCGTGTAAGTGATAATTGATTAATTTTTCATTGTAAACAGAGATCATGCTATCTGGGATAGATTGGTTGCTACATTAAGATTTCTTGGATTCGATTCCTGGTGGGTAGTATGTGTCAATAATGTTTGAGGTTGTCAATAATTATCCGCAATGCAGATGTATGTGTTTCCGTTGGTAGCATTGTTGTCGTTCCACATGCATCAATACAAGTGCTGCTGCTTACTGCCGCCGAGATTTGAAATTGGTCGGTCAGCTGCATTGCGTGACATAACAATAAAGTTTTTTTGTGGGCTGAAGTTGTACTAAGGGCCGAAATTCAAGACTTTCAGGAGACAATTTTGCCAGAATGTAGTGTCTACGAATAGATTCAGGAGTTGTTCCAAATAGTCGCACAAGTGTTGGGAGTCCCTTCCCGGGACTCCTTCATTATATGGCGACGACGTTACCACTACGCCATCGGGGAGGCTTTAAATTAAAATTAGGTTAGTAGTGGATTTAAAGGGGACTCCCGCGAAGCCAAATGGTTAGAGCTCTGTCTTTGGTGCGAGAGGTCCCGGGTTCAAGATTCCCGGTGGGTGCCCCCAAAAATTTCGGCGTTGACCCAGCGTCGTGAGGACAATTAGGAAGCTACTTCAAAAACTATCGGGCTCCGGTCACGAAAAACCAGAAACAGCGGCGATGGGATCCGACGCACTGACCACGTGTCGCTCAATGAAAAGCAGCTCTGGTAGGCCCTGGTCCTCAAGAGCTGTTGCGCTTGAGTTTAGTTTGAGTGAGAAGATGAGACGAGGCCGTGGCCTATCCACTATTATTCTAACTTGCATTCCTATTATGAGTACAGTCTCAAACATAAATGAGTTTTAGTGTTCAAAGACAATATGTGAAGATGAACTTTCAAACGGTAGAGAACATGAAATACGCATTAAACTAGCACAATGCATAAGACGTAAGGATATGTGATTACCATGACGACAATAGAATTGTTAACATGCTTCATCTCAGCAGAAGATTGGAATAATTCAGAAGAAAACAAACACATTATGTCTTGAGCTGTAGAGATATGATGCCGACTTCGTTGGGGGAGTAGTTAGCACAGCGATCTACGAAAGCAGGTGTCCCGGGTTCCAATCCCGGCCTGGGCATGGGTGTTCTTTGTGTGTGTCCCTTCATCAATTTCACCACATCATCACTCATCCTCATCTTCGCGATTAATCACAAGTGGCAGAAAAGCGAAGCAAAATAAACCTAATCAATCAATCCAGATATGATGCTGACGAGCCATGCTTTATTAAAGTATCCCCCTCAGCCCCTCGGAGGTGGTATCCATCGCAACTGATATCCTTGCAGGGCAAGCAACGTGCCCATTTGTTGTGTGATTCAGGCTGCATAACTCCAAGGGGCTCTTCCCCATCGCTTCCCCACTACCCACCTGTACCTGCAACTGTACAAAGAGGAAAACCAAACCCTCCCTTTCGTCACTTGGATTGTTCTCGGTATCACAAACAACCCCCTCAATGGCAGAGCAAATAAAACCCTTCCCCCCAGCAGTCGCATCAAAATTCGCGGTTCGCCCCTTCAGTTTGCACAATGGCAAGAGGAACTGAGGGGGGACAGAAGGGGCTGGCTCCTTGTATATTACCTCCGAAACATTACGAGATGGCACAGGTGAGACTATCCCACTCTACGGTGTCGCCATTACAAAGGCGGATCCCGGACCGGTTCAAATGGGGAGAGAACGATGTTAATAGGAAAACATATTAGCAATTCCACCTCGCGTTGCACGGCCGAAATGGCATTCTCTGGATTCCCGTCCTCTCTGCCTGTATCAGATTCACTGCTGGAGGTTAAACGAGGTATTCTCCGCTAGGAGAGAGAGAGAGGGAGGTTCTGTGTCGATTGTCACGACGCTGGAAACTGGAGGGAAGCGGCTTCAGATGCTGGAATTCAAAAGCTTTCCAGATCTCGTCGCCACGTACTGGACCACGAGTGTCTTTGTAATCGTGACGCCGAAACGAAAAAATTAGCACGAAGATATTTTTGTGCATCTCCAACTAGGTCACCATGAGCAGGACGAGTGATCCCTTGAGTCATTAACCGTGGTTCAATAGATGTGCTGCTACAAGGACTGGTGCGAAGGAGGCGAGGAGAGATTTGGCACATTTAGTCTCGGTCTCGTGTCGAGTTGCGAATGTCTAGTCTCGGTTATAAACATCATCACGTTCTCTTACTGTGTGGCGGAGCGGTTAGCAAGGACCCACGGGCACGGGTTCGAATCCAAACCTCGTCATCGGTGATCTTGTGAGTTTCCCTTCATCAATTCCATCCAGGATCCTCACCTTCGCGATTAGCCAAAAGTGACAGAAACGCGAAGTAAATAAACGAACCAATGAAAGGTCTCGGTTTCGTCTCGAATAGAGCGTCCAGTTAGTGCACAATTTTACAAAATAGCGACTTCGTATTTGCTGCTTCAAATAGAAACATGAATACTATTTGTATCACATTTGTAAACTATTTTACGACATATATATGTTCGTAAGCTCATAAAACTGTAGATATTTTTCTTTTCAACGTACCACGTTTGCATTACCATGGCAACTTACAAATATTGCTTCGGATTAAGATGTGGTGCGGCATGACGCGGTACTACCCTATTTTGTCCGCACTGTCGTTAGACACTTTAGTTCCATAATATTATATACTGCAGATACAAAGATTCGTATGTTAAGGCAGACCTGAATAATATTTTATGATCTTGTTCTTCAGATGCGTTGCTCCGTTTGTGGCGCTTGGAACAGGTATGGACACTGAGCATGATGACGTTGTTCCTGTCTGAGTAATATGAGAGAACTAAGTACAGTCAGCGGCAATACAAATGGGACACCTATATCCTGAAATGCTCGCTTTCCTGCAAGGCGTTATGTATGTTGCCTATCTCTACGGCGGTGGTAGAAGTTGCCATTGAAAATTTGCTATTTAAACCATATTATCAGAGCATTTCAGGATATATGCGTCCCATTTTTATTGCTGGTAAGTGTACATACACGACTTACGAATGTCCTAACTAGCATTGAACATTTCATTTCTTTGTTAAAATTAAATTTTTAAGTTGGTTAAATGGAGACTATGAGGCAAGACAAAATATCTTTTGAAATGTTACTTTCTAAACCAATCATTCATAAAGTCCAGCCAAGGAAGACATAACTAGCTAGAAAGGTCTATTCCAAACGCTAGAGGGGAAGCAGGTAGAAGCACCAACCAAACTACAATGTGATATTTCGCTTACATAGATTTGCTTGTTTTAATATTCATTCTGAACCCTTCCATAATTTGAAACACATCTCTACTTCACTGATGTTCCACAGAAAACGATTTTCACGGAACCATTACCTTCCCGAAATGTCATTGCTGCCACAGACCTTCAGGTGCCAGACCGGAAACGTGAGCCTTTTTATATTGGTCAACTTTAAGCCCAAAATTTCGTATAGAGGGTGATACTATCATGGCGGCGAGCATACCTTCATATTTCTACTTCTAACATCTATTTTGAAGATTGTGAGTCATTGCACCACACGAGATTGTAATTTTTAAGTTTACTAAGAAGTATGTAACTACACATTACATTCCACAAGTGAGTACAAATTATTCACAAAAATGAAAACAAACTCCAATGTGCATCTCCGCCATATTTCTAGCTCCAGGACTATGCACAGATTCAAACAAAAGCTCATCTCTTTCAGTCTGTAAGAGGTCTGTGATTTCTGCCGTCACCCCTATTTTGACATTGAACAAGTCCAGTTGGTGCATGCGCACTTCCGTCGATGGTTTCGGCTAACGCAGCCGGACTGTAGATGTTCGTTCGTTTCAATTATCTTTCTATGCAAACAAAGGTTCAATAAAGGGATTTGTGATTGATTCATGCAGAGGGCGTGAGCATACAATGTATCAATATTACACTTCTTATTATATGGTCTAACCGGAATATATTACTTCATAGCTTGCTCGCGATGGTGCGTAAAGGCGAAAGTGACGCGAAAATGTCTTCACAAGAACACTTGGGTGTATAGATTGATTTATTTGGTTTATTTTACGTCGCTTTTCTGCCACTTGAGGCTAATCGCGAAGATGAGGATGAGTGATGACATGATGAAATTGATGAAGAGAGACTCAGAAAGAACGCCCAGGCCGAGATTCGAACCACTGGCGTCGTAGCGTGCTGTGCTAACCACTCCGCCACGGAGGTTGGCTTTGGTGTTTTCATGACTGATGTGGTCTCTGCCTTGCACTTGCCTAAACCAAGTTAAGAAAACCCCTGGATATTACCCGGCAACCGTAAATGTTCACTGCGAGATCCACAAAGCCCCTTGGCCCACATTAAAAATGAAGCAGAAGGCAGTTTGCGAGGGAAAGAGGGGCGGTTGGGGGGTGACAAATGCATCCATCGTAGGTGAGCACGGCGGTGGGGGCATCGGGCGACATAAAACTTTGAAAGGGGGCGCAGGAAATGACGTCAAAGGACGACGTTGAGGTGGCTTTCCTATCGAACGAAAAACGAGCTAAAGACCTCATCCTTGCAGAGGTGGGGGTTGAGGTTCCTCCGAGATCTGGGTCACGACTGATGTCGGCAGGGACCACCGCGACATTCAATGCCTACTTTACGATTGCTGCGAAAAGAAGATGTGAAAGGGCTGCTGGGAGAATTCGCGACAGAATGGTTGACAGGGATAGACGCTGGTTGCAAGGAGAAGATAAGACAAGTTTTTCAAGCGTCGAATCTGGACTGGCAAATGGAGAAAATTTCCTCTGGATAGCTAAATCTTCTCTCTAACACAGTGAAGTCATTTCACACTGGTGCGTCTTTTCTAGGCCTTCACAGGTAAATGCAGTTGCGACCCCTCTAGGGAAAAGGCGGTAATTATCTAAATCATAGTGAAACGTGTAGTTTGTTCAGAAGCATTTAGAATGCTCAGTTTGCAAGTCACCTCACGAGACTGAATGATTTATTTTTCTTCGCTTTTCTGCCAGTTTTGGCCAATCGCGAAGATGGGGATGAATGGTGATCAGATGAAATGCAGCTCTGAACACAGCCCCGCGCAGAAAAATACTTGATAAACATATGCCTCATGACATGTTGCTTCTCTTGTATAAAATAAATGCTGAAATTATCGTATGTAATTCTCATCAATGACTTTATATTTCTGTGGCGTAAAGTAACTTTCAAAACGAACGTAGTTGATTTTTGTAAATGATTTGTTGCTGCTGTTGCGTCACATAAATGTCGAGACAAACTTACGTGATTCTAGTCAATGACTTGTTATTTCTGTTACGAAAAATAAATGTCGAGACGAACTTATGCAATTCTTGTCAATGACTTGTTACTGCTGTTGCGGAAAATAAATGTCGAAATGTACTTAAGTGATCCTCGTTAATGACATGTTATTTATGTTGCGTAAAATAAAAGTCGAGAGGAGTTTACGTGATCTTGTTGCATAAAATAAATGTCGAGCTTAACTTACGTGATTCTCGTCAATGACTTGTTATTTCTGTTCCATAAAATAAAGGTCGAGACGAACTTTACCAGTTTACGTAAAATAAATGTCGCTACGAACTTACGTGGTTCTCGTCAATAAATGTTGGAACGGATCTATGTGATTTTAATTGACGACACGTTATTTTACAGTATAATTGTTGATGAATAGTTATTTTTATTCCGTAAAAAAAGGTGTTCAAATCTTCTGGTGTGATTCTCATTTCGGGAGCGATTCAGGAGTGATTTATACTCGACACAAAACGCAATCTTTCCACATTCGAACCGTCCGAATACAACATCCGTCACAGGTAACATGGTACTCCAGCCTCACATGATGCCCACATATGCGTACGTATCCCGTTTCCAGCGGGATCACATCCGGAGCCGCGACAAATTGGTTACTTGGAAACTCGCCCGTCAGGGAGGTGCCGCCTCTGTCACAACTTGTTAAAGCGAGGGATTACAAGTTACTGGCGCAGGAGACACCAGACGGGATCAGGAGAGAGGCTGGGATACCAAATTGCTTCCTCCGAGAGGGAGAGAGAGGGGAAAAAAAACTATCTGTTAATCCCGAAATCGTGCGAGCATCTGTCGTCTTCGGCGGTGGAAGAACCTAAACACAGTGATGTTTCTGGTCAGAGGGAAATTTTCATCTCAATATCAAAAATTTCCCTTCTCGACCGTAAAAATTCCCTTTCACAGTTTTTCACTTTTTAAGGGGTTTCTCCGAGATTTCGATCTAGGAGGGTGTACGGACGATTTTAGGGGTGCGGAGGCAAATTTAGTTTCAAATTAGGCCCTTGTGAACACTTTTATGGGACCGTCACAAGAAAATTACTGGTATGTTAATGCGGGGTGGATAAATCTTATACTGTGTATCCAACCTCCACTGTGGTTAACACAGCAACCACAGCGTGCTATGGCGCCATAGGTCCAGGGCTCGAATCCCAGCCTGAGATTGGGTGTCCTTTGCGTCATATCATCACTTCATCACTAATCCTCATCTTCGCTATTAGACCCTTTCTATGGGAATTGTGTGCCGTCCATTTGTGTTTGAGACTTTCATCTTATCACTATTCATTCTCATCTTCGCAATTGAGGACTTAGTGGTAACATCGTCGCCTTGTAGGTTCGGATTCCACTTTAAACTGTAGGTCCTGTCCCGATTAGCCTATCTGTGCGTAAAGTGGACTTAAAGATTCAAACTCAAGTTTTCAAACTCAAAATCATCTTCGCAATTAGCCAAGAGGGACAGAACGGTGAAGTAAAATCGTAAATCATTCATTCAAATCTTTGCATGTTCCTCCCTTTTTCCCTTTTCGGCTCCAAAATTTCCCGTTCCTGGGAAAATTCCCTACAGGGAACATCACTACCTAAACATCGACTCTGTCCTGGCGAGACGTATAAATACGGGAGGGTAGTAGACCAGAAGCACATGCAGACAGACATCGACGGTTTCTTGCCAAACAAACTCGCTGATAAAAACGTCGGCAGGACGTTCTCTAGAGACGCAAAGTGATGCTTGAAGGGCTCGGCGTGTGGCCACCCAGCCCCATTTCTTCATCACCTAATATACCATCGCCGTCGACGCATAAAAACCAGAAGCCTGCTTCTTTCGAGAAAGTTCGCTCAAAGGCGTACCAGGAAACGATCCAAAGCATTCTTAAGGTATTAGGTTCCGAAGAATTCGATACATTCAGGTGATTTTTCCGAACTCTTTCAGTTTCGCCGGTTCTGTTGTTTTCTTGCATCCTTAGGAAACCTGCCTAATTGTGTTTTGATCCGGAAACATCTGCCAGGGCGCCTGCCTACAAACGAACGCCTAAGCCTTTTTTTTTTTACATAACTTATCTTCTTCAACGTTTGAACCCTGAATAATTGCTGCTTACTCATTCCCCCCTCCCCCACTCCCTCATCTAAACAGGAAATGCACTTAAGAACGGCGCCATTCAGTAAGGAGACACCTCTAACGCAAGTGAGGAAGAAGGCATGGAAAAACTTCGGACAATGTCACGATATGACACATTAACTTTTCAGTTTTGGATATGAATAGCCTGTACGTAGATACTCATGTAGAAGGTTTACATGTACTTTCTTACTTGCTTTATATATTTTATATCATAAGCGGTATGACTAGGCTCTTTTGTGCCATTTTCAGTAAGAGATTCCTCTCTGTGATAGAAGATGCTACATCTTAATTGCTTATATATTTACTAGGGCTAAAGTGCTATCCATTTTCTGGCCGCGGTGGCTCAGTCGGTAACGCGTCTGACTACCATTCTAAAGGTCCCGGGTTCGATCCCCGGCCGGTTCAAATCCGGGAACTTTTCTAACGATGGAAGCGGCCCCGGCGCCCACCCAGCGTCGAATAACATGGGTACCTGGGGGAAACCCTGGGGGGTAAAGGCGGTCAGGGGCGTGATGCTGATCACATCACCCCCACTCACGACCGGATCAAGAAAGTGTGGGGCGTTACCCCCACACCCCCTATACGCTTTCATGGCGTGGTGCTAAGCACAGGGGAACACTTTACCTTTTTTTTTTTACCTTTAAAGTGCTATCCATTTTTGAATCGATACCGATGCTTGAAAATTGTATCAGTTAAAAAAAGTTATTCAAAATATTGCTTAATACAGTACGTTCGTCTTGGCTCTGGGCCGAGATAGCGTGTGACATGGCGCAGATGCCGGCATTTTCGTCCCGTAACGTCTTGCTTATTTACGCACATATCTTTAGCATGTAGACAATTATATTTATATTGCATAAAGAGTACTAGCCTGTGTTATAAGAGTTCTTCAAAGTTGTTCACGGGCTATCTCGGCCCAGAGCTAAAACGAACGCACTGTATTAGTGGATAAATGTTCCATTCTAATTATAACCCTCAATTTGTTTCAAAATATTCAAAAAATTACATCAAAATATAATGGAATCACAAAATATTGGTACAAAATCAATTAAATCTTCGAATTTTGCATAACTTCTAGGATAATTAGAATCCGCGAAAGTGTAGCGCGGCATTTTTGTGGACATAACAAAAGATCAAAATGTCGGAAAAGTATCGGTAAATAAAATCTAATCGATACTTTCCGATACCGATACCAAATTCTATATTAAACCAACAAAATCTAAATAAAAAATATGGAAAATTGTCTCTCAACACCAAAAACCAGAGCAAAACAGAAAATTATTCGTGCCAATGAACAGCATCATCTTTTTGTTGTCCTTCCCTTCAGACTCTTTTCTTCTATTTTCGATCTGGACCGTCAATTAGGAGCCTTTTAAAAGGCGCTTCGGCTCCATTACAGTGCGCTATCTTGCACATTGCGTTTTTCAAGCCTAATTGCTTGCATTGACTCCTTTAAAAGCCCTGACCCCTTATTTGGTCTATTACGGCAACACCCATTATTAAACTCATCAAGCACTGAAGGATGAAATTGAATCACATCCGCTTAAAATATTCAGCGCAGAGAGGCCTCGCAAGAGAATAACAGGCGGAGATAAAAATCGTCAAGGCTTTACTTCCGGCATCTCTAAAGAAGAATCATGATTGTGACTGTTGAGTACAATACTTAACCGACATTTAGCATGGCTATGAATTTAACTTTGTTTTGTCCATTTACAATAATTCAACTATGTCAATCATGTAAAGGTATTAGACTACAGTAACACCACAGCAGAGTATCTACCAAAGTAACAAAAACAAAATTATTCAAATTTTCATAATTTTTCCTTCACCTTTTTCCGTTTCTCTTGACCTTTATTTATTCGATCCATACTTAGGTAAAGTTGGAAATTAGTAATTAAGAAACAAATATTTATTTAATGAGAAACCCAGACCAAAAAGCCAGTTAAGATGAAAACTGAGGTTGTATTTAACAAGGGAATTAAGACTTGCTTTATTTATTAATGCATGCTGGACTGCATTTGGCAGACTAGCAAGGCTCTCGCGTCTGGATACACAGCCACTATAATCAAAAGGAGCAGAAAAGTGAAGTTAAATAAACTAAATGAATCAGTCAGTCATTATGAGAGCAAAAATTATTTACCACAAGTATAATTTATTTGATATTTTGTTGATTTCTTTACTATTTCTAGACTTTCTTGACTGGTAGACACCCTGCATAGGAATACTTTACAAGCCTCATAAACCTAGGTAAATAAACCCACATCAAGGTACATTTAGTTACACCAGGAGTGGAACCTCAAAGGACAATGGTGCGTCCATCCCTCCGGCCTGACCATGTCATAATCTGCATTAAGTAGGCGGTGCAAAATATTAATTCGTAAAGGTTCGTCTTTTTACTACCATAAAACAGTGTGACCAGGCTCTCTGTGCCATTTATAGTCATTCATCTCTGTGATAGAAGGTACTGCCATAAACAGTGTGACTAGGCTATTTTCTGCCATTTATAGTGAGAAATTCCTCTCTGTGATAGAATATACTACCATAAGCAGTGTGACTAGGATCTTTTGTGCCATATAGTGACTAGGATCTTTTGTGCCATATATATATAGTCAGAGATTCCTCTTTGTGATAGAAGATGTTACCGTAAGCAGTGTGGCTACGCTCTACTGTGCCACTTATAGTCAGAGATTCATCTCTTGATAGAATATAGTACCGTAAGCAGTGTGACTAGAATCTTTTGTGCCATTCAAAGCCAGAATTCTCTTTATGTGATAGTGCTACCGTAAGTAGTGTGACTAGATTCTGTTGTGCCATTTATAGCCAATGGTTGATTTTTGTTACACAAGTTACTAGTAAAAGAAGTTTGTAGTACATAAAGCTAGAGATTCGCCTTCGGATATTTAAATAGGGTGTGAAAAGTTTCTTTTTCGGCCATTTCTAACTCTGTGTGAAGGTTAACTGCTTCTTATACGTTGCATCTTTGCTAGAGCAAAGCTGTGCAACAGCTGTGAATTGAAATTTGAAGTACTGTCACATTGCAATAACAGTTGAGGTCTCGTACATGTCAAGTCTATACCAAAACTGACTGCCCTTATACCAATAAGTTAATGTAGAGGGAAAATGTATTAAATGCACACTCTCCAAAGAGGCGTGCATCAAAGTGATAAACGACCTCTACACATGCCAGACGTAGCATAGTAGGCGTACACCTAGCGACCTAAGCGACACACGCGAACCTATTTGAAGCATATCTAAAGAGGGGGAAAAAAGTGGGGAAAGATCGCAGATATCGGAGGAGACTGCCCACTTCCGAACCAGTCTGCGGACTAAATAAAGACCTAAGTCAATTTCATGTGCAGTCGGTCCTCGTGGCTCGTTTCCCCGACAAGACGGTCTCCTGTGGGAATGTCAACCGCTCTGCTTTGGATCTTCCATTCCCAGCAAGTCTCTGTCAGTCTTTCAACTTCCGGTTCTCATCCCCTCGTATCGTTCCTCTCATACTTTCCACCATTGTTCGCTTCATTTCTTCTCTCTCTCTCTCTCTCTCTCTCTCACTCTCTCTCTCTATATATATATATTCCTGCCTCCAGTATGATTTTTGTCGTTTCCTCTCCTTCCTCTCTTTCCCCCCTCTATCTCCTTTTCTCCTCTTTTTTGGTGTTGCTTTGACATGGATAATGAAGAGGAGGATGGTCATTCAGGGGCACTGGTCCGTGTAATACAGAATCCCGGTTTGGAATATACGAACCCGAAATCCCGAGGGAACGCCGCTGAGGGAAGCTGAGATGGTCCCGAGGTGGGATGCTCGCAAAGAGGAAGATTCGGCTCGACCTTCTTCCTGTGTCGGAAGATGACGTCTGAGGAAAACGATCTCGCATCCTCGTTGATGTATGTGCATGCGTTCGTAAACGGAGGGGACGCTCGTTGTGCGGAAAAATGTACGCGAGACATATTGGGAAAGGAAAGGTTTGTGCACGGAAATCGAGTTTATGCCAAAAATATGCGAACAGGGATTGTTCCACAGGAGAGACTGCGTTGATTCCTGGGAACATGTCGGTAGTGGAAGTGGATGCTGCATCCCGTAACGCAAGATTGGAGGACATACATTTCAGGGATACCAGTACCTATACGTTCATGCTATCAATTCCAGCAGAATGATCTTGAGAAAATGATGTTCCTGAACCAGAATAAAGCTTTCTCAGGAAATAATCGGTCATTGTATATCTGATGGAAAAATTAATGTGCCCTTAAATCCTTCCTTCATTTCAGAAAGGTGAAATTGCAAGAAATAAAACCATATAAGATGCTTTTTTCTGAAATATCCTTGATAGCAGTTCCAATATATAATATTAATGAAATATATTTGGAGATGATTAATACACGCAGCACCATCTGTTGAGGACTTTTGTTATAAGTTTTCTCATGTTTCTAGGTTTTCACCCCTTATGGATTGAACTTGGAAAATCCCGTCTTAGTTGATGCTTAGCTGATAAGAGGAAGACATCCCTAAACTTTCAGGCTTCTAGATCCATGGGGGTTGCGTGTTCAGGAGTCAGTGAGTGAGGACAGACTCTTTTATAATACAGGGTGGCCCAAAAGTCAGTTTCCCCTAGGAGAGAAGAAAATAATGATACTTGTAGTAAGGAAATGTGTATTTATTGCTGGAGAAAGGTAAGAGAATAAGTTCTGGCATCACAACATCCTGTAGCATCTCCAGATATGACTCTCCTGTCACAGTTCTTAACAACACTTTATTCTTAGAATTACATATACAGTTTCTCTTAGGGGAAACTGACTTTTGGGCCACCCTGTATGCTAGTATCTTCCATCACAAAGTCCAGGAGTGGGTAGCTCTCGCGTATATTTAATTTATACAATTATATCTTGAAGTTTTAAAAGATAAAGGCCTCACTCGTATATAAATATGTAATCCATTACGCACGATAGTAACGATCAGAGAGAAAGTTCATGTTGTGATCGAGCATAGCTATTTTTATGAGAATTTTATTTACGAGTTAGTCGACGATCTACACGGGCATGCTCTTATCTCATTCCATATTTTGTCATGTTAAATTTCTCGCTAAAACCTCAGCAGCGTCTCAGTTCATCCGAACACTCATCCATATCAAGCTTCATTTCCAAATGGAGCGTTGGTTGTGGCCATTACACAAAATAATTCGAACCTCACTAACGACACTTCACTGTCGATTTCCTCATATCTGAAACATTTTTGTTTCCGCGCAACGGAATGCCGAAACAATTTCAGCGCCGACAGAAGAACCAGCCAACCAACGTCTGCGGCGAATGGAGAGAAAAAGTAAGTTTGCGAGAAGAGGAAGAGGTTATGAAGATAAAATAAACAAGATAAAAGGGAAGAGAAAGAAAAAAGCGTGCAAGAGGAAAGAAAGGAAAAGGGTTGCATACCCATAGAGAGAGAGAGAGAGAGAGAGTTCTTGCAAAATTTATGAGTACACGGGAAATCGTTTTATATTCGGCAGCTCCGCCGCATCATGGGGGAACTGAAAATAGTTCTCAGTATATGCATCCGCTTGTTTCATATCCATGACTACAACAGCAATTTCCCTGCACATCCTTTATCTTCCCTTTCCTCTAATGTATTCCGTTCTTCTTGGCTTCGGCATCCTCTCTCTCTCTCCCTCTCTGGAGTTATTTCTCCAGATCTCTGGAGTAGAGATGGGAAGAGGCTGCTGCTCGCTTCTGCTAGCATCACGAATTTGCTATTCTCGGCACACTGAATGGCGCAAACAGTAAGAAAATGCGAATTGGTTGCAAATGTTTACCAAACGAATTTCTCCGGTCATGCTTAACTGTATTTAGTTATCCTTCTGTCGTAATTGCTTTCCTTGTACCTTTATAGCTTTTTCTTGCAAGCACAAATAATGGAACACAGACGTTAATAAGGTGTCGCCGGCCTCTGTGGTGGAGTAGTTAGCACAACGCTCTACGGCGCCAGGGGTTCCGGGTTCAAATCCCGGCCGGGGCATGGATATTTGTGAGTGTCCATTCATCGATTTCATTATATCATCACTAGAGCCCGGACTTTTATGTAATATCAAAGTACAAAATATGTACATTAATATGCAACAATAATTTATAAAATATGTACCTAAATATGTATTATTAAAATAATATGTAGTTAAATATATAGTATCATAGAATATGTAATATTAATAATAATCTAGTATACAAACAATTTCAAGAATTCTGCTAGATATTTATTTCATTTGAACACATTCAACGTAATTTTAAAGACATAAGTTGTTTAAATTAAAATTTGCATCAAATTTATAAACTCTAAAAAGCACAGCAATGTGCACATATTTAATAAACCAATTTTGTTAACTGTTAATTACTTTTCACATCGCAAATTACTGTAGAATATGTAAATATGTACGAGAGCTCTTTGTAACTTTCGAAAGCAATTGTAGGCTGGACCCTGTGGCCGAATGGTTAGCACATCGCGCTGCGACGCCAAGGGTCCCGGATTCGAATCCTTGTATCGAACATTCAGCACGTCACCGTCAGTGGCTGCGATGCCAAGCGAAGGTCATTTGCATTACCTCCTTTCGAGAGCCCACAAAATGGGATGGCTATATTTACACTTTCTCTCCCAGAAACCCTTTGTTTTCCAAACGTCCAAGATTTTCCATTCTTCCCCGCAACCAAACCCCTCCTCCACGTCAGCCAGTAGAAACTGGACATGTACAAAACCCAAACCGAACTGTGGATTTTGGCGGTTGAGTGAAATCAGTCTGTGTCGAGAATTCAGGTGAGAAGTGTGTGTCTAGAAGTTGTACCAAGAGTCCGCTGTTGAGAGGTTGCGCTGGAAGTATGTGTTGGAAGGTGATATTGAAGTGTGTTGAGGATTTGCCAAGAGGTTGCGCCGAGAGTCCGTGATAAAAGGGTTATACTGCACATTCTGTGTCCAGAAGTCAGTGTCCGTCAATGCTCAGAGCATAGCATTTAACACTTGATTTACGATGAACGGGACAGTTTTTGCTACGAACGAGACATATGACTTTTGCATATAAAAGTATGCATGTAAGTGGTCAGTGTACAGAACTTTGGTGAGAAGAAAGTGTGTCCCTACGTCGTCCAAGGGCAGTGCGTTCGACGCCTCAGGAAGCAGCCAATGGTGTAACGGTGCCAGTGGAAGAAGAGGAACTCGGTCC
Source organism: Lepisma saccharinum (assembly GCF_977018435.1). Taxonomy (NCBI): domain Eukaryota; kingdom Metazoa; phylum Arthropoda; class Insecta; order Zygentoma; family Lepismatidae; genus Lepisma; species Lepisma saccharinum. The sequence continues at coordinate 77,793,339 of NC_139229.1, read as the reverse complement.
GAGTTCGATGCCGCAGTGTGACCGACATCACGGACACTGGGGACAACCAGGTTCCCTAACGGCAGAGACAATGGAGACATCAATACACACCGGCAGGACATCGGAGTAAGTGTGACCGGAATCAAAATCAAGTGGTGGACCTCATACACATCAGACGCATGTAGTGATTCTTAACCAAATACATATATTCACATATTACAGTTCATATCAGATCCTTATATAATTTCATATGCAACCCCCTCCTTTTCATTCATTTCAATAATATTTTCTATTTGTTTGTGCACCGTGCAGGTACGGCCGGGCATCAAACCCTGGACGGCTTGGTCCCCAACCGCCTATTGTTTGGCTTCAACCAAGCCAAGCGGTCCAGGGGGAAAGAGCTATCCTGTACGGCCACATCCTGTTCGGGCTTGGTTGTTTGTGAATGTTCATTCATAAATTTCATCATTTCATCACTCATCCCCATCTTCGCAAATTAGCCAAGAGGCACAAAACGCGAGGTAAAATAAACTAAATCAATCAAATTGTAAGAAAAGGCATCTACGGAAAGAACAATCGAATGAAAATTCATAGCTACTTTTGTACTTTTTGTACAAGGAAACATATTGTGTAACTCGCTATGTATAGGAAAGTAGCTTTACTGTACACCGATGCCTAAACCTAAAAGAGAAAAGATAATATGTAACAAGAAGGGAAAAGATAAGAGTTCCAGTATTTCTTTTTAATCAGCTTGTCTTTCGACTTGGCAGTCAATTGTAGGTGACAGTAAGCACCATGAATCTCATTGATTAGAAAATATGACATCACACGAGCTTCATGTTTCAGAGATTGAAAATATATGAAAAAGGATCAAGAAAGGAAAAAAATGCCGAAATATGTTGTTTTATGTAAAGTAAATTAGAAAATATGTAATATCCTGGCAAATATGTAAAAATATGTAACATAAAACTTCGCAAAATTATGTCAGTTACATAATTCGTTGTCATTTTTGTGTTCAAGGTATGTATCTAGAAAGGAATAGAATATACACATCCTAGCTCTAACCATCACTCATCCCCATCTTCGCAAATTACCCAAAAGTGGTAAATCCATCAAATCAAATAATGATAATTTTACTTTCAGAATGCGCTCAAATTAACAATTCATTGCGCACATACAAAGAAACGTTTGCCTTTTTTCACGGGATATCCTTCTTTTGTAATTCTACACTTCGGTCAGTTGGAAACCTGAATATTAATGTTCACATTACAGTTTGCAACACTCGGCTCTCTTCATTGGCTATAAAATAAGAGTTCAATACTGAAGATGGCCAAGAACCAGTCAAATCTTGTAAGGGCCAATCAGAGCAATCTCGAAGAAAGGACCAGAATTGGGCTCTAAATTGGGAACAATTTGAGACGGTGGAAAGATCTGAAATTTTCCTAAGATTCCGAAGTTAATACTTTGATAGATTTCTTCTTCCGTTAATATCCCTCATTCTCGAGCAACCTCCCGCCCTGGGCCCAGATCACCTAATGGGGCGTTGTTCTCCAGCCGAGCTGCCAGCCTTATAATTGGAAAGTAATTGGGAAAGTCCCTTGGCCTTTAATGAAGCGTATTGTTCAAACAAGCGTGCTGATTTAGACTTTTCCTCGCCCCTTCTCTCTCAATGGCGAATGCTAATCGTTCAATTTTTGGCGTCCATGTTTCAGCGTTGGTGTTTTTAAATCCCTCCGTCTACTGTATTTTCACTCTGAAACTCTTCCGAGAGAAACATGCTATTGGCATCGACTTGCATATATCAATTAGAGTAGGGTAAAATTAGGGATGGTACATGATCAACGACGTTAGTAATAGACGTTAGTAATAAGGTGCGTTTACACAGCGGATATTCATACATTTGTAAGTTGAATTGTATCATCTGCAAATATGCTGTATAAAGAAACAAACTGCCGGAATAGTAATTGAGGTGAATGTACGAGTCTCGTCAAGGAGAACTTGTCCTGACTCTTCAGACGGGAGCTCCAGACCAGTGACTGTCCCGTTCCCGGTCTCGTCTCGACTTATAACGCCCATCTCAGCCCAATCAACACTGGAAACAGTACAGAGTGGGGCAAAAAAAGGTGACCGAAACAGGGAAATGAGACAGGCCTTTGGTTACCTTTTTTGCCCCACCCTGTATATGGTATAAACAATGCATACAGTACACACAATTGTACTTTCACGGCTTACTGAGATCATTAATACAAACAACTTTCCACAATAACGTTTTCCATTCTCTTTCATAGATCTTTTCGCCGTTACAAGACCTCGAAAAACTGGATTTTATTCTGTATATATGCAACCTCGAAGCACAGGCTCACTTACAAAGCAATTACTACATTGTAAAAAATATGCAACTGAGTTGTCATCAAAAGTGGTGGCAACAAAACACTCCCGTTGGTGTTTATGAGGAATTCATGTTCTTTAGCATCTTCTTTGGTGTCATATATGATGGACATTGCAATTACTACTGGGTGTTGCGTTACACCAATTAGGGTGTTCCACCACTTTTGGTGACAACTCAGATGTTCATCTTTTAGCGTATGAACACAATATGTGACTTATCTATAAATAATCTGGTCTCCAAGTTGTCTCTCCAATGCGATCTTCGATATCCTGGAGAGCTCAAACCTGATATAAGAGTACGGTCAACGGCAATAAAAATGAAATACTCGCTTCCCTACAACACATTATGTGTGTTGCCTAACTCTACGGCGGCGATGGTAGAAGTTGCCATTGAACATCTCGCTATTACAATCCACTTATCGCCGTGGATTTAGACAACACACATAACGCCTTGCAGTGAAGCGAGCATTTCAGGATCTAGGAGTCTCATTTTTTGCCGGTGACTGTACAGATACGCCGATGCTCACATCAATTCGCGGCACCCTGTGCGTCAATGTCATCGCAGACAGAACCAATGAAAAAATAACACAGGCCCTTACATCGTGTCCAACTCTTTTCTCCCTCACCGCGGGATCTCTCAGCATCCAGAAAGGAGCACTCCGCTTCTCGCCCTCCCCCCCCCCCCCAAGAAGATGCAGAGGACAGAAAAGGGAGTTGTCGCCGAAGACAAAGGGAGGCGGGTGCTGCCTGATGAAGTCTCCAGCCTCCCCTTTGTGATTTCTCTGGATCCCTTCTCCAGGAAATGGACTGGAGGGAGTTGCTGCTGGAAGCCTGGTGTCGAAGCTCCCGCGGTGACATGTGCCGATTCTGGATGTAAGGGAACAGAGAGGAGGGGACGGAAAAAAAGGAATGCTTGTTTTTCGGATCTCGTCAATCATCACAACAATCCCGCCATCCCCCCCCCTTTTTCTCGGAGTCCCCGGGGGAATTTGTAGGTGCGATATTGATCCCGCATCTCAATCGAGCAGGAGGAACGGCAAGACACATCAAAGAAGATGAATTCCCACGCAGGCATCGCTGGCTTCCCGAAGGAGGAGGAAAAAAAATAACACGGCAAAAATAGCTGTGAAGGAATTCTCTCTCTCCGTTATCGGCAGATGTCTAAGATATTCATATGAACTCCTGGCTGCGCTGACTCAATTCGACGTTGTTTTATGGGGATCTTCTCTGAATTCCTCTGGAGCAGAGGCAGTATGTTGGCAAACACCAAGCAATCCCTTCATCATATTTTTTTCCAGTTCCTCTCGTCTTGGAAGGAGTTTACACGATTCAAATTTTTGCTCAAATAAATTGTCACAATTTCAACTTCTCTGTACGCTATGCCGTATCCATGGCAAAGCTTTGACTTTAGTACCGTTTGAATTTTAAGGTTAGGGATGTTCTTCTTACCTGCATGTACTGTTCGCACTTCCCCTGTAGACATTCCATTTTTAGACGGAAATAAATTTCTAGGGTTCTGGGGAAAATGCGATTCACACTGTATCAATTACAGAAAATATTAGAAGTTAATTTTATATTGAGCATATGTAAGGATTATAAACAGTGATGATGTATATTGTCTGTAATGTTTGCTACTAAAATAATAAACATTGCATTTTTTACTTCATTGCTTTTCCCTCGAACAGCCAAGCAATTTCGTGTTGTCTTCCACAATTTTGCCTGCCTCCGTGGGGGAGTGGTCAGGGTAACATCAAGGCCGGATGTCCCAAGTTCAACTCTAAGTTAAAGTATCACTTATCACATTGTGTTTGTCTCTTCGTGTATTTCTTCACTTTATCATCCATCTTCGTCGTACCGATTAACCAAAGATATAAAAAGCGACTAAAAATGATAGAAATAGAAATAAATATAACTCATTGTCATTTCTGAAATTACATAATTCATAAAGAATCAGGAACATTAAAAATGTATGCTCGTTAATTTTACAAGGTGATTTTACTATAGTTGTTGCCTTTTTGTGTTAACCATTTGTATGTTATGATGTTATAGATGGATGTATTACGTGTTATAGACGACGGTTCTCACCACAAGGCAAGGAGCAAGATAGGTAAATTCAGAACGAAGTGAGAATGAGACATGCAATCTCAGCACGAAGTAAGGATGAGACAGTCAATCTCAGAACGAAGCGACAATAAGACAGTAAATAACAGCTCGAAGCGAGAATGAGACGGTCAATCTCAGCACGAAGCGAGAATGAGAGTCAATCTCAGCACGAAGTGAGAACGAGACAGTCAATCTCAGCACGAAATGAGAATGAGACAGTAAATATAGCACGAAACGAGAATGAGACAGTCAATCTCAGCTCGCAGCTGGAATGAGACAAAGAATCTCAGCGCGATACAAGAACAAGATTAGCAATCTCAGCACGAGGCGAGAATGAGAGTCAATCTCAGCACGAGGCGAGAATGAGAGTCAATCTTAGCACGAAGTGAGAACGAGACAGTCAATCTCAGCACGAAATGAGAATGAGACAGTAAATATCAGCACGAAGCGAGAATGAGACGGTCAATCTCAGCTCGCAGGTGGAATGAGACAAAGAATCTCAGCGCGATACAAGAACAAGATTAGAAATCTCAGCACGAGGCGAGAATGAGAGTCTATCTCAGCACGAGGCGAGAATGAGAGTCAATCTCAGCACGAAGTGAGAATGAGAGTCAATCTCAGCACGAAGTGAGAACGAGAGTCAATCTCAGCACGAAGTGAGAACGAGACAGTCAATCTCAGTGATGTAAATATCAGTAAATATCAGCGCGAAACGAGAATGGGACAGTCAATATCAGCACGAAACGAGAATGAGACAGCCAATCTTAGCAAGAAGCGAGAAAGAGACAGCCAATCACAGCAAGAAGCGAGAAAGAGACAGTAAATCTGAGCACGAAACGAGAATGAGACAGACAATCTCAGGACGAAGCGAGAATGAGATAAGACAATCTCAGCACGAAGCGAGAATGAGACAGGCAATCTCATCACGAAGCGAGAATGAGACGGTCAATCTCAGGTCGCAGGTGGAATGAGACAAAGAATCTCAGACGAGACACGAACAAAATTAGCAATCTCAGCATGAGACGAGAATGAGACAGTCAATCTCAGCATCAGAAAGAATATCTTAATCTCGGCAAGAAATTGTAATTGAATTGCCATGACTCATAGAGGATATATCCGTCGCACGTGCCCTTTCAAGTACAATGTAGGCAAAACAGCGACGGAAAATGAAGTCTCACCCTGTCATCGGTGCCTCACGAGCTCCGCAATCCTTCCACGCGACTATGTTCTTCGCTCTTACGAGTCTCCGGTTTCACTGGAGTGCCAGAAACGTCGGCACATGTGAGATCGCCTCTCGCCAAGTGTGACTCTCCCCGTTCATCCGTCTTCCAGGGAAGCACCTATCTTTCCACACCCTCTAAGCTCGCCTCTTGACAGCATGCTCTCTCGCTCCTTAAGTTGATCTCTCTCAAGAACAAATGACTTCTACGTGCCTCGGCCAGATTTTGACTTCCTTAAGGATAACTTCGTGATCAGCTCCTGAAATATTTCGTACCCTCATATATCTTCACAGGAAGGAGGTGGTGGAGGAAAAAACGACGAGGAAATGGCATAACATTACATCCTAGCGCCATTCGACCGTCATCCGTTAATACTTGTCTCCGTGAAAGAACGTGTGTTCCCAACAGCTTCTTTCTGGATCAGTTCTCATGGTAGCTGCTTGTTAAAGGTATAATACCAACTTCCATTAATTGGAGTAAAATACAAATTTCTGATGTTGAAATTTTTTATAGTTCATACTATTTTTTTTTGTTTATTATGAAAAAGGTCATTTTCTATTCATATCTGTTTATTATGAAAAAGGTCCTTTTCTATTCATAAAGATTCCCTCATATAATATGGTTATCTAATGGAGTCACCTTTCTGTAGTTCCCTATGGATGTGTACGAAAGTCTCCTTTTCCTGTAGTTCTCTGTAGTGTCACACTCCTGTACATCTGTATGCATTTATACAAAGTAGTCACTTTTCCCGTAGTTCTGTGTGAATGCATATAAAAGAGTTACTTTTCCTGTAGTTATCTGTGGATTTATACACAATAATCACTTATCCTGTAGTTATCTGTGGATGCATACAAAAGAATCACTTATGTTGTAATATCTGTGGAGGTATACAAAAAAATCACTTATCCTGTAGTTATCTGTGGATGTATACAAAAGATGCACTTTCCTGTAGTTATCTATGGATGTGTACAACATAGTTTTCCTGTAGTTCTTTGTAGAGTCACTCTCCTGTAGATCTCTATGCAAGTATACAAAGTAGTCACTTTTCCTGTAGTTCTGTGTGAATGCATATAAAAGAGTCACCTTTTCTGTAGTTCTCTCTGAATGTATACAAAAATGTAACTTTTCCTGTAGTACTCTATGCATGTAAACAAAAGAGTAACTTTTCCTGTAGTTCTCTATTGACGTATTCAAGAGTCACTCTTCCTGCAGTTATCTGTGGATGTATACAAAAGAATCACTTATCCTGTATTTATCTGTGGATGTATACAAAAGAATCACTTATAGTTATCTGTGAATGTATGCAAGAGAATCACTTATCCTGTAGTTATCTATGGATGTATACAAAAGAATCATCACTTATGTTGTAGTTATCAGTGGATGTAAACAAAATAATCACTTATCCTGTAGTTACCTATGGATGTATACAAAATAATCACTTATCCTGTAGTTCTCTATTGTATTGATCTATTCAAGAGTGTCACTTTTCCTGTAGTTCTCTATTGATGTATTCAAGAGAGTCACTTTTCCTATAGTTATCTGGGATGTATACAAAAGAAACACTTATCCTGAATTTATCTGTGGATGTATACAAAGGAATCACTTTTCTTGAAGTTATCTATGGATGTATACAAAAGATCACTTACCCTGTAGTTATCTGTGGGTGTATACAAAATAGTCACTTTCCTGTAGTTCTGTGTGAATGCACATAAAAGAGACACTTCTTCTGTAGCTCTCTGTGGATGTAACCTGTAGATCTCTAAGGATGTATACAAAAGATTCACTTTGCCTGTAGTTCTCTACTGATGTGAAACATTGTCAGTTACAGATAAAGAACATGTGTTTGAGTTTTTATATTTAAGTCCACTTCATGCACAGGTAGGCTAATCGGGATTGGACCTATAGTCTAAAAAAAAAATATGCAACTCAGTTACTACCGAATGTGATGTAACACCCAAACTTGTGCAACCCAACGTCTAATCAAGTCTTACATGCATCCATGCTTGGTGTGGCTTGTAATAAAACACCATAAATGGTGCTAAGCAACGCATTAACACCAAACGTTGTGTTCTGTTGCAATCACTTTTTAGTGGCAACTCATATATTTTGTGCCTCCACCGGGTATCGAACCCGGGGCCCCTCGATTACAAGGCGACGTCGCTACCACTGCGCCATCAGGGAGACTATAAACACGAAAGTGCATCATATGATGTGAGTAAGTATGTATTCCTATGTTGAGCTCTGCTTTAGATGCGTTTTTGATGCACATTTATGCATATTTCTCGACGACGCACTTAAAACATCTCTGAGCTACTGACTTCGTGCATTTTTTGTTTCATATGATGCATTCCATCTTAAATTGTATGTTTGTCGGGCCTCCCTGGCACAGTGGTAGCGTCGTCGCCTTGTAATCAAGATATCCCGGATTCGATACCCGGTGGAGGCACATGGTGGTTTGGATCCAACTTTAAACTGTAGGTCCAGTCCCGATTAGCATATCTGCTCATAAAGTGGACTTAAAACTCAACTCAGTTACTCAACAAATCTACTCTAGTGCCATCTGTATGCTGAAAAACCTACTCTGGATCGTAATATTATTTCGTTGTTTTTAGTACTTTTATTAAACCCTTGCCGTTCAATTTTACTCCACCCTCACCGCAAAAAATTGAATAAATTCTATTCTATTCTAAACACAGTTGGCACCTCTGAGTTTGAACCCAAAGTCTGGCATCCTCCCTTTTGTTTCTCATATATTCCAGCCACTCTGGGCAATATTTTACCCAAATATTTTCCAGAGCGTTTCGGAAAATCGTTAAGGAAGAGACCGAGGGAGGAGGATTTGCATACTAAATGTTCATGGAATGGGGGAGGAGTAAGTACGATGGTTTAAAAAAAACGGTTTGGGGGCAAGTGTTTGTATTTGGTTAAAACCACCCCTCTATCCCGGACAACAAAGGAGACGGAGAGGAGCCCAGGGCGGCATCTGTTTATGAATTTGAAATCAGGTTTTTTTCTTATAAAAATAAAAGTTTTTTTATGCGTGGGTCCCATCTTCAAAGTGCGTGTCACGCAATCAACGACGCGGCTTCCCCCCCCCCCCCCCGTTCAAGTAACTAAGTGTATAAGGTTCGAAGGTATGCTGTGAGGTGTTTCGCGGGAAGGTAGGGCGGAAGGAGAAGGGAAATGAAGTTTAAGAAGGGGCCGATTCAGCGAGATAAGGAGAAGCTGTTCTGTGGAAAGTGCCTTTGGTTAACCGGACGTTGGGAACACGTGACAAAAAAAATGACAAACGTTAGAGACGTGTGCACAAACGCATATGGTTCATAATGTACCTAACTGCAGTTTCTTGTAAACATTCATTGATTCAGGATATAATGAAGCACTCAGATATCTGACATTTGAAAGATAAATTTCGTGTTACGAAAGGTAGTTCTTGATTTGATTTCATTTATGTTACTTAGAGTAGCTTTTCTGCCAGTCTCGGCTAAACGCGATTATGGGGATGAGTAATATGATGATGAAGGGACAATCACAAGGAACATCCATGCCCAGATCTGGATTCGAATCCGAGATAACTGGCTTCGCAGCGCGCCGTGCTAGCCACTCCGTCACGGAGGTCGGCGAAAGGTAGTTCTTGTTACAATTCGTGGCCTCCCCGATGGCGCAGTGATGGAGTAAACAAGGAGTCCCGGGTTCGATACCCAGTGGAGGCACATAGTGGTTCGGATCCCACTTTAAGCTGTAGGTCAAGTCCCAGTTAGCCTTACTGTGCATAATGTGGACTTATAACACCAACTCAATCAATCAATTCTTGTTACAATTCCTAATCACCACTAAAGTTGAAAGTAATGTGCTGACGTCACTGCCATCTTCAGGTTATATGTAGCCCACGAGAATCTGTTTGTCACTCGTCGAAAGCAGGAAAGCTTCAAGACGTTTTCTTAAAGTTTACGTATTTCACACATTAGTATTGATCTTTGTTTTAAACTGAGGTGCTATATGGCGAGAATATCTTCAGTTTCACAAATAAATTATCCACTTTGCGGACCCCACACAACTCTAAATGCATCGAATCAAGCTCGATGAATTTTTCGTGTATCAGTTGGACTTGTAATTTTGGTTTATTTGAAACGATCGTGTCCGATCTTCTCAAATGATGCACTTAAAGTCCATCACAAGGAAAAGATATCCGGATTTCAAATTAACCGATATACGTTTCGGACGCTACGGATAATCCGCATATCCGAATATCTAGATATCTGGATAATGCGAATATCCGGACAGTGTTGATATCCGGACACTACGAATATCCGGATAGTACAGATATCCGAATAATCCAAATATCCTGATAGTACAGATATCCGAATAATCTAAATATCCGGATAGTACAGATATCCGGATAATCCAAATATCCGGATAGTACAGATATCCGGATAATCCAAATATCCGGATTAACAGAATATACGGATAGTATAGATATCCGGATAATCCAAATATCCGGATTACCCGAATATACGGATAGTATAGATATCCGGATAATTCAAATATCCGGATAATACAGATATCGGGATAGTATAGATATCCGGATAACACATATCTTAATATGAGAATTATCCGGATAATACGAACATCCGGATAGTACAGATATCGGATAATCCGAATATCCGCATATTACAGATATCCGGATAACCCGAATACACGGATAGTACAGATACCCGTATAATCCGAATATCCAATAGTACAGAAATCCGAATAATACGAATATCCGGGTAGTATAGATATCCGGATAATCCTCATATTAAGATAGTATTGATATCCGGATAACACAAATATCCGGATAGTACAGATATCCTGATAGTATTGATATCCGGATAGTACAGATATCCTGATAGTATTGATATCCGTATAGTACAGATATCCGAATAATCCGTATATTCGGATAGTACAGATATCCAAATAATCCGTATATTCGGATAGTACAGATATCCAAATAATCCGAATATACGGATTATTCAGATATCCGAATAGTACAGATTTGATGAAGGTTTTGTAGAAAATCCGTACAGTCAAATACAAATTTGACGAATAAAAAAATATGTGGATAGATATTAAAAGGGAGAAACGATAAAACTATCCGAATAATGCACACATTTGGATATCCGGACATTTAGGACAATCCGAATATGCAGATAATTCTGATACCGGATAGAAAATTATCAGATATTTTATCCGGATTTGACCATCATTAGCTTATAGTACCCTTTAATTCATTACTGTGTATATTTTGATGCGCCAAGGTGAACCATTACCAGTGAATTACCTTTAATAAGAGTCAACATATTTGTGTCAACTGACACATTTTAGGTTCTTCGTGGACTTTAGGAGTCAAGTGACTCCCGAGGTTAGGGTCCAGTTTAACAAGCTAGTTGCTCCTGGTGGTTTATCCTTGTGTTGATGAACACAGATGTAGATGCTGAGGTCTAGAAATGGAGTCAACAAAACTGCTGTCCCTGTTGCTCCATAAATAATAAAAGGAAAACAAAAAACAGGAAGAACAACCGGACTAAATAGTTGTCTAAGGAATTAGGAAGCAATAAACAAACCCATCTCTTCCCAACACACAGCGATCTTTCACTCCGAATGTTTACGGCGTCCGGAAACAAGATGCTGCAAAGGACCAGAATGAGATGCAGTTCATCAGATTGGTAACTTGCCAAGAGAAAGGAAGGGAATACAGGAAGGGAGGGAAGACATCCCACCATCTGTTTGGTCTCTGTTCGATAGAAGGGAAAATCATTGAGATATATTCTTTAAGGAAAAGAACATCTGGTCGAAAGATGGGATTCGTGTTGACAGCAAGATGCACGACTCGCCATCATCCTCCTCTCCTCTTTCGTCGGTGTTCTACTGTTTTCTTATTTCATTCTGTTTTCATCCCTCCGTTTTCACGTTCTTCCTGTCAAAACCGATGTTCGGGACGTGTCATATAATCCGACGCCTCTCAGCAACCACCTACTTAGGGTCGGAGGAGATGCTGTACACTTTCGATCACCACCACGAGAAAGGGTGGATGCTTCAATCATCACGTGGAACGAAAAATTGGGGAGCTTCCTCTTTGGTTACTGAAAGACATGCGTACATTTATCTAGTCGGCGCTATTTATCAACTTATGATGAGAGAAAGCACGTCTGTGTACAGTTAGAGGGCGAAGCGAGATTTCTTGCTGAAAAGACAATTTAAATTACCCTGTGAGGTTTTCAAAATCATGCATGATTAATAAAATAAAAATTAAGAGATGAAATGTGAAAAGAGATGTTATGACGTTCCTCCCTATGTACATTTAACACTGCTTATTGATTATGATAATAACCTGTGCCGCAACAGCCCCTTGAGGTCCAAGGCCTCACTCCAAAATGCCCCATCGGAGGTCGACGATCACCTAACAAGTTATGGGATGACGTTGGTCAGCACGACGAACCACCAGTCATTGTTGTAGGTTTTCATGACCAGGTTACGCTACTCATTCGTAGCTCCCAAATGCCCTCACGTGATGGGTAACCACCGATCCCATACACTGGGCAAAATCTCAGGAGAGAAGTTGTTAGATTTTCACCAGGAGACTCGAAGCAGTGGGGATCTGCTTATTGATTTTCATTAGGATTATTTTACTTCGCTTTCCTGCCAGTTTTGGCTAATCGCGAAGATGAAGATGAGTGATGAAATTGACGAAGGGACACTCACAAAGAAAACCCATGCCCAGTCCGGTATTCGAACTCTGTACCCTTGGTGTCGTAGCACGCTGTGTAATCCACTCCGCCACGGAGTTTTTTGATTGATGGAGTTTTATTCTTTAGTCCACTGTTAGGCACATATAGAGCCGAATTTGGACTGGGCCTACAGTTTAAAATGGTATCCGAACCACTATGTGCCTCCACCTGGTACCGAACCCGGGATTCCTTGATTAAGAAAGTTCAACTACATCAATTTCATCAGATCATGATTCATCCTCATTGTCGTTGTGACAATTACTTTTGTCACCAGTCTTTTTGTAGTTTATGTGAGTGTATTTTAGAATTTCGTAAATACTCTTAACAACTTTCTGTAGCCAGTTGTGCTTTTTGGCTTTTCTTGGATTTTCGGTTCCAGACGGCGAGGGTAGGAATACAATAGCGAGTTGTGGAATTTTTGACACTAAGGGTGACTTTTACTTGTCCAGCAATGGAAAGAACGTCCTAGTTGCTGACCGAGGGGGAGTTCTGTCGCAACACGTGTGAGGACTGCTCTGTTTTTTTTCTTCACCCCCAAACCTCCCAAGTGGACAACGAGCCTGGAAGAAAGACCACCGTCCAGCATTTTTTCTAAGCTAACGAACTGCGAGGCGGTTGATTTTTGAAGTTTCAAGTTTTCCTTAAATACCCCTGGACTCCAGAGGACCGACACAGTTTAGCGCCATATTCAGACCGAACACCATCTCCGCGTCACTTTGCGTGAGATACGGAACTTTGCTTTGTTTTAACTTTTCGACCGCGTCGTGTTAATTGTAGTGAGTGTGTGATCACAGTGACAGTGCCAGGAATTGAGGCCGTGTTGATTACGTGTTTCACGTGCTCCAGGTGTTTTTCCCTTTTTTGTAAGGAGGGACATTGAATAAATATGGGCGGCTGAGAAAGCTACGAGAGGGACGGGACCTTCGGGTTTCCGATTACTGCTGCCATGAAGCCAAGAGAAGAAGCCACGACGCCTGCTTAAGTATACGACGCCTTAAGTCAAGAGAACCGCACCACGACGCTTGCATAACGGCGTCTGAGATGAAAGCCACGCCGCAGCGACAACTCGCATTGCCAACCCAGGTGGGAGACGACAGTACAACAGTGAGACGAATGCTACACCGAGAAAAGGAGAAGAGATAGAGAAAAGAGAGAGAGATGAGACGACGTCCGCCCTTAGACGACCCGACGCCCTGCGTATCCCCGAACGGCCATTGAAGCCATGATCGGATGCAACGCCCCGAGCAGACAGATGGAAGCGAGGTGCTTTTCCGCCCATCTTCGTCGCCGCGATGGAAAAAGGGAAGAAAAATTAATGTTACGTCTAAGTCGAAGAGACCGTTTTCGCCCGCCAGGAGGAATACTGGCGTAGCCACGAGTGTCGTCGGGACGCCTCAACGAGGACCGCGCCGCCATTGAGTCGGTATAGTATCCTCCAGTTATTTCTTTATGTGTGAGAGTGAACATTTGTCCACCTACGTCGCTACTGGTTCGTCATAACACAAAGCGAGATGAAATCGAACAATGTTGCCTGCAATTATTAATTATTTTGGCCAATCAAATCGAAAGTACTATAAATCTTCAAAAATTAAGAACCTATTTCGCTCACCCTTCGAAATTCTATAAATGTAAAAGACCTACTATTTGTTATTGTTTTCCTATTCTCGCGCCGAGTATTTATATGAGTAATTATATGTTTGTGTTTTTATCTTTTCGACCGTGCTCTTTGATAGATATAGGTATCAGAAAAGCTAGGTACTAATGAGTATAGCTGAGTTAATCATTTTTAATATATCCTAGTTTATATTACAGTCGTTTGTTTTAACAGCACTCGTGTACTTGTAATCAAGTTTATTTCCTCTTGTCACTCATTTAGTCTATGCTTATTATTTTTGCATAGTAGTGCCTCAACAAGTGTAATGTCAATTATTATTCACTTTTGGTAACTATGACGCCTAGCTAATCGCGTCTCATACGTGACAGAGCGCTAACCGCGCGTATTTACATTGAAAGCAAGCCTAAGGGGCTAATAGAAATCTCAAATTCGAAGGTACACGGGAAATAAACCAAAGGGGCGGCCGCGGAACCCTGAACCTACGGACTAGCGGTAGAGTTGTTTGGCACCTCGAACTGGGGACTTCGGTCTCCAGGACGAATGGTCAAACCCGTTACATCGTAATTAGCCAAAATGGGCAGAAAAGCTACATTGCACAAGAAAAATTACACATCTGAACGATATCATATGCTGTATATATTAATTACAGGTGGTAATTGGCTCTGACCTTCCATGTGTGACGTCAGATTAACAACCAAATCTAACTATAAACCTGAGCTGTTAACCTACTTATGTGCACCTCAAGAAACTTTCTATTTCTTGGTAATTAAATACTACCAGTTGCAACACTGACTAAACCGTGTTTCAGATAAAAAAAGTGTGGCAGACACGGGTGAGAAAAGTTTACAGCATTTCAGCCGACACGGAGGGACTGCCTAGCTCTATTAGAATTTATTTTCGGTCCCTCCCAGCGCCAGCCGACTGACGGCCGAATTCTTCTCACTAGGAAGTCAAAGGCTGTCAGCTAGATGATGTATGGCACAAGCCTTGATCACTTTCACCGCCCGTGTACATCCGGTTTACACCACTCTCTTTCGACGGTAGATGGGAGTAAAACGTGTTGAACTTGCAGATGTGCACAGTGGGACCAGAAACAATAGACGATCATCAGCGCGTGGACATATGATGCCAAGAGGGGTGCCACCCGAAGATCAAATTCCGATCCGACACGTCATTCGATTGGTGAAGAGTGGGGACTGAAATTTTACAGAAGTGTGTGTCCCCACCCCAGTGTGAGTAGCGTTCTTGTCCGTTTCCAATTTTGAACTTCGAAATTTCAATATTTCTGAATGGCTGCAGCTTCAAACATCAACACAATCGCTACGGAGTAAGATCAGTTTTCAAAATCAGTGAAAGATATAGACGTCCGCAGTGGCATGTCCAGGGGAGTTCGAAGCGGGAGGTTACGCAGTATGTACGAGGTATCTATGTAGTCAACCTTCATTTTGACACCTTTTCCTGACTTTTCAGGTGCATTAAATAGATTGGACGCATTTTGTTTTCTGCGTGTATGGTTTAACATGGAGAAAATGAAGTTGGTCGGGGTGGGGTGTCTTTGCAAATTATCCTAGGAGGGGGGAGTGATTTATGAGAATTTTTCTTAACTGGGGGGATAACGTGCTCAGAAGGGTGTGGTGGCGGTGAGAAGGGGGCGCGAATGGGAGAGGAAAGAAGAGTGTACAGGATTCTTGTTGGGAAACCTGATGGTAAGAGACCTGTAGGAAGGCCAAGACAAAGATGGAGGGATGAAAGAAGAGTTTAAAGGATTCTTGTTGGGAAACCTGACGGTAAGAGATCTGTAGGAAAGCCAAGATGGAGAGATAACGCTGAGATGGACCTAAAGGAATTCGGTAAGGATGGAAAAGATTGGATTGATCTTGCCCAGGATAGGGACAGATGGAAGGTTTGTGTTGCTGCAGCCATAAACCTTCGGGTTTAAGAATATCAGAACGTAAGGGTAAAGGGGGTTACATGCCTCACGGCCCTCCTACTTTGAGCACTGATGCACCCTGGGGCGAACGATTATAGAGCCAGGCGCCAGAACCTCGTAAGCATGCAGGAATGCAGCCAAGGAAAGATAGGTTGGCATTTCACAGCCTTCGAAGAAGGTAACCGACACTCGTGCATAAGACAGTATGCAAGCACTGCGCCACACGTACAGTCGTGGAAAGAAATACTAACCCCAAAAGGAGTACTGGTATTAAGGCTCTACGGAGGAAGTACTTTCTTCCATGAGTGTACATCGGGTTTCCATTTTCAAGAACACACACAGATAAAGGACAGTGCATACTGAGGAACCTGTCTCTAGTGCTCACTTTAGTTCTATTTTACCCAGAAGGGTGAGGTGGCGGTAAGGGAGGGGGGGGGGGCATTCCACTTCCTTCAGGGAAATCAATAGAAGCAAGTTTTCGGGCCACACTAGAACTCAGCTTCCACGGATGGTTTAGCTTTTATTCCTTCCATAACTTCTATTTCCCCCTCCTCCGAGAGCAAGTGGATACGAGACATTTCTCGTGTTTCTTTCGAGCTTTCCGTCTCTTTTATCCCGTCCCTGTTGAAGAAAAGGCAAAAAAATATATAAAGGCCAGAAAAAAATCTTTCTTTTCCCGCGATTCATGTTCACGGTTAGTTGGCTTCCTATTGATTAAAATTCACGAACGAAAACCAGATGGAGACTGTATCTTTACTTCCCAGGGATCTTAAATTGGAGATTTCTTCGTCCTGTGAATTATTAAGACCGGAAGCGAAAGTAACCAGCAATTTTCACTGTAAATCGTCGTGAAAAGCGTTGTTAATGCCGGGTGTTCTTGCGCAAAAATCGCAGGATCCGCTGTCACTCGCGGTGGAGAAGTTTCCAGAAATGTCATCTCTTCATGCTTTTGAATGGTCACAATGTCCGGATATTAAATTATCCGATATCAGTTTGGGATCCAACGGATAATCCGGATAGCCGTATAATCCGAATATGCGGATAGTCCGGATAATTTGTATATCCGGGAAGAACATTATTGATGGAGGATTTCTAGAAAATTCGTAGTGAAATACGTAAATGACGAATGATAGAATATTTGGATAGCCCGTAAAACTGACCTGATAATGTACACATTCGGATATCCGGATATTGCGGATAATCTGGATATCAATAGTTCGTATAATCCGAATAGTTCGCATATATGGATAATCCGAACAAAAAGGACACTCGGACAATTCGCATACATGGATAATCCGTATATAAGAATATCCGATATCTGGATATTTTAAATCCGGATAGAAAATTATTCGCCATCCCTAGTTCTGAATACCTTTCAGCAAACAATGTTTACGGTTACAGCGTATGCATTCTAATTTCTTTATCGCTATTATTGTAGACACGAGCATCAAAAAGTTACAAAGCAAAGGTTGCCAGCCTTAAAGACCTCTATACCTCATAACCATTCCAAGTTCTCATCCGTATGTAGTATGTCAATGAGTGATGATATATTGCCTACAGCAAGGATAGCCTGATCTGTATCTGCAATCCAACACACTTTTGCTCACGAATATACACGGCCAGCTCATTAGTATGCAAGCGAAGATTGAAAAACAAGAATTCACACAGATTGAACCTCCCCTCCCCAATTTCTTTCAGTGCTGAAGGTTGCTCATTCATGGGAAGAAGAAGAAGAGGGGGTGTAAATGACGTCACGCCTCGGCTTGTTCATGTACGAACACCAGGCGGGACGGGCTCCTCCCATTTGTCAAGAGATTAATCACGTGATCTGTCGAGCTGAGATGGAATACCCGTTTTTCTGGAGGAGGCCCTCAAATTCAATTTTGATTGATTTGACCTGCAAATGGCGGAGGTCGGAGGGGGTGGAAGGGGTTGGCACGATCTCAAATTGCTCCTTCATCTGAGGAAAAGGGTGTGATTCGTCAGTCGGCATGCAAAATATGATTTTGGGTTACATCAGTTTTGTCCTGTGTTTCGAGGCAACTCCTGCCTATCTGAATTTCTAAAAAATGCGTCCAGTTTAAGTAAAGCATATCTCGATTCTATTATTCTTAAACAAAAGGAGAATAAAGCATTTTCGCATTTGACAATTTTAATTTCACATGCCCTCTAAGAATCACACAAGTTTGCAACATCTGTGGATGTAAGTCTGAAGCTAGTCAGCGGATCTACAGCGTTTCTAGACAGCATCTTGCTGCGAGTTAACGATGCGCTAGAAAAATCTGCGCACGCGCGTGAACAACGGACAGCGTCGTGTGGAAGGAGCTAACTTGGAACGTTAGATTTTTAGACTTGCTTCTAATGTACACGTAAGTTTTCAGCAGGGATGCTTCCAAAGTAATTTAACTCTACTATGAATTCATACATACTGTATCCTTTGTATTTCATATGGTCAAAATTTGGGAAGTTACCAAAACAAACGTAATGAGTTACAAGGTAATTTATTATTCTTCCAAAAGCAATGCGTTAGTATATGCAAATACGTTTAAAGCTAAACTGGACTGAATGTACACTTTAAAGTTGATTGCTAGTGCACTTTGAATTCAACCCGGAACCATTGATTACAAAGAAACTGGCTGGTTTCTTACAGACCTATCGCTATGATCTAGGACCTACTTAACATATTTTTGGTTTCAGACCTGTTTTGTTGTACCTCGTTGGAAAGGTCTGGTTGTGCAGATTCCAAATATGTAAACATTTTCCTTTTACGACAATTAGGGCCGGAGATGTCGCATGTTTAATTTTAAGGACCTCCGCACATGACTACTGCGCATGGAGCTGCGCACAAGGCTACTACGCGTGGAGCTGTGTGTGGAACTGCGCACAAGACTACTGTGCACAGAGCTGCTAACGAACGTTACTTTAAAAGTAGCACGTTTGCATTTAATCTACAACTCTGCATACTGCGAGCAGAGAAATAATCGTTCCCTCACAACATCTGAGGCAAGTGTGCTTGTAAAAGCAGCAGTTAACGGTTTCCTTAATCCTTCAGTACCCTATCTTCATCCCTCATCATCATCATCGACGAAATAAACAAACATGAATATTAAAGAACCTTAATAACAGAATGCAATCTCATTTGGTCGGCATTAATTATTGTAAAGTACTAATACAGGTGAATAAATAAACAACAAACACAATCAAAACGTTCGAAGCCTCAAGACAGGAGGAAACACAATAAAGCATAAAACTTTTATGTCAACTCGTAATTAATAAATGGAAAAGAACAGAAGACTGTAACGGAATGGCACTTCATCCAATATGGTGACCCTCAGAAAACAGTCACCAACCCCATAAAATCCGCTATCCTCACCCCAGCCCTTTTGACTCTTAAAAAAACATCCCGCAATGTAGTTTGGGAGCATTATTTTTTCAGTCTAATACCTTCCTTTTTTTCCTTGTTACCGCCCCATCCCCTTTACGACATCGGAGGGGAAAATAGGGTGTCAAATTGTTTAGTAGACGGGCCTTAAAAGTGGAAGAGCGCTCACTAAAAATGTCACTTCTGCAACCGCGAGGGCCATTGCAAAACACCTTGCTTGTCTTCTTTCCCCTTCCTCCCTCCTCCTTCAGTTTTCATATCAAGGGTCGTCCGCAGCATCTGAGAAGGAATGGGGTGAAAGCATGTGCGGAAAGAGCTACCAGGTCGCAGTGTTTCCAACTGCAACAACATGCAACCTATTTAACGCGCTACAACGGTCCGCGAGTCAGGGCCTGCAAAGAGGCTGTCATTGTGTGACACGTGATAAGCTCGTCATGTCCCATCGCCGATGTTTTCTGGATTTCCAGACAGACGCCCGAAACTTTATTTCAAGTAGCTCCCCAACTGTCCTCACGACCCTGGGTCAACACCGAAATTTTGGAGACACTATGACGCCAAGGGTCCCGGGTTTGAATCCCAGAATTGGGCATGGCTGTGTTCTTTGTGAGTGTCCCTCTGTCAATTCCATCATATCATCACTCACCCTCATTGTCACGATCATCCCGAAATGATTGAAAAGCGACGCTGAATAATAATTTAAAAAAAAAACAATTAAAAAACATGCACTTTCTCATTATGCATTCTATGGTACAGCGCAGACAAGTAAGAGCTTGGAATGATAATTCAACCAAGGCCCAATGAGTGAACGTCAAACAAGCAGAAGAATGATCCCAAACACCACTCTTTCTGCCACCTCTCAAACTGTATCATCTTGAAGGTCAGTTAAACATTCTTGGCGACTTTCACGGTCCCCTTGTTCAAATTCGGCCTATTGTTAAGCCATGCAATCCACAATCTTGAGGAATTTTAAAGCTACCAGTTGGCACCACTGTCAATGACACAGAAACGAGATTGAAGGGAAGATACAAAAAGAACAAACATAGTGCAAAGACGCCAGACGGTGGCGGGTAAGTGAAGGACTGTAAAACTTCTCATTATTATAAAAGGTTCGGGAGGGTTTTTCCTTTTTTCTTTATTCAGCAATTACTTAAAGAGGCAAAGAGGAAGGGAGGGTTTTTTAAGGGGTGTGCTCGAGGGGTTACCTTTCACCATCAGATCAAGAGGAAAAGGGGAAATTTGAACGATTTAGAACTGCCCTTAGGAACTTCAACCACAGGTCAATCTCGTTGTTTATGCGCACAATGTAAATCCCTATGTTTCTGCAAAGAAATTGCATCCCGTGGGATTCCGATAGTGGGTGTAAAACTCCAGATGAACGCGATAAAACGAAGCAATTTCGAATATAAGATCCATGAAACTGGGATGTTAGTTTTCCCTTACAAGATTAAACGGGAGAAAGACTTTTGTAGATCATTTCACACGATGTATTCAGTTAATTGCCCCGTTCATATTGACTTCAGTTTCATTTATTTATTTTCTTATTGTGTTTAGATATTCAGCCCTGTGTAGAGTATTTTTTACATCCAGCTCTTGACGTTCCGCACAAGTTTTTGTGCCGAGATGGTATTTTCTGTTGTCTGCAAGCACAGAGGACTACTGGGTGTTTCACTGCGCATCTTACGTACTGCCCAAACTCGCTATTTTTCTTCTGTGCAGGCGCAAAAGACTACAGCGCAGTTCACTGCGCATCCTTTGTCTACGTTGCATGGAAGACTCCGGCCAGTCAGCGCTTTTCCTTCTTCTGCGCACGTGCAGAGGGTTACGGCGCATTTCCCTGCGCAGCCACTGTCTACGTTACAGGGAAGATTGCTTCTAGTAAGCATTCTTGTTGTCCTGCGCATTTCGCTGCACATCCTCTGTCTACGTTGTAGAGAAGATTTCTAGCAGTGAGCACGCACAGGAAACTACGGTGCATTTCACTGAGCATTGTAATCTACGTTGCAGAGAAGATCCTTCCACTCAGCCATTATCCTTCTGCACACGCGCAGGAGGGTACAACGCAGTCAGTACTCATCTGTGTGAAGAAACAGACTTTGCCTGAGCGCAAAGGGTAGACATATTAAGCGGAACGGCCCCCACGCCACTCACAATTAAGATTTTAACAAGAAAGTTTCAACACCGCACGTAACGGAGTTGGTCGAGACTTTAAGGTTGCCGTTTTATGTACCTGCGTGTACGAACCCTTGGTGAATCTTCTTTAATTACTTTCTCTAAACCTTGCGAGACAAGCCCTGAGAGTCCAAACGATTCGTTCAGAAAGGTCATTGGAATAACAATTAAACCGTAATGAAATCATTGCGCACTCTACAGAACCGGTAGGCTGCGGCCGGACTAATTTACTACAGTAATTGGAAGGAGTCGTGTTCGGAAGTTGAAATTGCGCTGAATATTTTGCGGCGCGCCGTTTCTTTGCGGCAGTTGGTGACGTCGAGGAAAGGAAAGTGCTTCGAATTTGGAGGGGGAAGCTGAAGGAGCCTCGAGAGACCCTTAAGAGCGGCGGAGGTCCCCCATCCGTTGCTTCGCTAAGTTCTCGTTTGCAATAATAACAATGGTGCATTTGCGTGCGGGGGTATTTGGCGGATCGTGTTGTTCCCTTGGTGCGCTTGTGCTAAGCGATGAGCACCGAACGACCTACTAATAACAAGCGCACTTGTGGCTACGCAATCATCATAACGTGCCAATGAGACTTCCATTAATATCATATAAAATTGCTGCTGTGGGGAAGTCCGCGAGCATCAAGGCGATGATGGATTTCTAGTAAAGATCTTCTCATTTTAACATGAATTGTCATGTCAGTATAGCATGTCATTAACGTGTTACGGATGCTTCCAAGAAGAGATGAATGCCTGTTTCACTTTCGTTTCTATCAAGGATGGTCGTTGCGTTTTCGTCTCGTGTCAAGGATGCCTGCTATTATTTTCGTCTCGTATCAAAGACGTCCTTTTCAGTTTCGTCTCGCATCAATAATGGCTGTTTCACTTTCGTCTCGTATCTAGAATGCATGATATGTTTTAGTCTCGTATCAAGGATGCCTGTTTCATATTTCGCCTCGTATCAATGATACCTGTTTCGAATTCGATATCGATATCAAGGATGCGTCCCGATTCCTTACTGTGCATAAAGTGGACTTAAAACACCAATTAAGGATGAGTATTTCGGTTTTGTGTCTTATCAAGAATGCCTGATTCGTCTTCGTCTCGTATCAAGGAAGTCTGTTTCATTTTCGTCTCGTATTAAGGATACCGGTTTCACTTTCGTCTCGTATTAAGGATACCTGTTTCACTTTCGTCTGTTATTAAGGATGGATGCTTGATGAATTCTCGTCTCGTATCAAGGATATCTGTTTCGTTTTCGTCTCGTATCAAGGATGCCTATTTCGTTTTCCTCTGTTATCGAGGATGGATGATGCATTTCGTCTAGTATCAAGGATGCCTGTTGCGATTTCGTCTCGTATCAAGAACGCCTGATTCGTTTTCGTGTGTTATCAAGGATGGCTGCTTGATGCATTTTCGTGCAGAAGGATATTTTCGTGCAGAAGGATATCTGTTTCATTTTCGTCTCATACCAAGGGTATTTGTGTCATTTTCGTCCCGTACTAAGGATGCATATTTTATTTTTCGTCTCGTGTCAAAGATGCCTGTTTCGTTCTCGTATGGTATCAAATATACTAGTTTCGTTTTCGTCTCGTATCAAGTTACATGATCGATTTTCGTTTCGTATCAAGGATGTTTATTTAGTTTCCGTCTTAAATCAAGGACACCTGTTTTAGTTTTGGTCTCGTATCAACAATGCCTGTTTCATTTTCATGCTGTTCCAAGAACACATGTCTCAATGAAAATTAACATTTTAGATAACTAGCCCCTTTCATGCATCATGTGGTGACAGGGTGCCTGACACATTCTTGGCCTTGTCTGGAGTTTCACATATCCACCAGAGCTACACTGGAAGACCAAATACTACTCGACATCAGTTCAGTTTATTTGATAGGTTTTGATTCTGACCTCTGTAGGGATACGTTCCCGTTTCCGGTATGGCTGTTGTGCGATTCTAATAATCTACTACGAAAAGTTTGCTACGTGTGAAACTCGATAATAACCGAAGGGCCGGCAAAGTTAACCGAGGTTCCGAAGCACAAAGTGGATAAACCAATAAAACAAAAATTTGGAAGTCAAGGCGGAGAAAAAAAGAAGTCTGCCAGGAAGTGAAGAGAAATTCAGAAACCGATGTGACGAAAAGACGAGTAAAAGTTCGGTGAATGAAGCTTTCTTTTTCTTCTTTTCCCTCCATCTTCTCTACCCCCTTCTTCTCGTCTCCCTGTTCACATCCTCTTATCGCCCGCATTGGTGTATGCTCCCGAAGCATTTTGGTAACAGCTGTAGCCCCATACACCTCCATCGAGGCGTGTCAACTTCTCGGGAAGAATGGATTTTTTTCGGCTCTCTCTACAGAACCCGAAACTTGTAGGCTCCACGAGAGAAAGGGGGGAGGGGAAGGAAGCTTAAGGGAAGAATGTAAAGTTGTGGGAATCTTGCACTGGGAGGACAAACGTGGGTGCAGAAAGGGGTAACTACCAGAAGACGGGGAGTGGAGAGAGAAAGAAAAAAAGACTTAATCTCCTCATATCTCGCGGACCCGCATAAGATCGAAGTTCTGGTCCATTAAAGCTTCAAAGGGGGGAAAGGGATGCTGTGAGAAGCTATTCCGTGGGTCCTTGGATGTAACATGTAAATGACCTTAATTATTGGTCGGTGCGGGGAATTGGCGTGTGGGGAAGAGGAACTAAGGATTCCCATTGGGGAGGAAGTCGTGTAAGCTCTCGATTCGCATTACCGTGGTAACGGAAAGGGAGGGGGTGCATACACTAATTGGACAGCATCCAGCCATTTCCTCGGTTTCTGAATGCTGCGAGCACGGTGGCCAGGTCCTTTGTCCGAATGCGATCGTGCCCACCTGCGGACTTAGCCCCCTTCAGGCCCGCTTGCAGCGGCGGACACGTGATTAAATCATCTTCCGCATGGTCAACGTGTGCAAGCGTGTCTCGTACGTCATACATGCGAACGAGGAAGCGTGCATACTAAAACAAGGAACTAGGGACTGAAATAAAGGAACGGGTGGGATGGGAGTGATGGACGAAACGTACCTTGCTGGTTTTTATCTTTCATGCTGTTTAATCCGTTTTCAGCGTGAACATGCAGGGTTCGTTAGAATGCAGGGTGATCCATAAGTATGGAAACACACATTTAAAGAAAATACGTATGGTGAAACGCGAATAAAACAAGCCAATACTTGACACATGGAAGGGAAGAAACCGGATAGGGTATGTGAACAACATGGCGACCATCTTCAAAGTCCACCATCTTGGGTTAGACTTCAGTTTCTTTTTTCATGTGAAAGTGGGCATGTGACATGAAAATAGGCTAGAATTTTAAGAGAAACACGTTGGTACGCTTCATTGCTGTGTAACTTCAATCCTAAGGCTGTTTAAAAACCGAACTTCGTTGGTATCGTCTCGAACTGCAATTTCCGTGTTTTTCTTGAAAGTATAACCAATTTTCACATGTTACATGTCCACCTTCCTTAAATTGAAGTTGAATCCAAGATGGCGGACTTCTTGGTCGCCATGTAGGTTACGTATCCAATTTGGTTTTCCTCCATTCTTTGTCTCATGTATCGGTATGTTTTATTCGTGTTTCAGCTTCAGTATTTGCTTTATATGAGTGTTTTCATACTTACAGACCAGCACTGTATTGTCATACATTGGCGTGACTGGAAGTTTATTTCCGGGAAGTGTCAAGTTTATTGATTTAAATTAACAGATTATAAGGTGTAAGGAGTGACATTCCCAGAGAGTGCCAAAAAATAACCTCACTGCGCCATAGTACACCGTGGTAAGTGATGTCTTACAGGACAACGAGGATGTGGCGCCTAGACCGACAGCCAATATTATCCTTTGCGAGACTTGCGTTCTGTCCTTGTCCATCTATGTTTGTTACAGTCCTTTCACCAATTTCCAGTCAACCTCATCTTCACGATAAGTCAAATGTGGCAGAAAAGCGAAGAAAAACAACATATCAACGAATCAAGGATGTCACTTGCAACGTCTATTCGTGTAAGGCTCCACGTTGTGAGCGCCACTTAATAATGCTACCTCCCTTGGGTGCAGTTATTTATATTTATGCCACGGCTAGTATCTACAGGGTAGGGTTCTTGTTAGAAATTAAATCAGACAGAAAGCCTACCTATGGAGACAGTTATTCGATTATATTATATATTTTTTTGTACATGAAGATCTCGTATTAGTTGAGAACACATGAGAATATACATATTCATATAGAAGTAATCGGACTTTTACAGAAATTTCAATTGCTATAGTTCTTATTTGCTTGTCGTCACTTTCACTTTCACATTCACATGTGACGGCTTCCTACGGGATCTGGGTCTTGACTTGGACTTCCTTCTGGACTCGAGCTGGGACTTCCTTCTGCACACGAACTGGACTTCCTTCTGGATACAAACTGCTCGACTTCCTTCGGGACTCAGATTTCCTTCTAGATCAGGACTTCCTTCTGGATTTGCCTTCTCATATATCCATTGGTTGAGGATCTTTAGCTTTATTAATTGTCCTATCCTCGTAGATAAGTGCAGACTTCTTACCAAGTCCCAAAAAGATTATCTTATTTGTACTTCCCATTAACAAGTCCTATCTAGTAACCCACTTTGGGGCGTCGATTAGAACGTGCCACCAACTATACTGTTCTCGACCACAAGTGTAAACTTCGTGCTGCGGTTGACAAAGTGCTCCGAAGTCGGTACAGCGATCGTGACGCGCCGCCATTGCTGTAATAAAAAATTCCGCCAAGGGGATTCTAAGAATTAAACAACAAAGATCTGTTAGGAGACACAAATTTATATGTCTTTCCACCTCTTTATATTTCGCATATATTTGCATATGAGCACTTTGCTAATTTTGTCATCTTCATTAATTTGGTCGTCTTTATATCATTTATTTTTTCTTACATTGTATTTTATTATTGTACATCTTTCTAATTTACTTTTACGCCTAAATTAACTATCATTTGTCTATAATACAGTGATCTTTCTTTTTACCCGTCTAGTGCTGCCATCTCTGTTTCACTTTAGCAACTAGTTACAAGTATTAGGCCTATTGGGTACGTAACACACTTAAGAAATTCTTTATTATCTTCATCGTTCTCTGTCCAGGGAAGGTTTTTCACTGCAACCTCTACAATTTCAGATTTTTCTCCTTGCTCTTGATATCAGTGTATAGTACTAACATCTTTTTCTCACCAGGAACTACAATTCCTTCCAGTACATCTTGTAACGCCTTCTTATCCAACATCTTTTTGTTTCCTTCATCCCTCCTAAAATGGCTCTTCTTTCACCAACTCTTCCCAAGACAGTTTTACTTCTTACTTTGTCTATTTCACACGCTCAATACTTCGCCTTAGCCACATTTCTAAAGCTTCTAGATGTCTCTTCTCATTTCCTTCAGGTTCATCTAACTAACTCCCCAGCATTCTTAAACCCGAAGGTTTATGACTGCAGCAACACAAGCCATCTGTCCCTTTCCTGGGCAAGATTAAACCAACCTTTTCCATCCTTAACGATTTCCTTTAGGTCCATCTCAACGTTCTCCCTCCATCTTCGTCTTGGCCTTCCTACAGGTCACTTACCATCAGATTTCACAACAAGAATCCTGTAAACTCTTCTTTCCTCTCCCATTCAAGCCACCTGGCCTGCCCATCTAAGTCTTCTTGATTGAAACGGAGAAGGTGCCGAAAAGTCAATCTCACTGTCCCGTAGTACATCCTGGTAAGTGATATCTTGCAGGACAACGAGGCTCTGGCGGCTCGAACCACAGCCAGTATAAAACCTGCATATTAACGACGCCCCGTCCTCCCATTCCCCCGGGGGCGGGGGTTCAGTTCATTATCCAGGTAGGTGCCGGACCCAGACTCCACGTTAATTAGGCCTATATCATTATAAATCCCATAATACTATTACAAATATACCATCCATTAGAAAACAGACATGAAGGGGCACTGCCTGACAGTCATAATAAAAATTAACAACGGGCCAACCACAGGACTGAAATTTTAGTGACGTCATCAATGGATCTGCCGATCATGCAGCTGGTGTTGTAAGTGCCCCGGGCACCACGTGGATGAGGAATCGTCTCCTCGACGTTTGGCTATCCACGACCTCGCAATCACGAAATCGCCCATGTGTAACAATTGCGTCAGCCACACTCAAAGGAATAGAACGCGGACATCTGTTTGCTTGCTGTGCCATGTTTCATGGGCCAGGGGACTGAATAATGTTGCGAAGGCAGAGGAACCAAGGTTGAATCCCGTCTACGGTAGGACAAAAAAAGACGATGTACGTCCGTTATGTTGACTAGCACGTGAGGGCCTCGGGTTCGATTCCTAGGTTGGATGGGTAGACTTTTTAAACCACTTTTCTTAATCTCTTTATCCGAACAAAGATAGAGAAAACGAGAGACAGGAACTCGCAGTGAGAAGGAGAGAGAGAGAGAAACAGTGAGGAAGGAGGACAAAGAGATGGGGAAGTTGAGGGTGAGAGAGATACAGGAACGGAGGAAGGAACAGTAAAGGGAGGAAAGGAGGAAGGAAGAAGAAAGAAAGAACCGAAGGAAGGAAAAGAAAGAGTAAAGAAGGAAGGAAGAGGAAAGAGAAAACGGAAGAAGGAAGAAGGTAAAAGCGAAACGAAGGAAGGGAAAAAATGAGAGAAAAGGAGGAAGGAAGAGGAAAGGGAAAGCAGAGGAAAGGAGAAGATAGAAACGAAAGAAGGAAAAAGAAAGAGAAAAGGACGAAGGAAGAGGAAAAGGAAAACGGAAGAAAGAAGAATAAAGAGAAACAAAGGTAGAAGAAAGACAAATCTAGAAATTGAGAATCGTAAAAAAAGGAAGAGTTTAAATCTTCCTTTTTTAAAGCATTCATCCCTAGATTTTACCATCTTCTTCGTTTGACGTTCTCTCGTTCAGACATTCTGGAACAAAAGGCCAGGTTATGACCATCCGTGGGATTTGAACTCGAGACCTCTCTATGACGAGGTCACGACCATCCCAATTATGATGGACGAGCTTCGCCAGAGCTGTACCTCGTCACTGCATCGTACAACAGAATCAAAGTAGCCAGTGCGTTCGTGATTCAAATAAAACACACGATCCCCAAACAATGCCAAGAAACTGCTTTATTATCCTTCCGCATCCAAAGAAAATGATTTTATTAGAAAACGAAGCACGAGACGGAACAGAAATAAAACACTGGAAAAAGAATCCGACGATTCGGGCAAGAATAACAGCATGATACGGTCGAAGTGGTACCGAAAATTATTCCCCCTCCAACCCCAAAAAAAAAAAAAGAAAATTGCCCGAAAAAGGCATTAGGCGTACCATTTCATTACGGGGGCTCTTTCCTCCCACGGGGAAGAGGGAGAATGGAAAGGGGGGGCGCAAGTTTTCGAACACACAAAAAGGCAGTAACATTTGGGGAGACTTCCAAATGGCACTTTCGCATGCTACGAATCATTTCGAAAGGAACGAAGAATAAAATCGAATGGTGAGAGAATGATAAGAGAGGATGGGTGTCTGCAAGGTGGTATGGGATTTGCCAAAAAAAAAAAAGTGTGAGATTGCATCTATCAGCTGATGCAATATTTGTAAGTGCTTGTAACTCTACAGATATCCTAATTGGGACTAGACAGCAGTTTAAAGTGAGGTCCGACTGCTATGTTCCCCCACTAGGTATGCAACCCAACACTTCGCGTAGATTTCCCTATAGGAGTGGTTAGAACAGCGCGCTACGAAGCCAGAGGTCCCAGGTTTGAACCCTGGCCTAGACATGGGTGTTCTTTTGGCGTGTCTCTTCATATCATCACTCATCCCTCATCTCCGCGATTGATTCCCCAGTACAAACACATTGCACAGTGGTTGATATCCCACTTTGAACCGTAGGTGTTGTCCCGACTAACCCATCTGGGTATAAGTGGGCTTGAAACAAACCTTCCTAGTTAGCAAATTTATAAATGTTAGACAACAAAAGAGAAGTCTTTCAATTCAAATTTAAGTGCGTCAGAGCGACTGGATGAGGCGTCTGCGGCTTTTCAGCATGAGGGTGGGCATATTGAACATTTGCTGTGACCAATGTTTTGTACCATAACTTTTGTACCACAGCAGATAGGTCCAATGTCTTTACGGAAATGAATTCCTGACAAAATTTCAATGCATTTTGACATGCCGCATGACCCCCTTCCCATTTGAAAATTTTAACTTGGATCCAAGATGGCGAACTCCAAGATGGCGGCCACATTCCTGACCTACCTCAAAAGGTTCGCACCCAACCCCATTCTTTGCTTGCGACCTCAGATCTTTCATTTTTCCTTCCCTTTCTCTACTTATTAGGGTGTCCTGGGACTTTTGACTCACCCTGTATATTCCACAAGAAAATACCTTACATACACATTAAACGAGTAGTGTAAAACTCATTGCGTCAATTTAAAACTGCAAGGTTGTAACGAAACCCACACATGCCAGAACCAACACGTTAAAATTACGCAGACAATGAAATACAGTACATCATGATCACTGCTGAATGCACGGGGGAGGCTGATGGGACTACAGCCCCTCCTGAACTTTGGAGAAAATTATTTTTTACAATGAAAGCAGTAGTAAAGAACTTTGGAGAAACCAAAGTGGTAAATGGAAATCAATATTCTTAAAATGACTCCCGATTACAATTGTTTTAGCAACTTTTTAAATTAAGGTTAAAAATGGTACATATCAGAAATCTAAAACCATTTTATTTATTTATTTATTTATTTATTATTAACCAGTCGGCTATGACAGAGCGTATGCTCCAATTACAATAAGCATTACAATTTGCTATATACAAATATCATTTACATAAATACAAATACATAAATACAAACACATAGTAGTTATTACACAAAACCTTAGATAGATACGAATACAAAAAGTTATACAAATACAAAAGTTACACAAATACAAAAAATTACATACATAAAAATTACAAATTTTAGGCAGAGGAGAAAACTAAAGAACAGAAGAAACAAAAAATAAACAAATAAGGAAAAGTAACAAGCTATAAAAGCTTGATAATAATAAGGAAATTATACAAATTATACAAATACCACTATTTAAATGAGAAACAGCAATAATCAATACAAAGCAAGGTTCAAATTTGAATTCATTTATATGTATACGAGATAAAAGCTACAAATTATATTTGACATTATAAATATATCATTTCAAAACTGGATCTGTTTTATTTGTATATTATATCTAAAATGTTATTTAAAGTATATAAAAACTTTTAAATATTAAAAGCAAAATCTAAATCAATTTCATTCGAGACAATATTATTGTGTTTACTTAATAATTTAATGATTGGAGAATTTTGATGGAATTCTGTGTTTGATTTATTGCAGTAAAATGGTTGTCTTACTCTTAATACCTTATAATTGACATTACTGTTACGAGCATCACCTTCGGGAGAGTCTCAACATTCTTTACACGTTTCGTCGTCAGAGATTCCAACCAGTGTAGAAACTAATAAAACATCCAGAAAGTTTCAGAATTTCTTCCCCAAAATGGCGGACTTGACCTTCCCCACCCTTTCGTTAACTGGCACAATAGGAATCCATATAGGCGCTATTGACAAATCGCGATCCGAGAAGTTTGACAGCTTGTTTCAATATATATATATAGGTGCCCCTCAAAGAAAAACCCGCAGAGGAACGACGTCGTTCCCGAGGATAAACTCCCCTAAGAGAAAGGTCAACCCCATTTGAGGTCGCTGAGCAAACGAAGCCCGGGGTCGTTGGAATGAATGTGAAAGGGCGACCGCGAAATTACGAGTTCTTCTGAGGAAGTGTTCGGGCGGGGAGGCGAAAGGGTTGACTGTGGACTTTTGACATCAAATGACAAATGGTTTTCGGGTCCAACGGGGAGGAATGTGAACTATGCCTGCCGTCTCGCCCTGTCTCACCCTGACCACCTGACAAGCTTCTCGAAGACCTTCATCTATTCTCTCGCCTGTAATGGAGTACCGTAACGTCTTGGATTAGTACATTTACAGGCACAGCAGATTATTGCTAATGCAAAAAGATACAAGCACATTTTGAAATGTAACTTTAACTCAGTTACCATAGGAACGAAGTTAAACCGAAACCACGTGACCCTAGAGAAATAGTTCTATTCCTATGTGTTGGTCCTGTTGTCATTTTGCACATGAATATATATCAGCCGTATAGCTGATAATATAATAACCAGTGTGTGAATTAAAGGGGGGATGTCGGGTAACAAAAAATTATTTTTCATCACTGCCAGAGATTTTTTATTACCCTCTCATAGAAAATGGAATTTAAAGTTTTTGGAGTCCGGACCTTTATGTGCTGCACCTACAAAAAAAAATAATGTTGGGCGCTTCCATGCATGGAGTCTCATATCTTATATATCGCCATTCCGTAGTACATAATCTCCCTAATTTGCTCCTATTCTGTTCTTAAAACATGGTTGCAGTGAGCGAATTAAAGTAAAAATGTTCGATTTTATGTGACGTTCTGTAAATAGAGGGAAGAAATGGGAAATTTTGCCTTGTGGGAGGGAAATTCTTCCTGACCGATAAATGATTAAGCTTTGAGTTCACCAACATAGAAAGGTACAACATAATTCAGTACTGAGTTCACCAACATAGAAAGGTACAACATAATTCAGTACTGAGTTCACCAACATAGAAAGGTACAACATAATTCAGTACTGAGTTCACCAACATAGAAAGGTACAACATAATTCAGTACTGAGTTCACCAACATAGAAAGGTACAACATAATTCAGTACAACTCATTCGTTTTGCATTCAGATACCAGTGCCAGGGACGAGTGAGGGTAGAGACTCAAGGATCCTCTACTGGTGAGTGCATATGTAATCAAAGTATGTCTCCATTTCTCAAAATACTTTCTTTGTAATGTCTCAATTGTAAATTTTATGATACACATGAATGTACTTAAGGTTTTCTTGTCTTTTTGCACCTAAGCATGCACCCATTTTGGTTATTTTTGCACCTTTGATTGCACCTAAAGATCCAGGCTGTACTTATAGTCTATTTCTTAACTGTGTAAGAAACAAAACTGGAAAATCATTCGTGTCAATTAATGGTGCAGTCACTAAATATTCCCATGCCGAAAAGTATGCAGCCTTGTGGATTAAAGGAGGACTCCATTCTGCAACTGACCAACCTCCCCGAACATGTATTAAAATGTTCACAAGAAACTTGTAGGTAAGTTAAATAGAATTTTGGATAAGTTTTCGATGTTACTGGTTCGATAGATCATTTGGTGTACGAGTATGGGTTTTCTTAGAATGTAAATACAGTAAAACCTCGTTATTCCGGACTAATGGGGGGGATAAGTTGACCGGTAAGTCCGGATTAACTGAAATAACATAAAAGAACAGTAGAAAGTGCATTAAAACTCCGTTTATAGCAACAAAACACGTTTATTATGGTGCATTTAAAGGGTATAGGCCTAAATACACTATACAGTACAGTATTTTTCTGTTTTGCCATAGAATGTGGAAAGAACGGATTGTTGTCCGCGCAGTAAACAAGTTGTATATTCTAATAATGGCGGCATATGCAATGCAGAAAGGACATTTTCTCGGGGCTGTGTTTCTTTACAAACTTGTTGCTGAATGTTGTTCGATTTCAAAAATTTGTGTGTTGGGTTAAAGCAAATGGGAGTCCGTTACAGAGCAATAACGAATGCAATTGTTGGCTTCTAGCCACATTTAAAATTTGCATTCTGCTTCTTTTGGCCTGTCCGGATTAAGCGAAGTCCGGATTAACGAGGTTTTAATGTATACTTGTTTCTAAATTACGTGTAAATGCTATCATAAGAATTAAGGACATAGGATGGAACCAATGTTCTAAGGTTCTTTAATAATTTAGTTTACTAAGCTAAGCGCACAATCTATAATATTAAGTGGAGATCAACATGAACAATATATATTAAAATGGAGAGGGCATTAGTTCAATGGCATATCATCACCTTTCTTACTCTGCAAATGGGGGCTATAATTTCTCTCTCTACACAAATGGAAGAATTTCCAAGCCAGATTGATAGGGGTAGAGAAAAGAGAGATAAAAAAGAGGGAGTAGACAGAGAGGGGGTGAACGGAAGGGAGGGGTGGTAACAGGCCAAGCTAAAACAAAACCGAGTACATCAGGCTAATAAGATTGAAAATGAGGGGAGGGATGAAATGAAAATTAATGAATGGAATGAGGGTGGAAAAAGTGAGCAGTCGGTGAGGGTGTGTGAGGGATGGAGAAGGTGAAGGAAGGCCGGAAGAAAGCACAAGAGGGAAGAATAATTATGGAGATAAGGTAAATTGAAATGTCAGCGATACTTGACGAAATCGGAGGGAAGATAAAAAAAAGGGAAGGGCCAGAGTTGTTAATTAAAAAAAGGGTGGGCATGAGACCACTTGAATTAAAAAAGAGGGCAGTTCCCTAAATGATTCTCCGTAACCCATTAAATCATCGGACCATGCTGGGGCGAATCTTGTATGTAGATGCTCACTACAGTGTTTTGTTTACCTCGAAATGGACGCTGGGAAAATTATGCTACCAAAAATTGCATATTAATTCATTATTATATGTGGTAATGATGATTAGATCTATCAATTTCCCTTTTTAGGCACATATTGCTACGTCTAATGAGCATATCTCAAATTCCGATTCAATGTGATATTGTAAATTCCCTGCCGCTACAGTTACAAAAACAATCAACATTTGAAAAGAACTGAGTTAAAGTTAATATGCTCAGAAAGTAACTCTCATACTGAGAAGGCTAACTATACATTTCGCTATGTGCAGCTGAAGAAGAGTTAAATGACTAGAGCTAACTCTCTAGCCTTCTTAACCCCAAAGGATTATGGTTGCAGCAACACAAGCCTTCCATCTGTCCCTATCTTGGGCAAGATCAATCCAATCTTTTCTAGCCTTACCTATTTCCTTTAGGTCCATCTCAACGTTATCCCACCATCTTAGTCTTGGCCTTCCTACAGGACTCTTAGGTAAGAAGAAGAATTACAGTTAGTTATTTCAAAGGGTAACTACTTGTAGTTATCGTTATTCAAAAAAGAAACTGCGTTAGAAAGAACTCAACATTACGTAGCCTGTACCGTGATACATCCAAAGACTGCAAATCACTTGAATGATAAGGAAGTTTTACTCGAGAATTTTGAGCTAGCGCCTCTCACCACAGCCTCTATGAGTAGCCCAACATTTCGGAAGGCGCCATAAGGAAGCCTGTAAATTCTGTTCCTTTTAGATGCGATTTTTATAGAGGCTTGTTCATTTGGATAAGTGTATCTACGTATAAAAATGAGAATACGTCATAATATTTCATAAGTAAAGACCACCCTCTCTTGTTTCGCTCCCTGATATTTGACTCTAAGTTAGCCTTAGGTAATGAATATCCTTTCGACAAGTTTGCAACGAAAACAGGAATGTTATACATAAGTTATACATACACTGGGAAATAGATACGAAACATCATTCCAGGTTAGATATCAAATTTGCGAAGGCTGACATCTAGAGCTTAAAATACAAAAGAAATATCGATTAGAGGTTGTGAATAAAATTGTTCATTTTAATAAGAATACGATGGTGTTTATGAAATACTAACTTCTTAGGAGGTAGCAACCTGACTCCCGTTGGCATGGCAACGTGACTTCCTTGAAGACACTCAGAACGAACAAAAGGGTGTGTCTAACCAAGTAGTT
This sequence comes from Lepisma saccharinum, assembly GCF_977018435.1. Lineage (NCBI taxonomy): Eukaryota > Metazoa > Arthropoda > Insecta > Zygentoma > Lepismatidae > Lepisma > Lepisma saccharinum. The sequence continues at coordinate 77,758,048 of NC_139229.1, read as the reverse complement.
AAACATTAGTTTATGCGGGTCTCATCTTCTCTCATTCTCAATAACCTAGGACCACGTGTCATAGTGGGATATTCTAGGGATGGCCGGATCCGGATCCGGATCCTAAATTTTCGAATCTATAACATATTTTTACCTGCTAATATATATATATATATATATATATATATATATATATATATATATATATATATATATATATAGTGCGTGTGCGCGATTTGTAATTAATACACTTAACTTTGTAATTATATAACACTGCATATATTATAATGTTTTATTTTAAGTTTTAAAACTGTAACTGTGGAACAATTGTATAATTTTTGTATAACATTTCTATCTTGTTAAATGTGTTAAAGGTTTCATCCTGGAATGGAATGTCTCACATTTATGTGTGTTTCCATTTCCAATAAATTCGAATGAATACATATTCGTTCCAATGGCATTTACAAAATCACCTCTGACATTTTATGTTAAACAAGTAAGATTATTTTTGTGCACGAGTGTGTTAGTCGATGCGTAGCAAAGTAAATTAGGAACAACACTTGAAACAAATCTTGCAGGACTAACTAATGAAAAATTCCTTTGTAATCGAAGATCATAATACTCTTTAAGGTGTGGTAATATTATAATGGGATTGAGATACGAAACTCTCGGATCCGGAATTTTAGGATCCGTTTGGCCATCCCTAGGATATTCCAGACCTTGAACTTAGCATACGCCACTGATATATATTTTTCTGTATCATATTTAAGTTAATGAATTAATTAATTTAAATATTTGGGTGCGTCGGCGCTTATGGCCATCTTGCACCCTTCAAAATGTTCGAGGAAAAATCGTATTATCCTAAACCCTTACATTTACTTCAAGAAAGGGGTGTAAAGAGCCGATTGAGATAGGTTGTAAGGTTGTAAAAGGAGCTGCACAGAACAAACAGAACATATTTAAAAGGTAAGGGTTGACTAAAAACTTGAATCAGTGTCACAAGCCAGCCCACTCTTCTCAAAAAGCTACAAAACAGTATCATCATCTCCCAAACATGGATGCTAAACATTTGGGAAGATTAAAACTTTTTCTGAAGAAAATAAAATCGGCACATTCGATAAGAATATGCCGAAAGTGTAAAATAATATTACATAAACGACACATTGGGTTCCGCGCCGTGGCCATGCGGTCTATGGCGTCATCCCTTGGGCTCTAGCACAGGTTCGAGTCTCCCGGGAGAAGCGTAACAACTTTTCTCCTGAGATTTCGACCAGTGTATCGTCAGGAAATTGGGAAGCTGCGAATGAGTAGCGTAACCTGTAACGAACCTGAGAGTTTAAGGTTTTATATTTGTAAGAAGTCAAGATTTTTAAAATGTTTGTTACTTCAAATAATGTGCAAGTTGTCACAGACAATTATAGTTAGATTGATACAGTTGTAGTTGGAACTTTTATATATGTTTATAAATACGTCAAAATCTGTTCGTGTTGACGTCACTTTCTCATCTCAGCAGGGGAAGTGAACCCACCTGAATGTCTCTCACCTGACGACAGACTGAGTTTGGAAAATAGGTGAAGAATCAATAAGAACTTGGAAAACGGAGAGAATTCAAGTATAGATTTTGGGATTTTCGAGTTTTCTTCTTGCCAATAAGTTGAAAGTAAGCAATTAATTATGTACTTTGACTTTCGCTATATGTGAGGGAATTGAATGTTCTAGTGTTTTATTGGTAAGTGATTATAAAATATACGCGATTATAAAACTGCGTTTTAACTTTGAAAACAGGGTTGTGTTTCTTTTCTACCCAGCAAGCCCTGATGATTTGCAAAGATTCTCATGTTCCCGACTAAAGGAGTAACGGACTAACTTTGTGACGACTGGTGTACAACCGGGGGGACGTTGCAAACCCGGTCACGGTAACCTACAACAACGGCTGAGGGTTCGGCTTGTTGACCACACGTCATCCCCGGACAGCCTCACGAGCTGTTGCGCCACGGGTTATTCATAATTTACACGACACAGATCGAAAGGGAATATTGGTAGGGGGCGATAGTGCCTTGCCTCCAAAATTGGCACTCACATTGCATAGACTTAACATGAGGGGTGTATCAAGGGGGGGGGGGAGTAGCCCCCAAATCAAGTTTATCAAAATTTGCAAGTTAAAGGTATTTTTGCTAACCTCTCAAGACCTGCGGTCCATGTTCTACGACTGAAATTTACGCTGCTGGGTGGACGAACAAAAACACTGGACATTTTCAAACATTCGAAGCTGGGCCGACTCTCAATTAATAGCCGCGACCACATTCTAGCCGTGTCATTAAGGAAAGAATTTAATGACGGCGACAGTTGTTGCCTTTCCCTGTCGATTGGAAAGTAATTTACTTCTTGACCTTCTCATTTCGCCACGTTTATCCCAGACCGCCTCCAAGACTTTGTTTTTGAAGTTTCCTTCCTCGTTTCCACAGCAACCTCCTCCCCTCCCTCCTTGCTGCTCCTTTGACAAGGACACGGAAGACTAACGATTCTCTTTCTGTTTGAATTTCCTTCATTATTTTTGCTCTTTGGGCTCCTTTCTTCCTTCTGTTCTGTGGCGTTTCTAGTTAGGAAGAAAGGAAAGTACTTGCCATCTGCCACACGCTATGCAGTTGAAACTTCTACCATCTTGGCTGTGCCATTAACATCTTATGCGGCATACTCATGCCGCCAGATGATATTAATTAACTTCTCTTTTATCTAAGTTGGCTCTCTTCACGTTGCTATTTGCGAAATACTGTCACAGAAATGGTCCCAATATACACTGTCCGAGATGTCTCCGTGTGCCTGCTTGCATGTATCATGTTGCGACTGTGTTGAAAATTGGCCGGTATTCTTTAATTTTCAACTTTACATTCCCTTCATTTTCAACTTTACATTCCCTTCATACTTATAGAACAATTAGTAGTGAAATGTGAAAAAACCGAAGGACGTTCATGGCTTTAAGTGCTTAATACGAGGGTAAGTCAGAAAGTAAGATTCCCTTCTGTTCACCGGTGTTATTAGACACCGCTGTTAGAACCCCGGACCCCTGGCGTCGTAGCGCGATGTGCTAACCACTCTGCCACGAGGGTCGGCGCATATAATTGGATAAAAATATCTACACACCAATATTGATCAATATTTTGAACACATTTTAATTAATGCAATTTTCAAGTATTGGTATCGGTGGCAATCGGTAAGAGTATCGGTATCGGTTCAAGGTGGTATCGACTCAGCTTTAATATATACAGACACATACATATGGGAATGGCGTGCACTATGCAATATAATCTAGGAATACGGACTTATCTGACAGTCTGTATCCCTTGCAAGGTCATGTGGCTTTTCATTATGTGATGCGTGGTCGGCACATAGAGTCCCATCGTCGCTGTTATCTAGTCTTGTACACCAGAGTGATCTGTTTCCTAGTTTCAATTATCTCCCGAGATGTCCTCATGGTGCAGGAAGAATATTGAAATTCTGAGATTTCGAACGAGCCCGGGACCTTTCATACCGGGTCTCGCTTATCGCACCCAACTTGAACACACTTTGTGTTCTGACGTTGTTAGGTTAGGCTTATTCGGTTTAGTTCTATTAGCATAAGTACAACGCAATATTTCGGGGATTTACAAAAAAAAGTTATATTTCCTAAGAGAACTAAACCTAACCAAACAACGAATACATATCGCAATGACGTCAGGACACGAAGTGTGTTCAAGTAGTGTGCGATGAGTCCAGACCCTTTCTCCCACACCACATTCGATAGCAAATACCACTCAGCCACGAGGACCACAACCATTTCAATAGACGAAAATCTAATTACATTCCTAAACAAGATTCGAAACACTAAGCACTTTAATATCCTCTGCTAGTTCTGCTATTAATATGTCAAATTTACAATAATGATATCCATGAGAGAGAGAGAGAGGGAGAGAAAACAACATATTTGTCATCACAATTAGTTCTGAGTTTCCGGCTACTTGACTATGGCAATTAAATACTTCATTAGTTTCCAACATACTCTTTCTGTTTCGTTGTGCTGTCGCCAACCCGAATGTGCTCATGACTGTACAAAGAAGATACGCCTAACTCAGTGCCACCTAACGTTATTTTTTTATTGTAGCGCACGTTCCAAGGCGAGGACAGGAAGGAGCATATTTTTCAGTGGAGGCGCAGGAATGGCGCATTAGGGGCGTCGTTTCCATCGCACTTTAGCGTCCGGCTGATTGCACGTTGCCGGCGTTTCTACGACCGCCGGGAGACGCTGGGACACGGTCGACTTTACGAGCAGACGCTCCTTTCAGCATCATCCTCAGGTGAGACGGGGCAATGGCGAGTTCATTTTCCAGAAATTCCCTCACAGAAATGAGAAAAATCCCTTTCTGAAAGCGGGTGCGAAGGCCTGATATATATAAAATACGCCAAACTAACTAAAATTCATCAGGAACACAAAAGCAAAACACTAAAGTACTTTTCATGTCACTGTACTACATGTTTTGTATCCTTAAATGCTATGCAACTCTGTATACCTTCATTGCGAACTGGAAAGACTTTATTCACATACTGTACCTACAATCTAAAACATCACAATTCTAAATGCACAACAAAATACTGAAATGGATGGACGAAACGATACTTGGAAATGTCTCAGTCCCCTCTAGAATTCTAAATGTCTGTCACTGTCTCGTTCTGGCCTAAAAGGGCAAGTAATGGTGTCGTCTCAAGTCTAGAAATATATATTGTAAAAAACTTATGCATCGTGGCACTGAACGAACTTTCACATTCCGTATAACAAATATTCTTAAATTTCTTTTTTCCGTTTGACGCCTCGAATCGACGCTACAAACACTAGGAAAAACCAAATTTTATCCTGAATCTATATGCAAACCGAGCAACAGAGGCTCATAAGTGAACGGCCGTTTCCGTTTTGAGAACCGTTTTTGGATTATCGTTTTGGGAACCGTTTACGGTCTCGTTATTTTTGAAACTGTTTTGGCCAGAAAGAAGGAAGTGTCACACAATTTGAGTAGTGCAGGCTCAAATGGACTCAAGTTCGAAGGTGGAGGGGTAAGCGCAGCGCGCTAAGACGCCAAGGGTCCTGGGTTCGAATCCAAGCCTGAGCAACTGTCTCTTCATCAATTTCATATCATCAGTCATCCTCATGTTCGCGATGCAGTGACAGAAATGCAAAGTAAAATAAACCAAATTAATGAATCTGTTGGAGATTTATCTATAAAAGTAACCATGTTTATTCTTTCTTTATATATTTTATATTGCATATAGCTTCAATTGTTTATTTGTGTATTTCAAATGCCTTAACTAACCTGCACTCCCATTGGCTAATTCAATCTTAGCGCGGTGTCTAGTTGCCGCCGTCTTAGCGCGGTAGTTACTTCCAGCCAGTGTGCGTAGAGAGGCCACTCGGGACACAGCCAGAAACCGTCGCGGACAATTATGGATACCGTAAGCCCAACGTGGCTACGTTTCATTAGTGGCGCGTTGTTGTAACCCCAGCTGCAACTTCGTGTAAACAGTTTCCCCTAGACAGGAGTGCATGGGAAGTGTAATCAAGTGTTATGTGCATATACCTTATAATACATAGTTATAGTTATCAGTGTGTGTGCCTGTGTTTTCTTTACAACTACCAAGAGGATCGCGGTGAACTTTGCCCTGTAGCGACACAATCCATACCAGAGAGATGTAAGTGGTACCTACAATTTCACTTACATTTAGATCCTACCGGTTTGGATCATCATTCATTTCTGGTCCTTCACAGCCGGACAGGTTCTACATTCAGTTTTGGTCCTGTACGGTCCGGAACGCAAACATTTTGGTCCTCCGCAGGCCGCGATCTCCTTTGTATTGAACATGAGGTACGTTACTATCAGTGATTTTAGTGACATTGTGTTGTGCAAACATTATTTTCAAGTACAGTAACTACAAGTTATTGATAGCATTACGTCATTCGTTGTAGCGCGCGAAATATTTTCCACGTGGCTGAAGGACGATCGGGACTTCCCCGACCGCCAGCGCTCTCGTTGTTCGCTTGTCAGTGACGTTTCACACTCCACTCCCTTCGCCCCTCGCGCTGTACGAGGACTTTCGGTCGGCGACCAGTGACATGACGTCATACACCGGTGGTGTGTCCCTGAGTTATTTTTAGATAGCAGTTTTCTGTTCCTTCACGGGACTGGCTTTTCGTTCGTTTTCGTGCGGGAGCGAGGAGAAACGTATCGCCGAGAGTTGCATCAAGCAGCCCACGCGTGCAGACGTGACATCACCATGGCGACCGTGCATCAGCTGTTCCAGTACTCGTCAGTGTCAACGACTACCTGCAGTGTTGCAGCCTAACCAGGATTTCAGATGCCCAGATGGTCCAGTGAATGCCAGATCGGTGAGTACAACAGTGTTTGGTTCAATATTTCCTCATTTTTTCCTTTCATTTCAATACGCATTGCTTGTCCCTCCCACCTTGAGGCATGGCAGACTTAGCACATCTTCTAAAGCAACGTGCCGCCTACAGGGGGCAAATAACGAGATTGCAGTCGTATATTAGCAGTGTTGATTCAGAGGCGCCGAACGTTCAACAGATCAAGGTTCGGCTGGAGCAACTGAACACATTATGGCCCAAGATAGAAGAAATTCAGGATTGCATTGAATTTGAAGCCACAGACGATGAACACACGGCAGTTCGAGAGACAATCGAACTTTCATATTTCGATCTCAAGTCGCAGATGCTAACATTAATTGAGGGAAATCATTCAAATACAGACGGCGCGGAAAATGAACACAGGGCTTCGTGCAAGTCTCAAGTCAAGTTGCCATTAATAGAGCTTCCGCATTTCAGTGGAAATTACACCCAATGGGTATCATTCAAAGACACATTTTCTTCGCTCATACATGATAATTCGGATATTTCAGATATTCAGAAATTCCAGTATTTACGTGTCGCACTGAAGGGTGAGGCATTGCAAATCATTGAAAGCATACCAATTACAACATCCAACTACGGTGTAGCGTGGAAACAACTCCAAGAGCGTTTTGACAACAAGCGTCTCATAGCTGCTTCACACGTCAATGATATTTTGCATATAAAACCAGTGTCGAGAGAAAACGCAGAAGAGTTGCGAGCGTTCACAAACACAGCAATCAGTTCCATCTCAGCGTTACAATTATTAGCAGGAGATAGTTCACCATCAATATAGTGTTAGTTCAACATCTTACCTCTCAGCTTGATGCCACCACACGAAAGGCTTTTGAATTAGAAGTGAATGATTCTGAATTCACCACTCTTGACAGTTTGTTTCAATTTCTAGAGCACAGAACCAAGGCTTTGGAGAAATTCAAACCAATTTCCAATGAAAAATCAACATTCAAACCACAGTTTAGTGGCAACACCAAACAACAAAGTCACAAACCTGCGCATCCTTCCCCTTCAAGATCGTATGTTTCTACTGTATCTCCTTCATGCCTGTATTGCAAGGATACTATGAAGAATAATAAGCATCCGCTGTTTGCGTGCAGTTCTTTCAAAGCAGCTACTATAGCTCAGAAGTACAAATTTCTTCGAGAAAACCAGATCTGTTTCAATTGTCTTGGACAGTCAGATCACCAGGGATTTAGGTCAGGATGCAAGGCAGGATCTTGCAAGTATTGCGGCGAGAAACATAATTCCCTTCTTCATGAAGATAAGAACAACAGAGAACGTCAAACACAGAAGCAGTCCAGTAAATCCAGAAGTAAATCGGCAGTAGGCGATGATACTCGTTTTCAGGATAATGATGCCCAGACTAAAGCAACATATTGTTCTGTCAAGAACAGAGAAACTTCGCAAGTTCTCCTAGCCACAGCAGTCATAAAAATCAAGAACGCTTACGGCGAGTGGCTCCCATGTCGTGCACTTTTGGATGGAGCCTCGCAGAGTAATATTATGACAGAGCATCTTGCTCAGCAGCTACGCATCAAGAAACAAAAACGCCGAATACCTATCCAAGGGATAAATGAAGCTACAGTCCAAGCCTTTCACACCATGGAGACGCAGATTAAATCCAGCATAAGTGGATTCACCATGGATATATCTTGTTCCATCTTGCCAAACATCACAGGTTCGATGCCAGCGCAGAGGCTCGAAACTTCCACATGGGGAATTCCGAGTGACATACATTTAGCAGATCCTAGCTTCCATACACCTGGCAACATTGACCTACTTCTGTCTGCAGATGTGTTCTACACGATTCTCAAGCCAGAAAAACTTTCAAGACCAGGAAACTATCCAGCGTTGCAAAACACTGAATTTGGATGGATTGTAGCAGGAAGGATTCCCAATGCACCATCTACGAACGGACCTTCGAAGTCATTCTTTGTTCGCACAGAAGATACAGTCAATTTCCATTTACAGAGATTTTGGGATTTGGAGGAATTCCATGATAAGTTGGCCTCGCCAGAAGAAATCGCCTGTGAAAAACATTTCCAGGAAACTACATCTCGTGATCGAGAAGGTCGATACACAGTCAAGCTACCCTTGAAGAAGGACAGATCCGTTCTTGGGGATTCTCTGCAAACAGCGATTTCACGATTTAACCAATTAGAAAGAAGACTTGATCGGAACGTGGAATTGAAAAGAGAGTACACAGAATTCCTGGTCGAGTACCAACAACTCAAACACATGCAACCAATTGGGACATTGGAAGATGTATCCAGAGACAAGGAGACAAGGTACTACATTCCACATCACTGTGTGATCAAGGAATCAAGCAAAACTACACGTTTAAGAGTGGTTTTTGATGGAAGCTCGCCCACAACTACGGGGGAATCGTTGAACAGTATACAAATGATTGGTCCCACGATACAAGAAGAATTGTTTTCAATCCTGCTCAGATTTCGTAGTCACAAAATCGCACTGACTGCAGACACGGCTAAAATGTATAGGCAAATTAACATGCATTCAGAAGACAGACCACTTCAATGCATCTTATGGAGAGCATCACGTGACGAACCAATTCATTTTTACAGTTTGAACACAGTCACTTATGGATTAACTTCAAGTTCATTCTTGGCCACAAGATGCCTCAAGCAGTTGGCAGAAGATGAATCATCAAATTTCACAGTAGCCACTAATGTCTTGACACATGACTTCTACGTTGACGATTTTCTGGAGGAAATCATTGCATTGAAGGTGCAATAAAGCTGCGTGAAAGTCTCACAGAATTACTCCAGAAGGGAGGATTCAATCTACGTAAATGGTGCTCCAATAGCAAGGCAGTGTTGCAATCTATTCCAGAAGAATTGAAGGCAGTACAGGATCTAGTGCAATTCGACACAGAAGGCACAAAAACATTGGGAATTTCATGGCGCCCATCCACGGACGAATTTCTCATGGACAGCAAGGTCTCCACAACAGTGGATGTAGGCTCGTTGAAGATCTTCTCAAAGCGCCAAGTTGCCAGCATAATTGCACAAGTGTTCGATCCAATCGGACTAATATCGCCAGTGGTGATAACATACAAGTCATTGCTGCAGCAGTTATGGCTCCACAATGTAGGATGGGATGATCCGCTTCCTATAGATTTGCAGAAAACATGGCGTCGTCTTCATTCGCAGCTCACATGTATTAACGAAGTAAAAGTACCACGCTTCGTTTTGGCTCCAGGAGACATCCATAAAGTTCAAATTCACGGTTTCTCTGATGCATCAGAGAGAAACTATGGCAGTGTTCTCTTCGTAAGATCAATTGATTCAGAGGGTCACATAAGTGTGAACTTATTGTGTTCAAAGTCCAAGGTGGCTCCGGTGAAGAGAACCACTCTTCCACGTTTGGAATTATGTGCGGCAGTTCTACTAGCCAAACTGGTACACAAAGCATTGTCCATACTGCGTCTATGTATAGACACCATTCACCTATGGACCGACTCAAAAATCGTCCTAGCTTGGCTGGCGTCACCAGCCAGTAAATGGAAACCTTTTGTTGCCAACCGGGTTGCTATGGTACAGGAACTCACACAGGTCAGTGATTGGAAGCACGTTCCGTCAAAAGACAATCCTGCAGATCTGATCTCACGAGGAGTCGATGCAAAAACTATCAGATCACTTCAGCTTTGGTGGCACGGACCCACCTGGCTCCAAGAAGAGGAGACACAGTGGCCATCATCCAGTTTAGCATTCCGTCCAGACGACAACACTATTCCAGAGCAGCGTAAGGTAGCAGCTACCACATTGGCCACTCATGTAACAACTGAAGAAGAAATCATATCTAGATATTCAAGTTTATCCAAGCTGCTGAGAGTAGTCACTCTGCAAAAGGTTCATCAGCAATTGCAGAAACTCAAGAGAGAAAAGGAGTGAAGACCTTACCACTTTTGAAATTCAAGGCGCCACACTTGCCTGCATCAAGATAACACAACGCGCATTCTTCTCTCAGGAAATCAAAGATTTGTCTGACAAGCAGCAAGTACACAACAAAAGCATTTTGAGGAACCTTCATCCATTTCTCGACAATGAAAAAGTAATTCGTGTCGGAGGAAGATTGGAAAACAGTGAACTGGAATTCCAAAGCAAGCATCAAATTATTCTTCATCCGAAGAGTCATTTCGCGAAAATTCTGATAGCATCAGAACACAAGAGACTTATGCATGCTGGTCCACAGCTTCTCATATCATCACTTCGTGAGAAATACTGGATACCTCGCATACGACAGGTGGTCAAACAGATCATTCATCAGTGCAACATATGCTATCGTTTGAAGGCTTCAGCCGCTCAGCAGCTGATGGGGCAGTTACCCTCCAGTAGAGTGAGACCCAGCAAGGCATTCCATCACGTAGGCGTTGATTACGCAGGGCCATACCACATCAAGACCGGGGCCGCAAGAAGCAGATCCACAAGAAAATGCTACATTGCAGTTTTCACTTGTCTTGCCACAAGGGCAATTCATCTAGAGATTGTCTCAGACTTGACATCACAAGCCTTCATCGCAGCTCTACTACGCTTCACCGCGAGAAGAGGAAAGTGTGCAAGTATTTTTAGCGACAATGCTACGACGTTCCATGGTGCTAAAAATGAATTGCAGGAATTACGTAAACTCTTTCAATCACAAGAATTCAACAAGGACATTAACAGATTTGCAGCAGAAGAGAATTTCCAATGGAAGTATTCTCCACCACGCAGTCCATCATTCGGCGGGATTTTTGAAAGTGCAGTGAAGTCTATGAAATACCATCTTCGAAGAGTAGCAGGAAACGCCGTGCTAACATACGAAGAACTAGTAACTCTGCTATGCCAAATAGAGGCCTGCCTCAACTCCCGTCCTCTTTCCACACTCCCTGATTCTCATGATGAATTCAGCTACATTACCCCTGGTCATTTTCTTATCGGAGGTCCTCTAACCTCATTTCCTGAACCAAACATTACAGATCTGGCTGCCAACAGATTATCCAGATGGCAGCGCATACAGCAGTTCCAGCAGCGAGTATGGAGGAAGTGGTCTCAGGACTACCTGCATAGCCTGCAGCAGCGACAGAAATGGACAGCCGTTCAGTCGAATTTGAAGCCTGGCACACCAGTGCTATTAAAGGAGGACAATCTTCCACCGTGGAGAGTCGGCGTCATCCAAGAAGTGTTTCTGGGAAGGGATAACCTAGTGCGCGTAGTCACCGTTCGTACTAGAGACGGAGTCTACAAGAGAGCATTAAGCAAAATTGTGCCTTTACCACATTGGGAAGAAGACGCTCCATGAGCTAAAACATTGACAATGTATCCCCTAGTGTTAGGTTGGATGTGAACATTCCAACGGGGGGGAGTATGTTGGAGATTTATCTATAAAAGTAACCATGTTTATTCTTTCTTTATATATTTTATATTGCATATAGCTTCAATTGTTTATTTGTGTATTTCAAATGCCTTAAGTAACCTGCACTCCCATTGGCTAATTCAATCTTAGCGCGGTGTCTAGTTGCCGCCATCTTAGCGCGGTAGTTACTTCCAGCCAGTGTGCGTAGAGAGGCCACTCGGGACACAGCCAGAAACCGTCGCGGACAATTATGGATACCGTAAGCCCAACGTGGCTACGTTTCATTAGTGGCGCGTTGTTGTAACCCCAGCTGCAACTTCGTGTAAACAGTTTCCCCTAGACAGGAGTGCATGGGAAGTGTAATCAAGTGTTATGTGCATATACCTTATAATACATAGTTATAGTTATCAGTGTGTGTGCCTGTGTTTTCTTTACAACTACCAAGAGGATCGCGGTGAACTTTGCCCTGTAGCGACACAATCCATACCAGAGAGATGTAAGTGGTACCTACAATTTCACTTACATTTAGATCCTACCGGTTTGGATCATCATTCATTTCTGGTCCTTCACAGCCGGACAGGTTCTACATTCAGTTTTGGTCCTGTACGGTCCGGAACGCAAACAGAATCCAAGGGAATCTTGAAACGTATTCTGTTCTGAAAGATTCAGGAGGGACTGAAATCCAGTCAACAATATTCCCCCACGAAACCTACGAAAAAAACTCCCTCCAACAAATTTCAGAGAGAGAGAGAGTCAAGGGAGGATGCGACGCGGGTAAAGAAGCGGAAGGAAAGACGCGGTGATCACAAACGTACACCGAGGACATAAATGGGGGAAGTTCATCGCGGAAGCGAAATCCCTTTCGGTGTTTACTGCGAAGGTCTCCTTGCTTTCTTTCCAAGAGGCACCGCGGCTAATATCGCTTCCCGTCGCATCATCCCGAGCGTCCCGGTGATTGAGAGCGCGTTAACGGCGCTGCCGGTCCTCCCGGAACGCACGAAACGGTGTGCTTCGATGCGTGTTTTTATTAGACGCGTATTGTTTCTTCGACAGCTCGCAACGGCGGTAATGAAGTGTGGGCCTCGGATGGGGGGATTCCCCGGATATACCTGGTGTGTCAAACGACGGCGCGCTCTAGGATGGAAGGATTTTTATACGAGACGTAACTAAATCATTTTTTTTCCAATCCAGCATTCCTCTCTCCCAAATAGTTTGAAATTGAAATACAGATCGTACTCTCTTTATGAGTAATGGTACACTCCTGTCCACAAAGTGGCACATTTTATAGAGTTGAACATAGGTGTGGCACTTTATGTGAACAGGAGTGTACAATATATGCATATGTATGAGCTTTCTGTTCGCAAAATCTGAACCTTAAAAAAATACTACTTATAATTAAGATCAGGTGAAGTACCACCACAGATAAAAGTACAGAGTGTCCGAAAAGTCACGCAACCCGGTGTTTACGACCGTATAACGGAATAGCGAAACGGATTGAGAAGAAACGCTTTCTGCCAAAAGAATGCCCTGTATATTGGGAAAATTTAGAGAGACAAACATATGTAAGAACATGCATGTTTTAATAACAAATAAGCAAAGTGTTGCCAAAGGCGGAAAAAAATATTTGCAAATCGTATGTATTGATGCACAGAACTCACTGAGGTAAATTATTGCAACATTTCACAATACCAACGAACAATTTGGATGGCCATCTATTGAATTTGACAGAAAAAGAACTTTGACGAAGTTTCAAAAACATTGCAGAAGGGAATAAATGGGCTGTTCCAAAAATTGATGTTTTCACAATATTACGAGGGACACTGGCAACACTGTTGCTGTCACGTGTCACTAACAGATGTGTTTCACCGCAGGCTATCACACTAAGGCACTTTTAACGACAAAGGAGAAAGTTGGTTATTCTCGAACATATGCAATAAATTACCTACACCTTGCAACCCTGAAATGTGGGTATCCCTAAATGTTTCTCTTACACAAGAATATGACGATGTTCGGATATATTCTTCAACAATAAACACTCTTTCCTGTGTAGAATATGGCATTTTAAAAACACACACACGACGTCAGCATAAATAGACACAATCTAGAATGCCGTTCGCGGCAAACAGCAACTACCTAAGGCACAGAAAACATAGCAATTGATACACGTTCTTCTGTACCCACATTTCAGGGTTGCAAGGTGTACGTAATTTATTGCATATGTTCGAGAATAACCAACTTTCTCCTTTGTCGTTAAAAGTGCCTTAGTGTGATAGCCTGAGGTGAAACACATCTGTTAGTGACACGTGACAGCAACAGTGTTGCCAGTGTCCCTCGTAATATTGTGAAAAAATCAATTTTTGGAACAGCCCATTTATTCCCTTCTGCAATGTTTTTGAAACTTCGTCAAAGTTCTTTTTCTGTCAAATTCAATAGATGGCCATCCAAATTGTTCGTTGGTATTGTGAAATGTTGCAATAATTTACCTCAGTGAGTTCTGTGCATCAATACATACGATTTGCAAATATTTTTTTCCCGCCTTTGGCAACACTTTGCTTATTTGTTATTAAAACATGCATGTTCTTACATATGTTTGTCTCTCTAAATTTTCCCAATATACAGGGCATTCTTTTGGCAGAAAGCGTTTCTTCTCATTCCGTTTCGCTATTCCGTTATACGGTCGTAAACACCGGGTTGCGTGACTTTTCGGACACTCTGTATTATAAGCAACAAAGGTGCTTGTGGCGCCTCGCAGAGGTGAATAGCAGAACTTCTTGCGGACAGTAATTTATAGCGAAGATGGTTTGCTACCAGAGTTCAATAGCTATCTGCTTGAAACACGTTTATCTGTGGTACCACACTCAACAGCATTAAAGAGCCATAGAGTGTACCATTTCATGTGAACAATACTGCACATAATGAGAGAAAATGGGTGTATAAAGCAGAGAAAATATACTAAAATCTCCTAGTCATTAAAGACCAAAGAATGCATGACCCTTACGGAGCTTTCACACCGAAGTGGCAAGAGACATGGGTTCCATCCAGTCTAAAAAAGAGCGTTCACTGCGCATGCGCAACCAAAGACCGAGGCGACACGATGCACGCTGTAGAGAAAACGACCCAGTACGAGCGAAAAGTTACATGGCAGCTTGTCGTGTTGCTTCTCTACAAAGGGATGGGATGATTTTATACAAGCATAAGGGAGACTTTGCGAAACTCTTTAACGGATCGGAAACGTGGTCTTCATCGTATGATTGTCTAATTAGCTTTATTTTGTTTCGCTTTTTGTGCCTTTTTTGGCTAATTTATGGAGATGGAGATAAGTGATGATATAATGAAATCGATAAATGGACACTCACAAACATCCATGCACAGGTCGGGATTCGAACCCGGGACCCCGGGCGTCGTAACGGGATGTGCTAACCACTCTGCCACGCGGAAGGTCCGGATTCGATTTCTCGGATGAGTGATTTCTGGCAGGAGTTTTTCCAACAATGTGGAGTGGTTCTGGGCTCCATCTTGCCTCCCAAAAATAATGAGTACCTGGGGGTGGGGGGTAAAGGCGGCCGGAGCGTGGTGCTTATCAGATCACCATCGCGAAAATGCCGTGATTGTGATTGAGTTTTATTGTTTACAGTCCAATTTCTGCACAGGAAGGTAATCGCTACTGGATCTACAGTTTGAAGTTGGATCCGAACCACTATGTACGTCTACTGGGTATCGAACCCGGGATCTTTGATTACAAAACAACGACCTTACCACTACACCATCGTAGAGGAAAGGCGATTGTGATTGTGTAGGCGGCTACTTTCACATCCCTTCCCCTTCCACAGCACGTCGCAATGTACAGGGAGTAGCTCTAAACAAAGTACGTAGACCAGTATATATATATACAAATACATAAACTGCTTGGCACAGTAGACTTTTGAGCTCTTTTCAGCAACAAAACATTCGAAGCTTCACAATTCTTTGGACACACCCGGTTTCATTGTTGCCGGAATAATGGTTCCGTTCCCCCTATTTTTTTGCATTCGTAATTATCGCATTTCACGGTTTTGATTAATGCACTTAGCAGCGTCGTGGGCAGAACAGCTGATAACCTACAATTCGTATTTCATTTGTTTTTCGATAACGACGGTGAGTGCTTTGAATTGCCCGATGGAAAGCTATCACACGTAAATATCGTTTTTCACTTGTTTCGTCGCGGGAAGGGAGAGCGGGGGGAGGGGGTTATTACAGGTGATAATTTAGTCCTCACGTTCCATTCGGTTGATAGCGACGGTGTCCCACTTCCCTCGGTTATTGCCTATTGTTTGCTCCAGTGGAGGAATTAGCCCATCTATTTCAATGAGTATTTGTCTCGATTGGACGCAGCGAGCTAATCCTTGAGTGACGGAAATTCATTTTTCCAAAACATAAACACGGTATTGTTCTCTCTTTTTTCTAATCAAACAATTTTGAGAGAGTACCTTTTATCTTGGTTTCAAACGAGTTCTTATGCTTGTAGTGCGACTATCAGCTTGCCGTGCAGCTTCCTGAATTGAAACTTCTGATGTGACGTTCCCTTTTGTCGAAATCCAGAATTTCTACGTCACGGTAGCTGCCCAATCTCCGTGCGCGGTAGAGTTATGTGGCTCTCCCTTATATTACGGCTGCAATGAGCTCTCTAAGGTCAGAAAACGAAAAGATAATATCTTACCTTTGAACATTCACTGTACAGTCAAAGTAAAAAGTACTTCCCCCTTAGGGCCTTAATGCAAGTAGTCTTAAGGGGGAAAGTATTTATTTCCACGACTGTACAATCTAAGAAACATGCAACTGGGTTGCCACGAAAAGTGGTGTTTAAATTCAATGGCGTTGTTATAACCCAGAAGTGTTCGTGACTGTACAATTGGTACACATGCCATGCTGATGCTTCAATATTCATTCATCTTCTATATATATAAAAATGGATGTGTGTGTATGTGCGTGTGTGGGTGGGTGTGTATATTTGTTTGTTCCGGCATAACTCTCGAATGCAATGAGCAATTTCAACCAAACTTGGTACACGCATTACTTGCAATCTGGAAGGAATATTTTTGGGTAAGACACCACTGGCACCCCTATGGGTTGGGTGGGAAGGGGTGACATGTAAAAATTACCGAGAACCAGCAATATTAAATTCCGCACAGACAGACATCCGTGACTCTATGCAATCCGCCCAACGATAGTGTTTCTCGGGTTGTCTAACATTCAGGCTGTGTTGTGAACACTCCCAATGCGTTTCAACTCCAAGTTCATCACCTACCGTCATGGGGGTGAGAGGGGGTGAAAAATAAAATGCCACAAATGACCTAGATTAGTGTCGAATCCATAGTTTTCGGAGTCTGTAAGCTAATTGCTGACATTCACGATCACATTAAAAATTAGTTACATTTTACACTATAGTTAGAATTCATTATTTTCCTGTCTAATACAAGATTGGGATAAATAAATACTCTGGCAACGCTAGGTAATTAGCTATTTATTTACAGTTGTCATGCTGTAGTTAACGCGGCGCGCATCGAGGCCGGGGACCGCGGGTTCGATTCCTTGCTTGAGCATGGGTGTTAACATCAATCATCTTCATATTTGCAATTAGCCAAAATTGGCAGAAGAGGAGACGAGAGAACTAAAATAAAGCAAATCAATCACATGAAGTTCCGTGGGGAGCAAAATAATTGATTTTGGTGGTAAATCACCACTGGAGTCGGAAAAAAGGTGTAGAGTAAATAAGGGCAGTTTAACAGGAACATTTTGGTGGTTAGACACCTGGTCGAGTAAACACTGTAGCTGTTATATGGTAGCTACTCAGCGGTCATTTACTTTTGTTGAAGCCCAACTTTCTTAACTTCACCATCAAAACATTCCAGGTGCACCAAACCCACCTGCACTGGCGTAGACACCTAGATTATACACCTACGCGGATGATACAACTTCCAGTTGGAGCCCACATCGAAGCTTCTTTTTGCGTCCTGTGGTTATGAATCCTTCTGGACTGCAATTAGGGGGTCTTCGTGGTAGATGGTTGTCCCTTGCGGTCTACAACCATTGCTTGAAATGGTTTTACCCACCGGGAGGGATTCGAAATCTGTCATTATACCATAACGACCTGGTATTATCGTGAGTTGATGCATTTCAGAATATGAATACCCTTTGTTTGTTGCTTCCAGGTCATAATTTCTGTAAAATAATGTCTTTTAAGGGTATCCCGTGGAAGGATATACTGTTAGAAAGGCTTTAGACGAAAACATTTCCGTTAGCATTTTTGCTACCATAAATGCTATGTAAATGCTTCCAAAAATCTTATCGCAGATAGTCCTTTACACGGAAGCATTTCATGTAACATTTCGGTTAGTTTTTGCGAGTACAATGTATAACATATACAGCATGAAAAACACGTTGAGTTACACCATCTATGCAGAATCCACGGTGTTTACAATTGAAAAAACTAAAATATTATTTTATACGTGTACATTAAACTTGTAAAATATGTAAGCAGCGCCATTCTCTTGTATCCAATAACGTTTTATACGAAACGTTATTCCTCTCGGTTGAATAGTTATCGGCTTTTAAAAATGTGAAGTGATATATATTGTTTACCTCTCACGCGGCCGCCATTACAACTGCACTCGTGACCTAGGGGTCGCTTCTGATTGGTTATGCTACGAAAAATAATACGGAAATAGGACGGGTTCTATCCTTGAGAAATGGCATTAAATATGCCATGGCATCTGAAATGAAAGATTTTTCACTTTACACGGTAGCATTTTGGTCATGGCATCAATGTTAAGAAAAATGCTAAGAAAAGTGCTTTCGTCTAAAGCGGGCGTTAGAAAGCGACCAAAAAGAGCTTGTTACCGGTCCTTGCTCCTCGCCTTGCTTCCTTGTTGGCAGTTCGATTGTCGATGTTTTACGGAAAAAATTATTCGCGGTGTAAAAACGACAGACAATCCCATACAATTCACACAGAAATGCTTGAAAAGGTACGTTTGTCAGCTGGTGTTCCGTGTGATGCATTAAAAATGCATCTATTGGGAAGGTAAGACAAGATTATTTCAAAGATAACAAAACTTCACTTTTAATGCTTCAGTTGACACACTAAATGTGTAATCTTGTTATCGTGGATATGGTATCTTTGATCTTCCCAAATGATGCACTTTTAGTGCATCACACAGAACACCAACTGACAAAAGTGTCTTTGATCCATTTCTGTGTGTAGACTGACACACCAGAACGTGCATCCCTTGAAGTTCATACACATTAATTTGCTATTGGAGTCGACACATTTGCGTCAATTGACGTGATTTGGATTGTGTGTGTACAAGTATATAGTGTGAGCAGACTGTAGAGAAGCGCACATGTTTTAAAACTCTTTCAGAAGAGCAAGAGCCCTTAAAGGACCAAAGGCATGCCACTGCCCTAATCGGAACGAAAACTACAGTTTAAATTGGGATCTGAACAACTATGATCCTCCACGGGTAACGCATCCGGGACCCTTTGATCACACTGCGACGGCGTTACCACTACGCCATCGGCAAGGCCCGTTGGTACAATAAACATGGGACACTTCTATCATGAAATACAGACTTCCCTGCAATGAGTTATGTGGGTTGCCTAATTACGAGGCGACAGCAGAACTGCCTATTGAAAAGTTGCTACTGAACTTGGATCATCGCCCTTGATTTAGGCAACACACATAACGCATTGAAAGGAAGCAGTTATTTCTAGATCAAGGTGCCCCATTTCTATTGCCGCTGACTGTACATTCAATATCTGTTTAATTTCTAGTTAAGACCAATAACATTTCTATAAATAAACTGGTCTCCGAAGAACAATGCTGTCAAAATAAATAGAAAAATGAAATTTTAAGAGAAACATAGTAACGTAATAATTCTGTAATATGAAATATTGAAAATACATTAGATTAAAACAGCTCAAAATCCCAGACACTGGTCATCATTTACCAGACAGGTACTCGACAATAAGGAATGCGGTGTCAGATATTAAATAAGCCTTACTGGGTCAGCAACGACGCAAACATGTAATCAGGTCAAACCCAGGAAGAGAATATAGATGACAGACTCCGCATTGTTTAGTAAAATCTATGACAATAAATATCTGGGACAAGAGAGGTCATGAGCAGTTTCAGGCCCGTACCCAAGGGGAAGGGGGAGGGGCACGGGGGCCATAGACATCCCCTCGAGCCATGATAAATTTTAATTTGAACGTATAAAGACCTATGAAAATAACGCTGATGATTTTTCAAATTTTGCAAGAATCTCGATTTTGTTCTTACACAAATGAATGGACTCCAGAATTCTGCAGTCTGTAATATTTGGCAATTTTAGATTTACAGTCATTGATGCAAATATAAGACATCCTGATTTAGTCGGGAAAATCCATTCCTTTCAATCCATGTCCCGACTTTTTTCGTCTCGGCTCGGACACTATGTGCTATGAAGGAAGACTCTTGCGCCACTGCAGACATTGTAGCTATTGGTTATGTAGGACTTTCTGTAGAATACTGTGTACATTTTTAAAATTGTCTGAATTTCTTTTATGAGTCCAAAACAGTTGTTTGACACTTGAGAAATAGGAATCCCTTGATTATTATTGAATGGTTCCTTCTGTTACAGTGTCACTAATTTGCATAAAGGGGAATTTTGTATGATTTTTACATTATGGAAAAAAGGTTCCTCAATGACTCCAATACAAAACCAACCATATAGGGGGGGGGGCATTTAGCTCTTCACCAGTACCGCAAGGTCTGGTCCCTTTTCGCCGCCGCTGAGCAGAAGCATAAAACCTTTATCTTTCTCCAGCATCAGGGTTTCTCTGCAACCGTAATCGATTCTGCCAATCATAGAATGGCTTGCGATTATATGTAAATAGGAGAATCCACTTCGCAGCAGAATTGTTGTTGGATTTTGGGGGCAAAAGATTGCCTGAAGTACTTTCAACAGATATTGTTATTTTCCCAAAATACTCAAGAAAATAAGTACAATATTATTTACGAGATTCAGTCAATCTGAATTTATTTTACTACAACTTTTATTCTTTTCTACTCGTAATTGTCTTGAACATAAATACACGGGGTGTGACCATACAAGACTGACAACTTTCAAAGTACGTCGAGGACATCAAGATGAAAAAAAAATCGATGTTGCAAGATGCTGCAAATTGCATTTTCTATCCCACATGTATGCAACTCCATTCAATATCTTCTTGGTTGCCACTGGCATTTATTTTTACTGTCAAATAAGATTCCAAAAGCGAAACAATATTTTGCCAGCAGAGACACTGCCAGGGTTAAGTTACTTATCTTAGCCGTTCCCTTCAGATAATTAATTTACAGGGTTCGCACTGACCTGAAAGTCCTGGACAACTGGAGAAGTCCGGAAAACCAGGATAAGAGTGAGAAGGTAATTGGAAACAAAGGATTTTTTTTAAAAGCGTTCAAAACCTGGAAAACCAGGTGAATTACATGATTTTTCCATGTTTGCTTACTTGTAACCGAAAACACATTTCGTTTTATCTTTCCAACAATCTTCCTTTTTTTTTTTTGTTAATTCCTTCTTTTTGTTTTTAATTTATTTTCAGAAATGTTCAACAAACTTGATTCCTTTGATTAACTTGCAAAGTTGAAGTACAACTCTAATTTATTAGCATGTTAAATCAGTATACAGTAGTCTGAAGAGTTATGCAAAATTCCTGGAAAAGTCAGGAACTTTGATTTTGCAAAATGGGTGAATACTCATCTATCACCGCACAGACAGGCTATTTTTATTATTTAGTTTTTAAAAAATCGCAGGTTAGAAAATATCTTCGTCAAGGATTCCTAGCATCGAAATGAGCAAATTTCTCTACACACGCTCTCCCATATATAGTGTTTACAACATTAATACACATGATGTGCCTCTTTATAGAGAAAATTTATAAAATCAAACTCTTGAGATACTGTACAGTCACAATCATAATTGCTGAACGCCGAACTTCCATCTCCAGCCAGAGACATGTATATTATTCCGTTTTACCATGCTGATCCTTTATTTGAGGGTATAAGACTAAAGTGTTGTGTTTTGCCATTTATGTGTACACTTATCACGTCTCGCACGTTACCATTACGCTCACCATGAATAGCGTGTACGCTATTATTGAGGATGAATGAGCTACACTACCCTGATTCAATCCCAGTTCTTGAGGAACGTCACGATAAGGTTATATCCGCTGATGAAAAAATTAGTCGCCGATCATAATTTTTGTACGTGTCATTTTTTCCGTTATGTCTACAAAACTGATCCATTAATTTCATGTAAGTTCGATGCAGATAAAAGTAAACTCAACAATATAAAACAAACGGTACACATAGATAAAAAAGTTATGTTGCTGCGGAAATGGACCTTCAGGTTTAAGAATGCCAGAGTCATTGCGAGTCCCTACGACTTTATTTATTTTTGAAACAGACATGAATCCCTTTGTTTTCATTTTATCTCACAGTAAGAGTCTCCGAGAGTTCAGCATATGCCTCTCGAAGCTTGGAGAATATGTAGAATAGAATTCGGTGCACCAGCAAGTAGAAAAGAGGGGAGGGGGTAGATATACAGGCGAAAATCCCAAGTGCTGAAGGTAGGAACTCAAGAACAAAAGGATAAGCTGGCTTTTAAGCGAAGAGCGAAAAAAAAGAACGGATGTTGGGTAAATATTTTTTGAACCGGTACCCCTTGGAGACAAACACGAAAGCTTTGAGATAATGGCACTTGCTCCATGTAATCCCCCCCTTTCCCGTTTCTCGCCAAATTCTCTGCGAAAGATTACAACTACTTCAGATGCTAGCAATCCTGTGCGCATTCGGCGAAACAGCTCTGTTAATGGAGCTTTTGCACGGGCCGCACCTGCTACGTGCAACAGTGCAGCAGTGTTGGTAATGCGAGGATAATTCTGAGAAGGAATCTTATTGGGAGTCTTGAGTGTTCCTCCATTGGAGAGATGAACTCAAGTTTGGTTCGAAATGGTGTCACTGTGCTTTATCTCCCTTTTTCTTCTTCCCGAAGCGAAAGGAACAAGTTCTCACTCGAAAGACATTGAGTTTCATGTACGGTCTTGATTGTTGCAACCTTGTAATCTGAACCAAAAGTAAATATGATTCCAACTGCACCTCGACTCCAGTACCAAATGTTAGGAATCAATAAATGAGCTTTCAGACCAAAGCGACACGCGACAGACAACAAGAACAGACGACACGGACACCTCACGACTGTAAAAAGAAACATCCATTTAACATGTGTGAGCAGACCTAGGCGACACGATGAGAAAACGACGTGTGAAACATGTCGTACAACTTCGGTACGAAAGGTTGCATTTCTTTCTGAAGGTTTGTTGCCAAGTGACACTTGTAGCGTGGCGACAAGATGCGCGATATTGAGAAAACTGCCCAGTACGAGCGACACGTGATTCTTGTCGCAGCTTAAACTGTAGGTCCACCAGTCTCGATTAGCCTACCTGAGTATAAACTGACTTTAAAAAAGCTTTGCCAATTTCTGAGACATGTACAAGGACATCTTCCGAAATACATTTGTAATATACAGTCACTTCTGAGTTGTAACAATTCCACTAACTTTCAACATCATCTTTACGACCTAGAAATGTCTGTGACTGTTTTGGGTGTTTTCTTCTTGCATCGTGTACTTATGCTTGAAGAGAAAGAGAGGAGGGAGGGAGAGGGAGGGAGGGAGAGAGACAGAGAGAAAGAGATTTGATTAGTTTTGATTTACTTTATTTTACTTTGCTTTTCTACCAGACATGATTAATCGAGGAGATGAAGATGAATGATGACAAGACGGATGAAGCGACAATCACAAACATGAAGGGACAACGCAATACAAGTCCAACATAGAGTTAGGCCTGCTTTAGACGAAAGCATTTCCGTTAGCATTTTTGCTAGCATAAATGCTATGTAAATGCTTCCAAAAAGCTCATAGCAGATAGTAATTTACACGGAAGCATTTCATGTAACATTTCGGTTAGCTTCTGCGATTACAATGGATAACATATACAGCATGAAAGGCACGTTGAGTTACACCATCTATGCTGAGTGCAACTTGTTTACAATTGACACAACTAAATATTATTTTATACGTGTACAGTAAACGTTCTAAAGTATGTATTTAAGCAGCGCCATTGTTCTGTATCTAATAACGTTTTATACGAAACGTTAATCATCTCGGTTGAATAGTTATCGACTTTTAAAAAAATGAAGTGATACGTTGTTTACATCTTACGCGGCCGCCATTACAACTTCACCTGTGACCTAGAGGTCGCTTCTGATTGGTTATGCTACGAAAAATACTACGGAAATAGGACGGGTTCTATTCTTGAGAAATGCCATGAAATATGCCATGGTATCAATGTTAAGGGAAATGCTTTCGTCTAAAGCGGACGTTATACTTGATGAGAGTCCAGGCGACAGAACCTCGATAGTCTGCAACATGCATTCCAGGGTGTACTACGTGAAAGGGAGGATGATATTTGGGTGTCGTCGAAAAGGGTCACCCCGAGAGAAACAGGCCAGCCGAGGTTCAGGGCACTGCCCTATTTCGACAGTATCTGGTAGCAGCGCTTATCTTCTCCTCAGAAACCCAGACTAGGCTTCTCCATCTTGCAAAACCGCTCAACATAAAAGGAAACCATCCTCACTGGAGATGATGAGGCTGTGAGGATAAAGAGACCTTCCAAGAAAAGATACAGACCCTGACATCCAACTAATTTCAATGGAAACGACGGAGGGAGTCTCCCAAAGTCTTTCAACGTCGCCATTCCTTCTCCACGGACAGGGCGACTGAAGAACGAAATTATAATTGCCGGTCCCGTGTGACAGATGACAGTTAATCTAGTACTCATCCCTTATTGCAACCCGTTCAGAAACCCCTCATTACCTTCAGGGGCCAAATATACGGTGCCTATTAGTTTTAAGACGGGAGACCGAATTCGTACGTCTTGCGAACCACGTTCGGTTAAATGGCTGCCCCTTTGAAATTAACCGTCGGCTGAGCAAGAAGGAAAAAAGACGCTGTGTGGGTGTGGAAGCGTTTAATTACAGTGGAAATTTTGAATGAAGATAATAGCTTGTATGAAAGACCGGTTCCGCGGTTGTTAAAAATGATACGAGAGTGTCTTCAAGCGGAAACTATCATTGGAGTGGCGAAGAAATTTAGTCTTCATGATCCTCCTAGCCCTTCTGTGAAGTGACTGCTAATTGGACAGTGTGTAACCAATCAGAAATGAAACTGAGTGGGGCGCACGCCACACAAAACCCTCTCGAGCACTGAACGGGTCTAGAGCCCCTCACGAAATTTTGAAATAATCAAGGTGGTTAATGTAACTCAGTTAAAATGACCTCCGATTATCACTTTTGTCTTTGAACAACTTTTAAAACAAAGATTAAAAAATGAAACGGAACATTTTTTCTGTATCCCCCCCCCCCCCCAAATATACAGGTATGTAATATCCACTTTTACAATTCCAGCCTTCTGAAGGAAAGAATCTTGCGTACGCTAGTGCTCTCGAATGCATGTATATGCACTATATTAATTTGAATTTTCAAGACAGTACAAATTCACTGCAAATTTCGGATCCTAACAGTGCGTGGATTAATTAAACTCTTTTCTTGCGGGTGGATGGTGTCCGTTGCTAGACTGAGGCGCACTGAAATGCACGCACGCACGCATACATGCGTGTATGTTGATCGATTGAGTTGGTGTTTTAAGTTCACTTTATGCACAGTAAGGCTAATCGGGACTGGACCTACAGTTTAAAGTAGGATCCGAACCACTATGTGCTTCCACCAGGTATCGAACCCGGGACCCCTTGATTATAAGGCGACGACGCTACCATCATCGGGGAGGCCACATGTGTGTATGTTTGATTGATCGATTAGCTTTATTTTATTTCGCTTTTTGTGCCACTTTTGCCTAATTTTTGAAGATGGGGATAAGTGGTAATATGATGAAATTGATGAATGGATACTCACAGGTTTCCATGCCCAGGCCAGGATTTGAACCTGGGAACCTTGGCGTAGTAGTGCGCCACTCCGCCTCGTTGACTGGCCAATTGGCGTAGTAGTGCGCCACTCCGCCTCGTTGACTGGCTTATTCTATTCCAGACGACTGGGATGACGCACGTACATTATATGCGTTGAACAACTAACCAAAGCGCAGAACACGCTATCGCCAAAACGACCACTCACTCCCACGAACAGACGATACAGCAGAACACTTCTACATGTAAAAACACTGGGCCGCCCACGGGAAACCTTACCTTCGCCAGTACTAATGCAAATAAATTAACCGATGACGTATATTCTCTAGCAATCAATTCTCTGGTTCGATCCCTGATAATGGCTTTGGATTACTGTCCTGGGTCGTTTCCGATAAAGCAGTCCCACACTCTCATTTCAGAAGCCACTGACGCGAGCAGATCTCAACAAATAAACCACGCAAACGGCCAAAATGCTGCCACTGGATGTCCCACGGATATTCGTGCTGGAAGTTCTGGGTATCCATGAATATCTGGTACACATCCACTGGATGTCCAACGGATATCAATTTGTGCGTACACGAGATACACAGCAGCAAGGATTTAGCACTTATTTCTGTCTATACTTTAGATATTAATGTGTGCTGATATATATATATATATATATATATATATATATATATATATATATATATATATCTATTTGCGGAAATTGAAATGATGCCGACGTGATCCTCAACTGGACATCCAATACATGTCCCATATCAACCGTCGGGCCGCAGGCCGGTACCGGGCCAATTAGTTTAATGATGTTGGCCTGAGAGAACTACAACAGTTTGTGTTTTAAGTTCACTTTGTGCACAGTAAGGATAATTGGGACTGGACATACAGTTTAAAGTGGGATACGAACCACTTGTGCCTCCACCGAGTATCGAACCCGGGACCCCTTGGTTACAAGGCGACGACGTGGCCACAACGACATCGGGGAGGTCCACAAGATTGCATGTGATCCATTGGTTGACAACTATGACAACCCCAAACATATCGAACTATTACTCATTTTGATATTTGATTTGGAGAGTTTGTGGTGAATTAATCCATAAGGTTGAAAAAATTTAGGAATGCATTTACGCGTAAACTTGTTTGGATCAGGGCATTGACTTTTTAAAAAAATTATTTACCAGGACGCAGTCTCACGAAGGTTGAGAACCACTGCCTTGGAAATTTGTACAGTTTGGAAAGCATACATTTTCACCCTCGTCAACAGTATTAAAGCGAGCAAAAGTGAACTTTCGAAGCAACCCTCGTATAAACAAAATATGCATAGCCAAATGAAAGATCGTAATTGTGCAAGTCATAGCAACCGCAACAATGAATATTTGAAGTAGGGAGACCTCCGAAAAAACATGGGTATCTGGTAGAAGAATAGTCACTTACCACTATTGTGGTACACCATGATGACGCTGTTACATACCTAGAAAGAAAGAAAGAAAAACGAATGTTAGAAAAATACATTAAGTATTATAATATACACATTATACATTTATATTGCGTCAACAGAGAGCGCTCTAAACGCACGGCCATGAAACTAGGCAGGTGGCAGAAGTTCGCGCAGTTGCCACGTCCGAGCACACAATGAAAGATCTCGTAGAGTTGGTGTTTGTAATCCATGTGATACAAACTGACAGTATTTGCTCCAAAGGCCAGGGATGACACAAAAGTGCCCCGGATAGAGGTCTGTCTGACGCTCGAACTAGGCAACGCAGCCCGATTGACGTTGCCACACTGTGTGCGGGAACCAGCGAACTACTTTTGTCCCGCTCTCGCTTTGCTTTTCGAACATGCGGTGACACCAACGCAATTCTGCTCAACCGTCTATTTTCATGGCCGTGCGTTTAGTACGAGGGAAGAGTGAAAACTTTTGAGCTTCACATGGAAGGAGTGATGCTATAGTCCATACCAGCTAACTGTAGAGCAGGGCCGCGCATATCGGCAGAGGAGGAAGAGGAAAATCGAGTAATGAAAGCGCAGC
Organism: Lepisma saccharinum; assembly: GCF_977018435.1. Taxonomy (NCBI): domain Eukaryota; kingdom Metazoa; phylum Arthropoda; class Insecta; order Zygentoma; family Lepismatidae; genus Lepisma; species Lepisma saccharinum. The sequence goes on along the minus strand of NC_139229.1, from coordinate 77,730,191 downwards.
GTTTCCAACCGTACGATCCTGACCCATACGGTCGAGACCTTAGTCCGTACGCTAAATACACGGCTTGTCAAAATTTGCTCTTGCAGTTTTATCCCTAATATTTACCTAAGAAATTCTTAAACCAATCGTACGGACCTGGAGACAAAAATACGGTCCGTTTGCCATGTGCGTTCGGTATTATCCTTTTCATAAGTTTGCAACGCTGGAGGAAATCGGGAACACTCCCGTCGCCGATCACACAATCCCTTGCGCAGAGACTTGTTCTCGTTCGCCTGGTCTACTGTTAGCTGGTATGGACTTTAGGTAGTTAAAATTTTGGAGAATATAAGGTTTGAGATTTAGGACACCCTGTGCGATCTTTTAAGAAATTCACATGTTTTCTTCTATGTTTTTGTCCGGTTGAAAATGAATGAAGTGTCAGAGAAGAGAGTGGCCGACAGGGCCGTGATTCGGTACCTCTGTCGGCAAGGCCTCACTGCACAGGCTGCTTTGGTCGAGTGTGGCTTCACCGCACTTCCACATCCACCTTATTCACCCGACCTGTCCCCGTCAGATTTGAATCTTCTCCCTGCTATGAAGAATTCACTTCGAGGACGTCACTTCCATATGGACGAAGGCGGTCATTAAGTGGTGCGAGACTCAGGACAAATCATTCTGCCAGATGACTGTAAACAAATTGCAGCACAGAATGCATAAGTGCATTGATCTGGGGGGGGGGGGTGATTATAGAGATTATGTTGAGAAATCGTAATGAGAAACTATAGCTCAAACACCCCTTCCCTGTGAGACTGAAAATTTTTCACCCTCCCCTCGTACATTCGAAGATTTCCTTACCAAAAAAAATCCTCCGCACGCCAGTGGGTGCATGTGGCAATACACACACAAACACATTACTTTCATAATAATAAAAACAACTACTATCATTCTATGATTCTTCTGTTACTGAATTCGAACGGTTTTCACGTTGTGCGTGTAGTCTCGACAAACAATGCCTTTCGGGGAATTCAACAAGGAAGGCATTCCCTAGAATTCCTCCCGAAAGATCTGGCATTACGTTTCTCTAAATGCTGCTGGGTGCTCTGGGTACGCGCTTTCTTCCTTTGTCGACGTCGACAAAGCCCCGACCGCACAGCGAACAGCTGCTGCCCCACCCCGCCGGGGGCCGAGGGCTTACAACAACCCGTAACACCTTGCGTTATCCATGTTTTGCCCTGCCCCGCTCTTCCACTTGACTGGCCTGACAAAAGTCGAAGGAAGGGATGGCGGGGAGGGAGCGAAGGGCCCTCACAATGGCGGTATTGGTAGCTGACTGACAGAGCGAATATAGGTTGCGAGCGGTGCAACAGATAGGTGCTAGGAGGATCCGTGAAGAAACGACATCGATAGAGAATTTCGTTCGGGTGGACAATGTATCTTCCAACTTGGTTCTGCTTAGATGGCCTTCGCTGCTAAGTCTCTCTCATTTTCTCGATTTCTTTTCTTCTAGCATTATTTCTTTAGTCTTTCCTCCTTGTCTATGCTCCTCTACTGCTATCTATTCTAGTATGTTTATCTTATCTTCTTTCTGTACTTCTTGTTTTTCTAACTTCTCCTCTACTTCCCTCTTTCTTACTCTCCCTATGTTTTCCCTCTACTTCCCTCTTTCTTACATTTTCTTCTACTTCATCTCCTTTTACTCTGTTCTCTAAATTTTCCTCTACTTCCTCCATTCTTACTCTGTTCCTAAATTTTCCTCTACTTCATCTTTTCTTACTGTGTTCCCTAAATTTTCCTCTACTTCCTCCATTCTTATTCCCTAATTTTATCCTCTACTCCCTCCTTTTTTATTCTCTAAATTTTTCCTCTACTCCCTCCTTTTTTATTCCCTCCCCTAATTTTTCCTCTACCTCCTTCATTCTTACTTCTACTTGAACTTTTCTTAATCTTCCCTAAATCTTCCATTATTTTCACTTTTCTTACTCTGTTTCCTAATTTTTTCTCTACGTCCTTCTTTATTACTCTGTTCCCTATCTTTTCCCTCTATTTCTTTATTTCTCTACTTTGTTCCTCTACCTTTTCCTCTACTTTCTCCTATCTTGCTTTGTCCGCTACCCTTTTCCTCTACTTCTTTCTTTCTTACAGTTTTTGAATATATTTCCTTTGCTTTTTCCTTTCTTATTGTGCATCTCTTTCCTCTATTTCCTTCTTTCTTACTGTTTCTGCTTCTCTTTCGTCTACTTCTTCCTTTCTTACTAGTTCTCTATCTTTTCCTGTACTTCCTTCTTTCTCACTTTCTACCTCTATCTTTCTCCTCTACTCTCTCGTTTCTTACGCAGTTCCCTATCCTCTTCATTTATTTGTTTTCTTTCTTACTGTTTCTCCATATTTCCCTCTACTGCTTTCTTACTCTGTTCCCTAACTTTTTTCCTCTACTCCCTTCTATTCTTACTGTTTCTGTACCATTTTGCTCCACTTCCATTTTTCTTACTCTGTCTATTTTCTGTACTTCTTTCTTGCTCTGCTCGCTATCCATTTCCTCTACTTCCGCTTCTTTCAAAATCGTTTAAAACATGTAAAAAGTAATGGAAGGATAAACGTTCTTGGTTACAAAGTCTCTTTCTTAAGGGCCGGATTTCAATTTGTGCTTTAAATCCAGGTTGGCAAATTGATAGAGGTTACAGTGGCTTTATCCGGTGGTCAACAAGGAAACTTGCAGTTGGGAATGAACATGACAGGCTCATCGAAAGATCGATCTCATTAAACAATGTTCGAGTCACATTGAACGGAAAGAATTCAATAAAAATTTTCATTTCTGTAAAAATAAACTTGTTTTGATTAGCAGAGTTCAACTGATGCATAGTAACATGTATTTACTGACCATTAAAACAAAGCAATGGCAATTTTCCACTCCTGTAATTATAAAAATTTCCAATTATAACTATCAAGACCAAAACCAAAGCTTCAGATGGAGAAACCAATCAACTAACGAAGCAAAGATTGTTACTTGAGACCTTGGTTAGACAGAAAACACGTTTCACTAAAATGCAGGCGTCCTTCGCTCACGTACACAAATGCAAACAGCGTGTGCAAAATGATTGAAGAACACGTAACATTTCGCCCACAGACCAAACACGTCGTGGATTCACAAACCGTGTTCTCCTAGATCGTAAAACTCGTAGGCGGCATTATTGTACTCGATATTGTTAACTTCGACAATGGGCGTCTATGTTGTGACAGGTACTTGCGCAAACAGTTCCCGAAGCCAATTACACAACACTCAATGGTCTTCCTGTTGACAAAAAAGCTCCAACTGAATGGGGTCTTTGTGTGAGATTAGATTGCGGTTATCCATATTCTACCGTATGGACATTTCCAGGGCACAACTGTCAGGTGGTATGCACAGCCGTTGTTTCCCAACTGTTCCCCAGCAGCCCTTCAATTGGAAGAAGAAAAAGTATGCACTGTTCCAATATTTCCATTTGCGTATTGACTTACATAACAATAACACACATGATACAGCTAGCTGTCTACACAATCAACATGCATATATTATTATTAATAACTGACCTGTCAATGCAAATTCAAATGCCGAAAACCATTACCAAATCAAGTATCTTGAATATACGCCCATGACAGGTTTAGTTAACTAATCGATCTTTTATTCTTCAGAAAATGTCCTACCCTTGAAAGTTCCTCAATAGCCTTCCCCAATCGATTACCTATTCCTCAGTAACTTTCGTAGCCTTTAAACTTCTTCAGTGACCTTACCCAATCGATTATCTATTCCCAGGAACTTTCGTAGCCTTTAAACGCCTTCAGTGACCTTCCCCAATCGATTACCTATTCCCAGGAACTTTCGTAGCCTTTAAACTTCTTCAGTGACCTTCCCCAATCGATTATCTATTCCCAGGAACTTTCCTAGCCCTTAAACTTCTTCAGTGACCTTCCCCAATCTATTACTTATTCCTCAGGAACTTTCGTAGCCTTTAAACTTCTTCAGTGACCTTCCCCAATCGATTACCTATTCCCAGGAACTTCCTAGCCTTTAAACTTCTTCAGTGACCTTCCCCAATCGATTACCTATTCCTCAGTAACTTTCGTAGCCTTTAAACTTCTTCAGTGACCTTCCCCAATCGATTACCTATTCCCAGGAACTTTCCTAGCCTTGAAACTTCTTCAGTGACCTTCCCCAATCGATTACCTATTCCCAGGAACTTTCCTAGCCCTTAAACTTCTTCAGTGACCTTCCCCAATCTATTACTTATTCCTCAGGAACTTTCGTAGCCTTTAAACTTCTTCAGTGACCTTTCCCAATCGATTACCTATTCCTCAGTAACTTTCGTAGCCTTTAAACTTCTTCAGTGAACTTCCCCACTCGATTATCTATTCCTCAGTAACTTTCGTAGCCTTTAAACTTCTTCAGTGACCTTCCCCAATCGATTACCTATTCCCAGGAACTTTCCTAGCCTTTAAACTTCTTCAGTGACTTTCCCCAATCGATTACCTATTCCCAGGAACTTTCCTAGCCCTTAAACTTCTTCAGTGACCTTCCCCAATCTATTACTTATTCCTCATGAAATTTCCTAGCCTTCAAGCTACATCAGTGACTCTATTCGATCGATAATCTCTTCCTCAGGAAATTTTCTAACTTTGAAGCTTTTTCAGTGCCCTTCCCGATCGATCTTGAAGTACTTCCCTGCCCTTGAAGCTACTTTTCTCACATCTGTTAATATATATTTTAGTCTTTAGAATACTTGAGACTACTCACCTGATATGACCCAATCTATTCCTCAGGAACTGTCCATACCTTGAAGTACTTAAGTGACCATCCTGAATCGATTATCTATTTCTCAGGATCTTTTCTAACATTAAGCTACTGTACTAAGTTACCCTAGCATTTCATATTAGTAGAAAACCGGAGAAATATTGAAAGTAATAAGTAGAAATAAAAAAAAACAGTTCCATAAAAATTATCAGCAAATTAGACAATAATGGCTACATAACCTTATTGAAGAACATGAATCCCAGCACCCAAACGGAGCTGCTTCACAGATTTAGAAAAGGAGAGAGATACCGGGAACGAACTAATGCTTAAATATTGCTTCACAAAATCACTACTCAGCTAATTGCATAAGGTAAATAGAATCAGGAACTTCGCTTTTTACGCTAAATGAACTCTTTTTCTAAAAAAAAAAGAAAGGGGATACTAGGAGGGTAAAGGGAGAACTTGTTCACTTGTCCTTCCCCATCTCTCACTTGTTTTCCACTTCTAATCAGTTGAATAGTTCCTTTTTTTTCTTTCTCGGTCCCAAAACCTACCCTATATTGGCTCATTTGCCTAACATTATCACCGACAATAAGTCCTCCCACCCTCACCGTCGATCTCAATTTAGAGAAGTGACGCATCCCTCCTGCGTGTGAGAGTAGAGCTTCCATCGGACCCTAACAGACGGACGCAAATCTCCTGGGAGAATGGATGTCCCGAGTAAATTTTAATTAGGGTACAACCCCACGACCAAGAGGGTTCCTTTTTTATTTTCGCGGGTTGAAAATACGTTACATTACGCTCTCGTCCCCTTGCACTTAGAAAAACAGCTTTTCTCCCCAAATCAACCCCCTAAGCATTGATTATACAGGTCTACAAAAAATATTTATTTTTAACCAAAGATTTTTTTAACGAATTTATCATATTTTGGTTGTGCTGAATCTAAAATGAACAACAGTTTTGCCAAGTTGGCTCTAGTTCTTGAGGTACTTGATATCTTTCGATTTTAAGTTTATCTCAATAAGAGCTGTAGGTGTTGATATGAAATAGGGCATGGCTTTTATTTTAGAATATAAAAAATATTTCTCTAGTCCATCCATTCCACAGAATATATTTATTAAAAGTTCGTTTTTCTTAATTTGTTTTACTTTTTAGTTTAATTTCTATTGTTGAGGGGAATGAAACATGCATTCTTCACGAGCAGGCCGCGTAAATGATTCTGATGGATTGTGCTACATTTGTGGTGAATATTCTGTGCGAAAACAAAGAAAATCGTCACTGAATTTGTAATGGAAGCATATCTTGCATATTGAAGTAGTTTGTTAAGTCTTGGATGACTTTGAAATTTGACCTTTTAGGGTCAGAATATGACCTTGAAATGACCTTTAAGGTCATACTTCTTGGTGGCATCCTCCCTAGAAATATCACAAAACATTTTGTCTCGTTCATACCTATCGTTTCATATATTACACGAACATATTTGGATGACTTTGAAATTTGACCTTTTAAGGTAAAAATATGACATTGAAATTACCTTTAAGGTCAACTGTTTTGGTGGCATCCTCCCTAGAAATATCACCACACAGTTTGTCTCGTCCATACCTTTTGTTTGATATATTACACGAACATATTTGGATGACTTTGAATTTGATCTTTTAGGGTCAAAATATGACCTTGAAATGACCTTTAAGGTCAATTTTTTTGATTAGGGTCAGAATATGGCCTTGAAATGAATTCAAATTTTTTTTGTTAAGGTCAGAATATGACCTTGATATGACCTTTAAGGTCAAACTTTTTTAGTGGCATCTTTCCTAGAAATGTCGCCAAACAGTTTGTCACGTCAATACCCTTACGTTTGATATATTACAAGAACATATTTGGATGACTTTGAAATTTGATCTTTTAGGGTCAGAATATGACCTTAAAATGACCTTTAAGGTCAAACCTTTTTGTTAAGGGTCAGAATATGACCTTGAAATGACCTTTGAGCTCAAACTTTTCGGTGTAGGGTCAGAATATGACCTTGAAATGACCTTAAGTTTAACCTTTTTTGGTTCAGGGTCAGATATGACCTTAAGTTCAAACTTTTTGGTTTAGGATCAGAATATGACCTAGGTCAAACTTTTTGATGTAGGGTCAGAATATGACCTTTAATGTCAAACTTTTTGATGTAGGGTCAAAATATGACCTTCAAGGTTTTTTTAATTTTTTTTTGTGGCATCCAATCTAGTTTTTCTGTCAGACCTCTGACTGATTGATTTAGCAAGAATACCTCTTATTGACATTTCATGCGGTTAAAAGTTTATTTTTAAGCTTTTATGCATCTTGGCTGGTCTATTATAATCACATATCTTGTCACAACAATTTTAATCATGATAAAATAAACTAGGAATGATGCTACTTAAAAAAAAATACAATTAAAAAATAATCTCGTTCGCTGGTAAGATTGGGCAGAAAGCAGTTCTTGTGTTTTATCAATTTCTGCATTACTTAACAGCTTCATATAACTTTCTTGATAATAAACAGAGAAAAAAGGATTTGTAAATAAAACTTCCATTATAGAAACTAGTTCTGTGTTAGCAAAATTTGATTTACTAGATCTATACTTGTTATGCTCCTTAAGATAGGACAGATAATCTCGATGCACATGCTTCATAACATAGCTGTCTTGGTATCTATGATAAAGATTGAAAATATAGAAGTGTACAGGGTCAAGGAAGTTAGTAGTAAGTTGTGTATTATACAGCGTATATTGATACATTTGTAAGTTGAATTGCATCTTATGCCAATATGCTGTATAAAGAAACAAACTGCCGAAGTACTAATTGAGGTGAGTGCACCAGGTGTACATAGAGAATCGGCAAGTATACCTATTAAAATACAGTAAAACCTCGTTAATCCGGATTAATGGGGGGATAAGTTGACCGGTTTAACGAAAGTCCGGATTAACTGAAATAACCTAAAAGAACAGTAGAAAGTGCATTAAAACTCCATTTATAGCAACAAAACACGTTTATTATGGTGTATTTAAAGGACATTTGCCTAAATACACTATACAGTAAAGTACAAAGTCTGTGGGAAACAGAATTTCATCAGTGGTCGACTGTCTCTTCTTTGGGAAGTTCTCGTTGACTTCTAGCCACATTTAAAACATTGCATTCTGCTTTTTTTTTTATTTTTGCCTTTTGCCATTTGCCTGTCCGGATTAAGCGAAGTCCGGCTTATCGGGGTTCGGATTAACGGATCTACTGCATGTAGATTTGTTATTCGTCTATTTTTAGTGACGGGGGTACCAGGAAAAGGCCAAAGTAATCTCCCTTGTCTTCTCACATACAATGTTGCCAGCGCTTGCGCTTTGTCAAAATGAATTGACCGTGCTATACAAAGTTAAGGTAAGATAAACAACAAAATTGAAAGTTCAAGCATGCTTACCAACGATATATTTAAAATAATATCTCGCTGTCCAGTACTTGCACACTGCATCAGAGAATCGTTGGGTTCCGAACAATCTCGCCAATCAACTCCACGATATAAGCACGCTGGTAAAACATCTCGAAAATTCAGCCTTCCCTACCAATAAACCCAACTATTTGTTCACGGTGCGGAGGGCGAGGGGGCACTTTCAGAAAAATAACAAAAGAGAATGACCAGCGCAGTCGAAATAGAAGCGGGAAGAGGTAACAAATGAATGTGGAAAAGCGAGGGGAAGGGGGTAACTTTTTTTTTCGGAAGTGCCTTTGGACGAATTACTCCCTAATTGGAAACTAATTACTATTCTGGTAATCAACTCCACCCGGGATCCTCGCCCCCCCCCCCCCTTCGCATCAAAATCGAATCAGTGTTTCACATCGATGTAAAAATAAAACAAACATGAACTCCCTCCCTTTCACACACACCCTCACGTGTTCCCGACTCTCGCAGTGTCTAAATAAACATATGTACAAATATAATATATTTTCAAACAGTTAAGGAAATCATAAATTGAAAATGTGTATCTTAACCGTAGCAGTCCCAAAAGCAATTTCACATATTAATAACAGTCACAGAAATTGCTTATATATCCTATGAATGAAAAGTTGCAGTTTCAACAAAACCTTCCCATAAAGTTTAATACGCTTTAACTTAATAGTAATAATCAGCATTATTAATATTTTGGTTCAATTTTCCAACTATGCCTCAACACACGAAACATTAGACAATAATGAAATTTACCAACCATTGTTCGATTACAATTACCAGGTTATGTTGTGTAGGAACCACAAGCCTTGATGAGTGACAAGCATTACATTTACCATTTAATATAATTTACCATTCCATGTTGTACACAAGTTATCACGAATGGCAATACCAATTTGAGAGTCTCTCAACATATTATGTGGAAAATAACCATCCATGAATTGGAACGCCCAATAATTTTTGCACCAATAGATGGTGCAGTTTGTATAATGAAGGTTTCGTACTTCTGGTTAGTGCTGTATAAGATTTTGGGGTAAGTGCATAATATAGTTTTCTAAAGCAGAATAAATTACTTTCATACAATAGGATATTGTGTTTGATTTCCTGATTGTACATCTAAATATAACATATATTTGAAAAGCTCCTATTCTTTTGATGTGGATATTCCTTATATGTACTTGTATACCACTATTACTAATAATGCCTAATTATTGTGCTGAGTAGAATTCAGAGTTTTAAACAGAATAAATCACTTCGATATAATAGAACATATACAGGGTGTCTCATAAGTAATAGCGCAAACTGACACACGTGAAAGTTGACGATAATAGAAGCAAAGAACTCTCAGTAAACGTGGGTCTGCAAACTGCAGACGTTTCCAAACAATGAAGTCAGTGGTGGCTTGAAATCACACATTCGCGATTATCTCGAAAACGGCTCGTTTTCAGACCCATGTTTACGGAGACTTTCTTGCTTCTATTATCGTGTACTTTCACCTGCGTCAGTTTGCGCTATTACTTTTGAGACACCCTGTAGATAATAGAATAGTTTCCAGATTACTCATAAGCAGATATTTAAAAAGCTGCTATTCTTTTGATGTGGATATTCCTTATACGCACTTGAATATCACGATTATTAATTATAACATTTTGTATTAACAATTAACAGATGTACAGTCAGTGGCAATAAAAATGCGTCACCTAGATCCTGAAATACTCGCTTGCCTGCAAGGCGTTATGTGGGTTGCATAAGTCTACGGCGGTGGTAGAAGCTGCGATTGAAAATTTCTTAATAAAATCCACTTTATTGCCGTAGAGTTAGGTAACACACATAACGCCTTGCAGGGAAGTGAGTATTTCAGGATATTGGTCTCATTTTTATTGCCCCTGACTGTACATTAGCTATTCCAGAAACAATCGCTTTTCGACTGCGAAACCTTAATTATTCATTTATTTGGAAAATAGTCGAGTTTGAGACGTGAAGATTACAACAAATAAGAGAGAGTTCTAAATTTTCAGAGCCACGGGTATTTATACACATACTGGAAGAAAAGCACCGCACCGCGTACGTAATCACAAAAAGTCATGTGATCAAAAGAGCACATTCGAAATCCTGGTTGAACGAATCCAGTTTCATGAGGTTATGCCAGCATCGAGCTACACCGAAAGCATCTGTTCGGACCTACATGAATGGTCATTCAATTAGGTCCTCTCCATCTCTCCACTCTCTCTCGCTCTCTCTCTCTCTCTCTCTCTCTCAGGACCAGCAGAAACGTAATTAGCAGGCGGGGAGTTCGCCTGCTCAACTACATCTGCTAAACAGCCGGGTTACATGAATATATATTGTGGAAGTGATTGATGCACATGTCATTGCTGAACAAAATTTCGCATCACAGCCCGTTCAGAATCCTTGTGTGGAGAGAACCGGTCGCTAATAACAAATCCCAATGACCTCTTCGCAAGTGTAGAGTGTTTGCGTACATTAGTGTGTGGACGATGAGAATGGAATTATGTACCATAATTGAACCTGCAAAGCACATCTATGTACATGCGCAAAGCAATTGTTAATTCAAGTGTACTCTGTGTAGAAATCATTTATTATTATTTGGGAAAGTATTAGAGAAGGAACTTGATACTACTGTATCGAATCCATTAAGTATGAATCCTGGGCTAAGCACGATGTTCCTTCATTACTTTCATACAATAATAATTCATCTCATCGTCCAGATTGCGAAAAGTTGATGAAAAGCAACATAAAATAATAAGATAGACAATTAAAGAAATGAAGTCAGTGAGAAAGACAGAGATGAAAACATCAAAAAGGTTTCATAAAGGTCTTCTCATCCCTAGACCTCGGATTATAAGGTTCTAAAATATGTACTTTTAGGTTCCTAATATAGGCTCTAAAAACACTAAAATAGGCCATAAAAATCCTAAAATAGGTTCTAAAAACATTCAATTAGACTCAAAAATCATCAAGTAGGTTCCAAAAAATTTTAAATGGTTCAAAGTTCCTGAAAAATACTAATTAGGAACAATTGTTAAAACAAAAATTTCCTACCGTGACAAATTTTAATAGATCATTCATCCATCCAAACCATCAAATGTTAATTTTCTAAACAAATTTTCATTTCTATGCATCATTTTCAAAATTATCAACTGGTTATTGTAATACTAATACTTGTCCTGTTAGCAAAAGTTACTTATCTATATGATAAATGCACAATCTTTTTCATATTATGTACAGAGAAACCCAGCCTTTTATCAATGAGGATCATCTTATATGGTAAACGGAAGCATAGTCAGTGGTGACAATTTGAATGCTGAAACGGTACTTCGTAATGCGTGAATGCTAGAAATTAGCAAAAATAAGCAAGCAAGACCACACGGATTAGAAGTTTGCACTTTGGACTGTGCAGGCAACAGTGGCACCAGACATTTGCCTTTCTTCAGAGCTTCAAAAAACATTATGGACTTACAAGGAGTAAATCGACAGAGTGTGTGTTTCAAATAAGTTAGTCATTTGCCAGTTACCAAACAGAACAAATACCTTTGTGTGATGTAAAAATCCTGTAAAATCTTTAAAAAATACAAAAACCTAAAAAAAGAAGTTTGATTTAGACGAAAAAACCTAAAATAGGTTCTAACAAGCAAACAAAAGGTTATTTTAGGCACTATAAAACTTCATCAGGTAGGCTATTGCGTTTTTTGATGAAACGCTGACATAAGTTGTTATTTCGTATTTACCTGCAAAGGAAAAAATAGGTTAAAAACTTAAAATCCGAGGTCTACTCATCCCCCTCAGAAAGCAATATAGTTCCTGGCGTATGCAAGGGGGAGCCGATAGGGCTACATCATCGAAATTCTCAAATGAAAGCAGTAAAGCCCTTTTAAAAAGAAGTGAAAAATGCAAATAATCTCCTATTACCACTTATTTATTTAAACAACCATCAAAATGAAAGTTCAAAGTGGTAGCCACGAAATAGATTATTGTGTATCCCGTTCCCCCTAGAACGTTGCCGCCCCTGCGTACGCTAGTGAAGTAAAGTATGACTTCATACCAAAGTGGAAAGTGAAACTTCACCGCAAACTACACACCCAGACTGCAAGTGATATTTCACCACAAACTTCACGACAACGTGGAAAAATTACACTTCTCCACAAACTATACACGAAACCTGTCCAGTTGGAAAAAAACAGTCATTGCGCATGCGCGACTAACAGATTAAGATATCACAATACACACCAGAACAGGATGAACAGTTGGAGTGAAATGTTACAGTTGTTTCTTGAGGATTACTCTTTCAAGTAGCAAGTCGCATATCAATTGATTGTGAAATATGCCTTACACCAGACGATAAAACTCATGACCATTCAATATGTGCAAAATAACAATAATTCTTTGCAAATAAATGTTTACATACTTTTTGCAGAAGAAAGAGGTTTTGTCTAAGTTTCTCTGTCCATTAGATTTAACTGCTACGTCCAACTTAACATTTGCGTTCCATCTGGAGTAGACGAGGCAACTATAGTACAAAGTTACAGCCTACTAATGTTAACATGGGGGGAGGGAAGCAGCATGACAAATACGCTATCCGTTCACTAAAATATGCTTTACGGCTATCCTGGGGTTTAGCCTGTCTATGAGGATGACGTATCTCCAACGCAACATCGGTTTGAATTGTGCGTAAGTGAGACAAGCCACGCGATCCTCGGTAACCCCTGAAGAAACATCTTTAGCAGTTTCTGATACGAATGATTAATGGCATGGGGATTCGGCGAAAGGGGAGAAGGGAGTATTTATGGCATGTTTCCATGTTCGAAGTACGTGATCAGTTTTCGGTGGAAGTTGTTGTTTCACGTGATGACAGCTGTTTGTATTTTATACTGACTGTACTTTTTTGGTGGATAGGGTTACCGCTTCCTTTTATCATGTCTAGCACAAGCATTTTCTTTTCCTGCCAAATGGCAACGTTACAGATTTTGCAGCTTAGTGGCAACCTACTCCAGAAATGTTTGTTGTGTGTTAATGAAACTATAATAATTTCAGTACATTTTCTTCCAGTGAAAATAAAACATTCTGGATGTACTCTATAATTGTAATTTAAAAGATTTTTATAGTCTTTGTAGCTTAATTCTGGCAAATACTTTTGCAAAATATCATTTGGCATGTTCATTTACAGTTTAATGATAATGACTCTATTTACGGTTTAACATGATTAGTATTTTGTATATTTTTCTACATAAAATGTTACTATTTTTGTTTATAAAAAATATTGAATTTTAAATCAAGATAAATTTAAGGGTGTTTACGGTGTGACTCAGTTGTTAGCATATGCAGATGATGTAGACTTATTAGGGGATGATATAAATACAATTAAGAATAATGCTAAAATATTTTTCAAAACTGCTAAAGAGATAGATTTGGAAGCTAACAAAGAGAAAACTAAATATATGCTTACAGGCCGAAACCAAGTGTTAGGTAATAATCAAAATCTAATTATTGATAACAACTCGTTTGAACCAGTTTCCAACTTCAAATACTTAAGAGTAATATTAACAAATGAAAAATATATTAAAGAGGAAATAAAATGTAGGCTTAATTCAGGAAATGCATGTTACTTCTCTCTTCATAAACTTTTGTGTTCTCGTTTAATATCTAAGAAACTAATAGATCAAAGGTGGGCAGGCCATGTGGCACCAATGGGAGAGGAAAGAGGAGTTTACAGGATTCTTGTAAGGAAACCTGATGGTAAATGACCTGTAGTAAGGCCAAGACGAAGATGGAGAGACAACGTTGAGATGGACCTAAAGGAAATCGGGAGGGATGGAAAAGAGTATATAGATCTTGCTCAAAATAGGGACAGATGGAAGGCCTGTGTTGCTGCAGCCATGAACCTTCGGGTTTAAGAAGGCTAGAGAGTTAGTTAGTTACAGTTTACATATTACATTTCCTTTCTTATGAGCCTCACACCATCAGTACATATATTTTGTTTCCTTTCCGTTCTTAGAGCATAATAAATACCATTAAATGATTATGAGATTAATGTACTTTCACCAAAAGTGATTCTAATATCTACAGATCCTTATGTACATTATTCCATAAATTATTCATTTAAAGTGATTTAAATAAGATTTTTTTTTAAAAAAAAATTACGTGATCCTTCATGCTAATACACGAGTCTCAGTTTCTCTTGGGCAACCAATGCACTTACTTATTTCATAGGCTGAAAGTAATGCGACTCGATCATAGCTATGCCAGGTGATAGATTAACCGGAGTGAAATCAGTGAGGCAATGGACATATACAGTAGAAGCAAGGCTTAAGTCTATCTGGTTCCACTAACCATCGCCAGCGTCACAATATAATGGAAAAATGACCAACGCATAAGGGGATAATAATATACCCTTAGGGAAGACACTTCGCGGAATACTGGATACACACTCCAGGTCCAGAGGTTTTCCATGATGCCCGGAATCAACCAAAGCCTATTTCCATGTCGTTTGAAGCCGGCCGGAGTGAAGTATGACCACGTGCTCTGGCGCTTGCGGTGACGGCGGTTGGGGGGTTGTGAACGGGCCCCCACGCCTGCAATTTTTAACGCCCCCTCCCGAAAAGGTGCGACTTGCTTGCTACAGTTTTCTGCGGTCGCTTTGTGCGTCCGCCTCGGCATAACATGCGGGTTCTTTGCATCGTTGCAGAGGCCGCTTCATAAGCCTCCATATATGCTCTCATGGCGTGTCGTAATGGGCTTTTAGACGATGTCGGCATCTCCAAGTTTCGGCCTTCTGCGGTCGCCGAATAGCTTCGTCAGCGCTTGGAGAACGATGGCCGAGGTTTTGGAGGGGAGGGACGACGTTTTGTAGACCAAAATCGGAAGACAGGTAGCACTAATCGCTGTGCTTCATTATTAACTTCTGTGTCCCTGCATTGATCTGCTGTACCCCTTTTCTCACTTCTCTCTCTCTTTCTCCATTATCTTTCCCTATTTTTCCTGTCGATTCTTTCCTCTTATTCTCTCTTTTCCCTTCATCATCATCTCTTTCTTTTACATATTTCCTCCTCCCTCTCCCTCCAACAACCTCTTCTCCCTTCTCTCTCTTCTCTTCCCCTCCCACTTCTTTCTCATTTTTCTCCATTTTCATGTTCACTCACCTTCTCTTCTCAATCCATGCCTTCTTTCCTCACCTCTTTACCCCTCCATCAACTTCTCTCTCTCAAGATATCGTATTACCCCTAGTAGTGTAATTGATGATAGAACCAGCACCACTTACAAGTGTACAAATGATGACCTCATATAATTAAACAGCCCGATTTGCCCACACTTAAAATTATGCAAAGATGCCCTTATTCCCCAATTCTTCAAGTGTAATATGCTCTTAATTCTAAGAATTTTGAATCCTAGTGTACAAATGATGAGCCCCCTCAGATTGATTTGCTTACACTTACAAAAGGCACTTCTGTGAGATTGTTATCCATAAATTTGTTAAAAATATGCCCCTCTTGATATTTTTTTTGCCCACACCTAAAACTAAGCTAAGATACACCCACACCCACCCACATACACACACACATACACCCACATACACCCACACATATTTACTTCCGGTCCACTTCCGGTTCACTTTCGGTTCACTTCCGGTCCACTTCCGGTTTGCCTACTTCCGGTCCACTTGTGGCCTATTTCTGGTTTATTTATATTGCATCATGTTTTGCAATAAATTATTAGACATGTGTTGTTTTCTGATTGGTTGCTTATGACATAATGTAATGATGTGTTATATTCTGATTGGCTTATTGTTTCAGATGTTTTCAATGCGGTCCGTGCTTAGGGTATATAAAGAGATTTTGCATTGCATATCAGCCAGTATTGTGAGAGTGGCTGAGGAGAACAGATGTGTTGTTACAGTGCTTCTCATACTTACAGGCCTGTTTGGTTTAATTCTTATTATTCATATTAAATATATTTCTGGTATATTGAACAAAAGGGCTTATATTTTGTATAAAAAAATCTGATATTTGTTGCATCCAGCTTGTTTGTTGTAATCCACTCATATTTAGAGTCAGGCTTATATCTGTCCCAGCCTGTTATACAAAAATCAATACATAACACTCAGCGCTAGGTCATTGCCATTCTAGACATGCATGTCCGTGCAGGTATTTGTGGAAGGTCAGTTTAGATCAATATTTATTCTCTTTTTCCACTTGCAGGCTATTGGCTTTACAACCTGTCATAATAAGCATAGAATTTTGGTTTAAAACCCAAAAAAATTTATATAATAAACCGAGGATAAAAATTAACAATATTAACATATTAAATATACACAAGAAATAAACAAAGCACACAGCTGAACAAAATATATATATATATATATTAAGTATAAAATTTTGAATTGAACCCCAGGAAATCTTATATTATAAACCAACAACAAAAAATGCCAAATCAAAAATATTGCAATCAGTGTAATAAAAATATATTCAGCCCCAATTGGGCCAGACACCAAAAGAATTGTAACCCAGGCAAATTCAGAACTCCCACTAAAATATGTTCTAAATGCAATAAAATATTTAGCAAGGCATATTTCAATAGACATGTGGGTTCTTGTTCTGTACAGTCATCAACATTGCCCCCTCAACCATCTACATCTGGTCTGAAAAGAAAGCATGAAACACCTCTTAATGCTGGACCGGCAAAGCAGCCACGCTATGAACCCATCCATAGCAGTTTTAACGGCCAATTAAGGGACCACCGGTTTATATCAGAGCCAAGATGTGACATTAAGAATTTTTTGAACAGTATAAATCCAGATGTGCAGGCAATTCTAAATACACAAAATGGCTCTAATAAGATGTCCCTCAAATTGTTTACACAATATAAGAAGCCAAATGGCACAAAATTTACACAGCCCCACATAACAGAAACTGTAGCGGTATATTCAAATGCAAATTCAGACAAAATAATAAGCAGTTTGATAGATCAATTGAATATTAAACACTCTGAATGTGCTGGAAAAGAGTCTGGATGGAGCCTATGCGGATCTCCACACAAGCTCTATGTTAATATTTCTGAATTCAGCCCATTACAAGGATCTACATATCTGCCATTACCTGCCAATATCAAAAACAAAACAGCCGTGGTTAATATAAAAAATAATGACCAGAAATGCTTTTTGTGGTGTATTTTAGCTGCTTTGTATCCAATTTCAAGGAACCCTCAGAGAATAACTTATTATAAGGAACATGAACATGATTTTGACGAGGCAATGGAGGGTTTAGAATACCCAATGCCTGTTCAGAATATTGATAAATTTGAAAAAAAGGCCAGGCATATCAATGGCAAACAATTATCTATTAATGTATTTACTTGTTCTACTGGCCGTGACAATTGCTTGATAGATCCTCTCAGAATCAGTACACTTGATGATGAATCTGCTATTCCGATTGATCTGCTCTTAATTGAAGGGGATGGCACAAATCATTACACTCTGATACATAATCTTGAAGCTTTAGTCAGAACACAACTAGACAAATTTAATAGAATATTCAAGTTGTGCAGAATATGTTTGTCTGTATTTGATGGTCAAAAAATGGTGAAAGGGGTTCGGGAAGAGAATGCAGAAATTGCCAAAAACAAGTTAATTGAGCATCTGAAATACTGTGGCAACTATAAACCTGTTCATATGGTGATGCCAATGCCAAGTGAAAATCCAAATTCAAAAAGTTTGAAGCCTTGTTGGAACACCCAGCATATATAGTCTGTGATTTTGAATCAAACCTCAAACCCCTTGCATTCTGCAGCCCAGACCCTGAGGAATCTTCAATTACACCATACCAGTTACATGAACCTTCCAGCTTTTATTATGTGGTTGTACAGGGTGGTGTGGTTAGTAAAGAATATTTATACATGGGAGCAGATGCCATCAAAGAATTTGCACATAGAATAGAAAATGAGTGCCATGACATAGCATCTAATATTTTATTAAAATCAAAACATATGTTGCCTTTAACAGAGAAACAGATTGAAGATTTCAACAATGCAGAAAAATGCCCGGTATGTGATTCCGAATTTTCAGATGCAAATATCAAGGTTCATCACCATTCTCATACAGATGGTAAATTCTTAATGGCCCTGTGTAAAAGCTGTAATATTCAGATCAAGAGACCAAAATTTGTCCCCATATTTTGCCATGGTGCATCCAATTATGATTTTCATCATTTGATCAGGTACGAGGGGTTTAACAAGCAGAATTTAAATATTTTAGCAGAAAATGATGAGAAATATATAGCTATTTGCAAAATAATTAAAGTTAATGGTGTTTCTATTCACTTAAGATTTCTTGATTCATACAGAATTTTATCGGCTAGCCTGGCTACACTGGCCACTCAATTATCAGATGATCAATTCAAAATCACATGTGCTTTGTTTCCAAATCAGGACCTGAAATTAATTAGGCGGAAGGTTGTATATCCATATGATTATGTTACAGATTTTTCTAAATTTGATGAGTGTTCTCTGCCACCAAAACAACAGTTTTACAGCAAAATCAGAGCATCTGGAATCACTGATAAAGATTATCACCATGCCCAGTTGATGTGGAACAATTTAAAATGCCAGACATTTGGTGATTATCACAAGGCTTATTTAAAACTTGATGTGACCCTCTTAGCTGATATACTGCAGGCATTCAGAAAATCTTCCATGAAAAATTATAAGCTGGATCCAATATATTTTTACAGTGCTCCGGCCCTAGCATGGTCTGCAATGTTTTTAAACACTAAAATGCAATTGGATCTGATCCAGGATCAAGATATGTATCTGTTTATGGAACAATGTATAAGAGGAGGCATGGTGCAATGTTCTCAGAGATATGCCAGAGCAAATAACAAATATATTCCTGATTATGATCCAGCACTGCCATCAAATTATATACTGTATGTAGATGCAAACAGCCTCAATGGTTATGCTACGATGGATAAACTGCCATATGCAGGGCTTGAGTGGGTTGAAAATTTCAATATTGAAGATCTTAAGGATTTTGATGACAGTCACTATGGCCTCTTCTTAGAGGTTGATCTGACAATTCCAGATAATTTACACAGCACATTTTCTGATCTGCCCCCAATTCCTGAGGTTAAGTGCTCACCTGGCTCTAAACAGAAGAAATTGATGACGACTCTAGAGCCGAAACATGGTTATGTCATATATTACAAAAACCTCCAGTTCCTGATGAATCATGGTGTTCAAGTGACCAAAGTTGGAAAAGTTTTGAGGTTCAGGCAATCAACATGGTTGAAGCCATATATTGATACAAACACAGAGCTTCGAACAACAGCAATAAGCCAATTTGATAAATCTTTGTTTAAATTGATGGTCAATTCAGTGTATGGCAAAACAATTGAAAATGTCAGAAAACATATTGATGTTAAAATAATTACTGACCCCAGCCGGAGCAAAAAATTGATTGCAAAGCCCAACTTCAATTACAGAAGAATTTATGATGAAAATATGGCACTTTTCAACATGAAAAGAACAAAAATCAAATTTGATAAGCCTATTTATGTAGGGGCTGTGATATTGGAATTGGCCAAATTACACATGTTAAAACTGTATTATGATGTGTTGAAACCTTTGTATGGTGATTGTGTAAAATTGATGTACATGGACACTGATAGTTTTGTTCTTGATATTCAAACAGAAGATGTTTATAAAGATATTGCACAGCCTGAATTGTTTCAATACCTTGATACCAGTGAACATTCAAAAATTCAACACCACAACAAAAAGGTGCCTGGCAAGTTAAAAGATGAGACACTTGGTGATGTTATTGTGGCATTTGCTGGGTTAAGGGCCAAGATGTACAGTTTTGAAACACGTTGTGGTGTTGTTGCCAAAAAGGCCAAGGGCATTGGCAGAGTGACTGTGGACAAAGAGCTTGAATTTGAGGATTACAAAAATTGTCTCAAATCATGTAGCACAATCAGAACATCAGAATCCAGAATTCAGAGTGTGGATCACTTATTGACTTCAAATATTGTAAGAAAAGTGGCTCTGGACCCACATGATGATAAGAGATGCATTTTGTCATGTGGCATACATACTTTGCCATGGGGGCATTGTGATTTGAAAAATGGCAATCAATGCCCAATTACAGAGCATGATTTCAAATAAATAAACATGCCTATGAACTTATTTGGGTTCAAAAAACAGGCTATTATGGAGCTGCCAACACCACAACCCTCTTCTGATATGATATCTAAACTGAGTGCTTTGTTAATTATTCATCTGAACAGCATATTTACAGATGTTGATGATGAAACAGGTAAAACATTGTACATATTTAACAATAATTTAAATCATTACCAATTACCTGTAGGTGGTCAATTGCAATTTATTACAACCCCTGAGGGTAATGTCAAAATTTCAGTAGGGAGAAATATTTATAGAATTAAGCACTCAAACATGATTTCTGGCACTGTATATACTGTTTCTACTGGTGACTGCTTATATATTGAGGTCCCTGGGTCATATGACAAGCTTATACCCTTTTTTATAGAATTAAGAATCAGATATTCAATAATAAATAACCACTAAAACAAAAATGCCTAATGATATATTTGGCCATACAAGACATGAAGATCACAGTGATGAGATTCTGATGCTTGATGTCAGAGTCAAGAAATTAAGAAGTGATTTACAAGCTTTACAAACCACACTCAATGCCAGTCTTCAATTAGAAATTACAAATTTGCAATCGCAATGCATGGACCCTCTTCTTAAAATTGATTCTGAACTCAAATTATTGATTCAGAAATATACTGACCTGGCCACATTAGATAATTTTCAAAGTTTAGAAGAAGCTGTAGCAGCTCTTCAAGCCAAATTTAAGACCCAGGCTAACAACTCTGAGCAATTGAAACAACAATTAGAAGAACAGATAAATAATGTCCAGACACAGCTCCAAACAATTGTCAAAAGCATAAAATCACAAGAAGATT
The DNA here is from genome assembly GCF_977018435.1 of Lepisma saccharinum. NCBI lineage: Eukaryota > Metazoa > Arthropoda > Insecta > Zygentoma > Lepismatidae > Lepisma > Lepisma saccharinum. The sequence continues at coordinate 77,708,996 of NC_139229.1, read as the reverse complement.
TTGATCTAGTGATTTCCACTCTAAAAGAACAGATTCAATCACTCCAAATACCTAATCTGGACCCTCTGAACAATGCCATAGCCGAGGTTAAAGAAAAAATTGAGACACTTGAAAATTTTATGAACAACTTGCCATCTTCTGATGCTTTGAGTGCAATAACTCGGAGTGTTGCCAACATTAAGCTGCAACTTGAAACATATGAAGATTTTGGAAAAATTCAAAGTAGCATAACCCATCTTGAGGGTACAATAGCAGCAGTGCAAAGTGATTTGACAAATGTACAAGAATCTCACCTGCCTGGTATTGTAGACACACTTGTCAGTGTCCAGGAACAGATCACAAAGCTTGAAAACCTCAACACTGAATCTGAGCTATCTCATTTTCATCACTTGATTGATGATATCCAAACAAAGCTTGAAATTTTACAACAATCAACACCCTCTCAGGCAGATATAGCCCTGCTCCAAAATGCTATGCAAAATGTGGCTGATGCTTCTGAATTAAATAATGTGAAATTGGCACTTGAATCTTTGCAAAATACTGTGTCAAATCTGCCTACATCACAGGAACTTAAAAATATTAAGAGATCTGTGAATAGGATATTGAAATCAGAAGATATCAAGAATATCCAGGCAGAGATCAAACAACTTACTCAGACAGTTGCCACTCTACCAACCAATCAACATATTAATGAACTGCATGCCCTGTTTGAGGATATCAGAAGACAGGTCCATGATCTTACTGCTCAAAATTCAAAATTGGCAGTTCTTGAAAATTTGCAACAAATTGTAGCTAATATCAAGCAACAGCTAGGGACCATGGAATCCAATCAAGCAAATGCTCTGTCTGTTTTTGCCACCCAGCTACAAGAGATTGTGCAACAATACAAGAAACTTGTTGTGGACATAAAAATCAAGCCAGGCCATGATGATGTTGTTAGAACCATCAATGAGCACCTTGAATCTGTAACAAGTAGATTGCTTACAGCAGAAAAAGAAATAACAGGCATAATTGAGAATCCAAAACATACAGTAATTCTTGAATTGTACAGCATCCCCAACAAAGAATATGATTCACCATTTACACCAGGTGGCAAAATATATATGCTGTCCCCTGCACAATTTTATTACCAGTTTTTTGTTGGGGGCACATTGAGACCAGTCAAGATCAAATATTGGCTTCAACCACAGGCACACCACTACCCCACCTTATCAATAACAAATGCTGACAACAAACCAAAAATCACCAGTGTAGAGTTAGAGGATTTTACAGATCCCAATACATTAGAAACAGCCTATGCTGAAGATGATGGCTCTCTGGAATTTAAAATACAAATAGGGGACAAATTATATTTAGAAAATCCTGTAGTATCAGCTGCTGAACACCCCATAGTTGCAATATTCTTGTTTTCATATTATGTCTAGACAAATTATTGTTGATGAATTACACAGACAAGCCAGACATAATTATAAGAGACTGCCAGTAGTCACAAAAGGCATAAATGATTTATGGCAGAGCGACTTGATTGAAATGGCAAGTGGACAGCTGAAAAACTTAGACAAAATCAACAAGGGCTACAAGTATCTACTTACTGTAATAGACACATTTTCAAAATTTGCCTGGGCTGTGCCACTCAAATCCAAGACTGGAAAATGTGTTACAGAAGCCATCAGGACAATCATCAATCAGAGTGGAAGATCACCGCGCTATTTGCAAACAGATAATGGCAAAGAATTTTATAATTCTGTGTTCCAACAATTTATTAAAAGCCAGTCAATAAAACATTATTCGAGTTACAGTGATCTCAAAGCCTCAATTGTAGAGAGATTCAACAAAACCCTAAAAAATCTTATGTATAAACAATTTACACTTCAAGGTAATTATAAATGGATTAATATTCTTCCAGAACTTCTACATAAATATAACAACTCGGTTCATTCCACAATCAACATGAAACCCTCTCAAGTAACTTCATCTGATGAGCAAAAATTGATCAGGACTGTTTATTATCCTAGATACCAGCCAACAACAAGAAAGGCCAAATACAGGGTGGGTGATCAAGTAAGAATCAGCAAATATAAGCACATATTCAAAAGAGGCTTTACAAGAAACTGAAGCACTGAATTATTTACAGTGGTTCAAGTTAAACCTGGGACCCTTAACACATATATAATAAAAGATCACCGAGGAGAAATTCTCAAAGGCAGATTCTATGAAGAAGAACTCAGCAAAACTAAACAGCCTGACACATATCTCATAGAAAAAATCATCCGCAGAAAAGGCAACAAGTTATTTGTCAAATGGCTAGGACTTCCAGAACACAGCTGGATCGATGCAGACAAAGTGATAATATGAGCACCTGGGATGTTATAAAGAGGCTGGCAGAACCTGAACAGCAGATTAAGAGAAATGGCAAGTTGCTGCCTGAAAATATTAGATGTCTTATTGTTGGGCCATCGGCTTGTGGTAAAACTACACTAATGATTGATAATTTTTTATTGGCACCCAACTGGTTAGACTGGAAAAACAGGCACTTGTATGTTTTCTCTAAGAGCTTGGAACAATTAAAATATCAGCAGCTGATGAAGCTATATGATGGATTGGATATTGCCACTTTTGAACCAGATGTTAAGCCACTTCATGAATGTCTCGATAATTCTGTTGTTGTGTTTGATGACATTATACTGGATAATCAAAACAAGGTTAGAAATTTCTTTACACAGGGCCGACACAAAAACATTGATTGCTTCTACCTTGCACAGACTTTTTCAAAAATACCCAAGCAGCTGATCCGAGACAACAGCAATTTTATATGTGTGTTTCATCAAGATCATACCAACCTCAAACACATACATGATGAATATGTAGGTGGGGACTTGAGCTACAATGATTTTTCCAAGTTTTGCAGTAGGTGCTGGAACCAGGACAGTTATGGGTTTGTCACAATTGATATGACAAGAAAACCCAATAGTGGCAAATACAGAAATAAAATCAACAATTTTCAAGACATTGAAACATATATAAATAACCATGAAAAGGCCAATCATTGATGATCTTAAATTAAGAGATTATCTTGTAAAAAGATTTAAGGGATGGAAATCACAGAACCGAGGAATTTATGAACAACACAAACAAACAGAACAGCCTATCATTGATGCTATTAGTGAATTAGGTAAAAATATCAAAACTGTTACAGAGCAAAATCAAAATTTGATCACAGAGCTTGTACCTGTAGCTGCAAGGAACATATTACATTATCCAATCACCCCACTTTCCAGTATTCATACACCTAGTCCTGTTGCTCCTCGAAGAATTGAAGCTACTCTGGATCCTATTGAATTGGGTCTTCTTGCTCAAAAATATTTAAGCACACCTAAAGACAACAAAGATGAGGTCTTTGGCTTACATGCTGACACAAAGCGTGATGGTAGCATCATACATAGAATTGGCAATTTCAGAGTAACATTTATGGGAGATGATATAATTGTATATTCAGAATCTCATCTTGGAGAAAGAGGTGCTTTTGTTAAGTATCTCGGAACACCTGGATTGTGGGAACTGATGACTAGGAAAAGGCCTGGCAGCTATACAGATCAAGATTATGAACATTACAAGGAAATATTAATAAAATCAGATGCTCTATACCAGAACAATGATCCCACACAAAAAAGAGTCAAGTCTAGCCCATATGGTCACAAATTAAGACAGGCAGTGGAATCAAACAATACAACACCCTGCCTAAAGAATTTGTCTGGGTTGATGATGTCAGGAAACTTGTAGATAGGTTATTGGTGATAGCTGGGGAGGAAAATGCTGGCAACCACAATTTTTACAATGAAAAGGTTGGAATTATGGACATGATAAGCACCAAATTGTCTAATTTTATAGTGAATGACACTAAGGGGATTGGATATCTTATAAAAATTATTAATACTCTACCACCTAAATTTTGGAATATTTCTGAGGGTCGGGGGTTGGTTAATGACATTATAAACAAGCTGCCATTTGAACTACACATTCCAGGCTATCAGTATTGTGGTCCAGGCACAAAATTGGACCATAGATTAAACAGAGGGGATCCTGGTGTTAATCCCCTAGATGCTGCTTGTAGAGACCATGACATAGCATACAACACACATTCTGATCTTGACAAGAGACATGTTGCAGACAAGAAATTAGAAGAGGCTGCATATGGTAGATTTGTAAGCAAAGATGCTTCTTTAAGTGAGAGAATAGCAGCATTGGGAACCACCATAGCTATGAACACCAAACAAAAACTGGGGTGGGGGCTGTGAATATGTATATAATAAACCTACAATGAAGGCCAAGGGTGTTATGTATCAAATACCTTATGCAGGTCTTAAATCTCTTAAAACTATTGATAGTTTTTTAACCAAAAAGCAGCGCAAGAAAAAAAGCTCTTGTATTGCCAAGGGCCATGGTATGAAATTGTTGCTCAGTACCCCCCAATTAAAAAAAATACAGCAATCCAGGAAAAAATCACATGTGGGGGGTTTCATATTTACTATCCCGGCCATCTTAGCAGCACTTGGGGCTGTTGGGAGCTTGGCTGGGGGATCAGCTGCCATAGCAAAAACAGTAATAGATGCCAAGAAAAATAGGGCAGAATTAGATGAATTGAAGCGCCATAACCTGGCCATGGAGAAACAAGGCAAAGGTGTTAAGAGAGCCATGAATAAGTTTAAAAAAAACAAGAGCCGCTTACAAACCAAGATATTGAAGCTTTAATCAAGCCACTGGGCATCAACAATTTTAGAGGTGTGTACATGTCTGATTCTTTGCCAGAACAACCGCTCAACAAAGAGTGTGGCATTGTTAATTTGGATAAGTACAAAAATCAGGGAACTCACTGGATTTGTTATCTTAAATATTTAAAAGATGAGGCATTTGTGTTTGATTCATTTGGAGGTGTTCCACCTGAAAATTTAGTACAATATCTAAAATCAGCTAATCTTTATTACAATAATGCCCGTGTTCAAAACTTCAAAGATGTTAATTGTGGACATTTGTGTTTATCTGTTCTCAGATATATGTCTCAAATAAATAAAGCATCAATTGAAAATTTTCAAAAAGCCTTGTGGTATCTGAAACATCATGGGGGTATTCCATCTCACCAGCCAAAATTCAATATTGAAACTCAAATTACATGATGATATAGTGTATCCCAAAACAATAGCTCTCAGAGCATTTTATGGCATGTACTTGATCCCTAATATTACACACCACAACAACAAAATTGCAGTAGGGGATCAAAAAATTGTCATCACTCCAGGGCAGTATAATCTGTCCACTCTAAATGCTCAATTACCCAGAGGTATAGTGTTAAGTCAAAATTCTGTCACTCACAGAGTAGAGATTGTATCTGCTACAGAAACAGTGGATCTGGGTACTATAGGAGAGCTGTTAGGCTTTGAGAACAACACAAAACTTGAAGCGGCCATCAAACACACTGCTATTAATATACCCAAATTCTTAGCCATGGAGACTCAAAATATTCACTGTAATGTGGCTGAGGGTATGATCACCAAATCAAATGGCATAGGCACTCACAAACAAACTGGCATCATTGCAACATTCAAACCTAATTCTGAATTTATGGAGCCAATCATCTACACTCCATCCCCAACATTATATTTTCCTGTGTGCCATAATAGAATAGATTACATTGAATTGATGGTCACTAATGAAAAAGAAGAATTAGTTGATTTTGCTGGAGCCACAACAACTGCTATCATAGAGATTAATATTTAAATAAAAATACATACAAAAAAATGGAAAATATTGAGAGTTATGAGCTACAATCATTCCCCCCAAACAGGAGGACATTTGCAAATTTAAATCAACCCAACACAGAGATTGAGGTTGATCTTGATGTAGGGGATGGCTTTATACACCCCCACAGAGCAGATCTATACATCAAATTTGATGTTGTAAAGCTCGATGGTGCAGATTATCCGGCAAATTCAAATATAAGATTGGTGGACAATTTTGTGCAGCATCTGTTCTCTGAAATTGAGATCAGAAAGCATGGTGTTATAAACAGAGCGGATTATCCCGGCATTACCTCCACAGCTTTGGCCACACTAAAATTATCCAAAACCGAGGCTTCTTACTACAAAATAGGTGGATTTGAGGCTGGTGATAAAATATTATCCAAGAGCCACACAGTGCTGTTCCCAATGCGCCTGTTGCCAGGATTCTTCTCAGATTACAAAGATATTATGTGGAAGGGTGGTTTAAGAATCACATTTAGAAGAGCTGCCAATGACAATAATGCTTTGATGAGGTACAGTACATTAAACTCTACAGGGGAAGCTCTGCCTAATACCCTACCTGATGAGGGCAAATGCATTATTCAGACTATGGAGCTAAGAATCCCAGTTGTTGAATATGAAGCCAGTTATGCTCTTAAATACAAAGCAGATATAATAAAAATCCACAGATTCCTTTACAATTTTATACATATCAATGTGTACAGAAGCCTGCCGCTGGTACTTATTATGAGTTTGATGCTACAAATTCATTCTCCAGTATACAATATGACATGCCGGATTTTGTGGTGGTATTGTTTCAGACTGGAAGACACAATAATCAGGGAAAAAATTCAAGTAGATTTGATAACTGCAACATCAAGAACATATATCTTAAAAATGGTAGAAATGAGGTATTTCCTAGAGAAAATTATAATTTAGACATGTCCAAGGATGATTTTCTCAAATTATATGAGGCATTTACATCATACAAAAGGGTCACTACTGGCAATACTGACATGTATTACACACCAGATGAATTCAAAGCACAGAGACACATGTTTGTCATCAACACTTCAAAAAGAAAACAAGTTGTGGTTAATGATAGGACAAATATTAAAATTATCTGTGAATTCCATGAGGCATTACCGGATGACACCATATGTAGTGTTATTCTCATAGGGGAAAAATCATATGTTTATGATGTAAGAAATGAGAGAGTCACAGAACAATTCTAGAAGAATTACATTGTTTTAATATTAGATATGCAAGTTGAGCCTGGTGCCCAATTGAACTTAAACCGGAAGTAAATATGTGTGTGTGTGGGTGTGGGTGTGTGTGTGGGTGTATGTGTTTGTGTGTGTGTGTATGTGTGTGTGTGTGTGTGTGTGTGTGTGTATGTGGGTGTGGGTGTATGTGTGTGTGTATGTGGGTGGGTGTGGGTGTATCTTAGCTTAGTTTTAAGTGTGGGCAAAAAAAATATCAAGAGGGGCATATTTTTAACAAATTTATGGATAACAATCTCACAGAAGTGCCTTTTATAAGTGTAAGCAAATCAATCTGAGGGGGCTCATCATTTGTACACTAGGATTCAAAATTCTTAGAATTAAGAGCATATTACACTTGAAGAATTGGGGAATAAGAGCATCTTGGCATAATTTTAAGTGTGGGCAAATCGGGCTGTTTAATTATATGAGCTCATCATTTGTACACTTGTAAGTGGTGCTGGTTCTATCATCATTTACACTACTACCCCTCTCCCTCACTCATATTTCCCCTGTCTACACATATTATTTCTTTCTCTCTTTTATGCTTTTTTCCCTCCTCCTGTATTCCTACTTCTACTCTTTCACTATTCCGTCCTTCTTTCTTCTCCCGTTACGCTCTATCTATATTTGATTCCCGTACTTTGTTAGTTTGTTTCGATACCTCTATAAATTTCTCGCCCTAATTCTTGCTTTTCATCTTTATCCTTTGTTCCTCTGTCTGTTTATATCTAACTTCTATTATTTGTATTGTTCCTTCTTCTCTTTCTCTCTTTTCTCGTCCTTTCTCTACTTATCTACCCTTGTCTTTCTCTCCCCACCTGTATTCCTATATTTCTCTCGTTCACCTCTTTCTTCTTCCTGTCCCCCATTCTCTCCTTTGTCTGTTCCTCTAATTCTATGAATTTCTTTCCCTAATTACTTATATTTTCTCCATTACTCTATCTGTGATTCTCTCTCCACTATAATATTCTGTCGTGTCAGGTAGGCTATTTCGGTGGGCTAAAACTTCTCGCTAGGCCACAGTCTACCCTCACTCACCCAGTGGCTGCGCGTCTGCATACAATCTGCAAATGGCGAATGGAACATCATCATCATTACTGATCACAGCATATGCGTCACGTTTTAATGGGAGGGGGTTACTACTACTGCTTCCGATAAAAAAAAAGGTATAGACGAGGCGATGAAGTTTATGCGCGCTATGCTGTCGGTTATGCAATTACGAACGTCCTCATTTTTTATTGGATCAACATTAAACGGCTTAGACCATACCCGGCGCAGGGATAGATCAATCGACCAAACAGCGAGGTGGGTGTCATTTACAGCTGCGTTACGGTGTTGGGATTCGTAGCGACTAACTCCAGCTTCTCTCTGCTTTCTATCAACGATGGAAAAACGCAAGGGAGAAGTTCTCAAGTCACCCATACACTGTCGAAAAAAAGGTCTAAAGTCAGCCATATACTGTCGAAAAACCACAAGAGAATTTCTAAAGCCACACACAAATTATAGAAAAACTTAAGGCAAGTTCTAAAGCCACCCATACACTGTAGGAAAAAAGAGGTGGTCTCTTTTATACAATGATGAGTTGTGAAGTAATTATAGAATATTGCTCGTGATGATCTACCTGGCTATTACTGTGTCCAGCTTTAGGTAACAATAATCAATTATTATTACTAGCTAACCTATGTTAATTATTATGAAATCGATTACATCATGATTAATAAGTATCTGATTTCGAATATATTGTACAAAATTTCTTTCTACAAAAAAATATATTTTCTTAAATAGGGAAATCGAAATAACTAATCTGTTGTTGACAGTTTTTAATCCCCACTGCCGGACAGACGGAGAGATGGATCGAGATCATAAATACACCTCGATAGAATCACCTGGGACTATTTCAGATAAGGAATATAAACCCTAGTCTGCAAGATTCTGGGGTCTGGACTCAGGACTCCGTGGTGATCGTGTTGTGTGCTGTCCTTGCGTGTTTTTGATTGCTCTTTCATCCATTTCATCTCACCATTTCATTTCATAATTATATCGGGTATCCGATAATTTTCTATCCGGATATTCTAATATCCGGATATTCGGGTTATCCGCATTATCCGAAATGTGTGTATTATCCTGACAATTTTATCGTTTATCCGTTTTACGGTCTATCCATATAGCCTATTCTCTTATTCGTCGTGTTCATATTTCACTGCACGGATCTTCTACAAATCCTTCACCAAATCTGTACTATCCGTATATCCGAATTATCCGGATATCCGTCCTACCCTGATATTCGGATTATCAGAATTATCCAAAACGTATATCGGATCTTGAGGGATTGAAGATATCACTTCATTCCCTGAAGATGAGAGTGACGTTAGCTCTCTAAAGCTCGGAAGCCTTTCCAGAAATCACCTGGCTGATTGCCTGAGAAAACCTCTTCAATATTCGCCGCCAGGAAAGCTTCAAGAAGTATATCGGATGATTTGATATCCTGATATCTGTTATCCGGAACGTATGGCCATCCTTAGATTAAACACACATCATTGTTGACATTCGATTGCTTGACTGACATGGACCCCCGTCCCTTCACCACCCCGACAAATACGAACATTCCTATAGATACGAGGCAGACCCTTGCTAACATCTTCCGCATTGGTCCATCGGCGTGCACCTGCTTAGTTTGCAGAGGACGACCGACGACGCAGACAGTTTTGGCACTCGGAAACTAGGTTAGGCGTCTCCATGACGACGCCCTGACTTTCTTATTGCATCAACCTCTTCCTTTCGTCAGCGCCGTCTTCTCCGTCCTCTGGCGTGGCCCCGCGGGTCACTCGCGACGAGGCCGAAACAAATGGGTTCGACGCCGGTTAATGGCAAAAAATGTCGGTTAAGGTCGGAACGAGACGGAGGGGCAGGAGAAAACACTCTCGCCTGTGGAAGGGGTACAAGTTGGCGCTTCGGCAATGGCACCATGCGAGTATTCGAATATCCACGTGACATATATTGTTGACTCATACACATTTACAGCATTCATTGTAAAGATAAAAGAGGAATAAAATACATTGTAATCATGATACCGTATACATGTAATACTCTCTTTCTAGCCTTCTTAAATCCGAAGGTTCATGGCTGCAGTAACACAGGCCTTCCATCTTTCCCTATCTTGAGCAAGATCTATGTACTCTTTTTCCATCCCTACCGATTTCCCTTAGGCCCATCTCAACGTTGTCCCTCCATCTTCGTCTTGGCCTTCCTACAGGTCTCTTAGCATCAGGTTTCCCAACAAGAATCCTGTAAACTCCTCGTTCCTCTCCCATTCGTGCCACATGGCCTGCCCACCTAAGTCTTCTTGATTTAATTATTCTAATAATATCTGGACATGAATACAAATTATGTAGTTCTAAATTATGTAACCTTCTCCACTCACCTGTCTCCTCATCCCTTTTAGGTCCAAAGATTTTCCTAAGGATCTTATTTTCAAATACTCCCAATTTATGTTCCTCTTTCAATGTAAGGGACCAAGTTTCACATCCATATAATACTACAGGCAAAATTACTGTTTTGTATATTTTAACTTTTAGTTTCTTAGATATTAAACGAGAAGACAAAAGTTTATGAAGAGAGAAGTAACATGCATTTCCTGAATTAAGCCTACTATTTATTTCCTCTTTAATATAATTTTCATTTGTTAATATTACTCCTAAGTATTTAAATTTGCAAACTGGTTCAAACGAGTTGTTATCAATAATTAGATTTTGATTATTACCTAACACTTGGTTTCGGCCTGTAAGCATATATTTAGTTTTCTCTTTGTTAACTTCCAAACCTATCTCTTTAGCAGTTTTGAAAAATATTTTAGCATTATTCTTAATTGTATTCACATCATCCCCAGTAAGTCTACATCATCTGCCTATGCTAACAACTGAGTCACACCATTTAATTTTAGTCCTTCTTTAGTTTCTTTTACCTTCCTAACAGCATATTCTAAGGCAAAATTAAAGAGCAATGGAGATAATGCATCTCTTTGTTTTAACCCATCATGAGTTGTAAATTTGTCAGACACATCAATATATTTATAATGTAATACTAGAATTTGCAATTATGTTAAGACAGATTAAGATAATAAAATTTAGATCCGAGATTCGGATAGCAAATTTAAGGATTTCGGGTTGGGATATTGAATTCAAGAATTGAGGGTTACGACAGTGGATTATTGAAGGATTGCAGGCTCGGATAATGAATTCAAAGATTCCGCATACGGAAACCGAATTCAAGGATTCTGGTTTCGGATAACAAATTCTAAGTTCGAAGTAAATTCAATGGGTTCCTGGTTCGAATATTAAATTCCAGCATTCCTGGTTCCAATGGCGGATTCCAGATTTTCGGCTCGAATATTGGATTCAAAGATTAATGGATCGAATTGTGAATTCAAGGATTTCTGGTTATGATAGTGAATTCTAAATTCCCGGTTCGGATATTGAATTCAAAGAGGTTCGGACAGCAGATTCAAGGATTAGACTTTAGGATAGCGAATTTGAGATTCTGAGTTCTCATATTGAATTCAAGCATTTCAGGTTTCGGACAGTGAATTCAAAAGTTAAGGGTTGGAAAGCGATTTCAAGGATTCCGAGTTCTGGTAATGAATTCAAGTATTCAAGTTTCGAACAGTGGATTCAGGAACTCCTGTTCCATACATCAAATTCCAGGTTCGTAGCAAATTCAAGAGGTCCTGGTTTGGATATTAAATTCCAATACTCCTGATTCCTATAGCGAATTCTAGATTCCGGGCTCGGATGTTGAATACAAGGATTCGCGTTCGGACAGTTAATTCAAGAGTTACGAGGTCGTATAGTGATTTTAAGGCTTATGAGTTCTGATATTGAATTCAAGGAATCAGGTCTCGAACAGTGTATTCAAAGATTCTAGGATTGGGTAGCGATTTGAAGGATTCCAGGTGAGGGTAGCAAGTTTCAGGATCAGATAATTGTGACACGAACGCTCACCCCTACTCCAAAAAGGAGGAGAAGACTTCTCTGCGAGCAAATCCTTTGGGCACGACGTCATGGTGGACGTACTGCAATCAGAGGGCCGGTGCTTCCAGAGCGGTACCTCCTTTCAAAGGCCTGCCGGAAATCACAAAGAAACGTTTACACGCCCAACTTCTTCGCTTTAAAATCACTTTGCACCCGGCTTCTGAAGCTCCATCAATAAATGAGTGCCCGGGCATCGGCAATAATCAATCTTTTTCAGACCCGGGGTTCTGCTGTAACCAACAGCTCACGACCCACGCAGAGAAGAGGTCAGGCTGTAGGGACGGTGTTTCCATGGGAGGGGATCCATTCACGCTCAACGAACCCACACCTCGCCGAGCCTGTTTGTATACATCGGACCACGCTTGTCTGATCTTAAGAGAAAAGACGGATGCATGTCAAATGGGGTCGTTACCCGAATGGAATCAATGAAAGGATGTAGCGGACGATGAAATCTCCAATGGGACTCAAAAGCATCCCACGCCTGGAAAAAGGAGGTTATTCAAGGTCTACAAATGGAAGATTATGAAGCACGATCGTGAATGGATCGAATGCGACTGTGCCTTGTGAGGTCTCGGTTGTGTGTGATTGCAACAGGTGGGATGGAGAGAAACCCAAAACGAGAACTTGGGGAGTTATGGACAAACCTCAGAGTCTCTCTAGCAACTGGTGTAACAACGCGGTCATGTTTAGAGAATAACACTCCAACGATACACACTCATGCCAACTAATGTTTTCCATAAATTAATGTTGCGGCAGCTCATCCTGGCACTACAATGTTCGAAGGGATTGGGGAAACTGATGGGCCAATAAGCTGGAGCCTCAGCAATGGAGAATTAAGCTGGTTGGTCGATTGTCTCACATGCATACTGCTGCATCACATACTACGGCGGGAAAAGAATACACTTATAACCAGGCTTGTTTCTTACAAAAGAAAGGAACACTATAATTCTTTCAGATATTTTTTAAATATTTTTTGTTCACTATAGCGCTCGCAATAGCAGCTGGCGGCTGGGTAACAACGAATCAGCGATCAGTTGAATTCTCTTCGACTCGCATCGGGGATTTTCGAGTCGCGTGACACCAAAAGTTCCTCGTGGGACGAAACAAATGAGCCTCGCATACACGGCATGTTGCCAAACGTACTGTAAAACGGGAGAGAGCAGAAAGCTGAAGAAAATTAAACTAAATAAATCAATCAATAATTGTGATAGGAAAAGTTCTTGACCACAAGTATAATTTGTTGACTGTTCATTGACTTCTTGACCTACTTGTTGAATTATTTAATTTTTGTGACTTTCTTGGTTGGTAGACACCATATGTTCAAATAGCAAATTGAAATTATTCGTTGACTGAAGCAATGTGGCGAAGCTACACATATTGGTAGCTGAAAAAAATATGGAGTACAAATAAAAAATAAAAAAAAACTTTCCAAATTTGGTCATATTTCGCGTCAAATAAGTGGAGCAAACATCAAATAAATTAAAATTGACAGATCTCTTAAAATGATCGTCAATTTCAGTTGAGCAACTTGAAGGATGGGAGGAACTTTTCACCACGAGTAGTGCTGTGTTTGAACATGCTAGAAAGAATGCCCCACATGTTCTCAAACAGCTCGCAGGGAGCCATGACGAATTTATCATCAGCTAAAATACATCACGAAATAAAATTAATATGAACCCGAAACACACAGACACATATTAACGCAACAGGGCAAACATACGAACCGGCGCGCCCACCCGTGCAACATTCCCTGTCGGAATTTCAACAATTTTAACGAACGACAAAAACGACCAATTCCCGCAAGGGATATTCGCGGATTGAATAGCGGCAAAAAACAATGCGGAAAACGCGTTGTGAATTTTATAACATTGTTCCCTTTTATCGCGCAATTAGCTGGACGCGAGGTTTGACGGGTGTTGGGAATCGATCCGGAGCAAGTTATGTCCATGCAGCATTAAACCTATGCAGGATGTGTGTTTCACAAAGGCCGGCATTTTGTTCCAAAACTTTCACGGTCCGTGTTCGAAATTCCACACGTTCACTGTACACGGTAAATGCTACGCGAGGACCCAATTTCGGACGGCACCTGACCTTCAAAGGGGACGTCTGCTTGAACTATCTGCGGTGTTTCGAGTTTAACCGTGGATGTTGTTATAGCCCAGTTTCGCTTACTAGCAAGAATGGATAAGCTCTGACAAATAACTCGCATACAACTGAAAATTAATGAAGGTTATGTCTCTTACAAGCAGTGGCGAGAGCAGAATTTTCGAAAGGGGAAGGATTTTTTTTTTTTTTTAGTAGTCTTCCCTATATTTTGTAATATTTTCCAGCATTTAAGGTTATTTTTATAGCTGAGCCAAAAAGGAAGTAACAGACAACAGCCCCGCCTTGGGTACGCCACTGCTTAGAAATAGGGCTGTTCGATATTTCGATATTGTGTAGTTATTTGAATAATATTTTAGCCCTCGCATTCTATATTTTGTATACTTTTTCAACGTAATATGACTTGCATGTATGAGTATAGTGTGTGTGTGTGTGTGTGTGTGTGTGTAAGTCTCATTGGTTTGGTTTATTTTACTACGCTTTTCTGCCACGTTGGGCTAATCGCGAAGATGAGAATGAGTGGTGATATGATGAAATTAATGAAAGGACACTTACAAAGAGCACACATGCCCAGTCCGGGATTCGAACCAAGGACTTGCCGTCGTAGTATGCTGTGCTAACCACTACGCCACGAAGATCGGCATATATACTTGGTGTTAATGTATGAATTTATGCATGTATGGTTTAGTGTAAGAAAAAGCTCTGTATGGTCTGTCTGCAACTGTCCAATATTGATATTCACAATTTTTATGAACTTATTGGAAAGAATATAAGATGCTTGCAACACTGATACATATTTATTTTGTTTGAAAGCTTGTTGATAAAAATTGATCATCTATGAATGCCTGTGAATGCTATCTATCATTGTGATTGTACAAGTGTGTTAATATAGAGATATATATATATTCGAAGTTATGATGTGTCTACATTTTTATTGTGCAATCTGTCAACTTAACTAAAAGGTAATTTGGGATTAGGCAAAGTCTGGGGTCTCAGGTCTTAAGCCCGTTATGTAAAATAAGACGTTAATAAATAAATAAATGGCTTTAAAATATCGACCTCGATATATCGATATTGACAATATCGAAAATAGCCCTCATAAACAACTTTGTTTTCGGATCTATTGATTGGTTTGGTTAATTTTATTTCGCTTTTCTGCCACTTTGGCTAATCGCGAAGATGAGGAGGAGTGATAATGTTATGAAATTGATGAAGGGACACTTATAAAGACCACCCATGCCCAGGCCAGGATTCGAATCCGGGACCCCTGGCGTCGTAGCGCAGTGCTAACTACTCAGCTACGGAGGTCGGCGCAAGAAGCAATTACCGAGGTGTACTACGGCTAAATGTACTACGGCTGAAAATATATATGCTGCCACGTGGTAGGATTTACTACTAAAATGTTCATTATGTTTATATATATATATATATATATATATAAACATAATGAACATTTTAGTATATATATATATATATATATATATATATATATATATATATATAAACATAATGAACATTTTAGTAGTAAATCCTACCACGTGGCAGCACTGACGTCCTGGTCAAAAGACACAGCTCCAAATTATAACTTCATCCCCTTCAGCACGGTGCCAGCGGACAATAGTAGGGAGGTTCAGACCTTCTTAATTAATGATTTAATTCATTACGGGGTCGTCGCTCTTTGTGCGTCGCCACCATCCATTAAATGGCATTCTTAGGTCCCTCTCTCCAACAGGCAGTCACTCCCCTTCCCCGTGAACTCTCGCATTTTTTCTTCCTTCGTTGAACGGAGGAAAATCCACTGCGCCACTGTGAAGCTACGTTCCATTGAAAATCTCCTCCGCAAAGATTCTCCTTCAGAAACAGCGTTTAAAGTTCACATGTTACTATGGAACCTTATACTTTCTTGCACTAGGCGTACTCACAAGGGGGTGGGACTGATGGAGCTAGAGCACCTTCCGACTTTCTTTAAGAAAAATCAACATTTTCAAATAAAAGTAGAAAAGAACTTGGATAAAAACATCTCCCCTTAAAATGACCCCCGATCATATTTTTTTTTTAGTTATAAGTTCTAACGAAATATCTTATTGTGTATCTCGACCCCTAGAACGCAGCTATGTACTATCTACCTGATAATTGATTAATAAACAATATCAATTTTGCATTAACATCAAAAGGAGCGTCCTGTTTTCACTACTTTTGGTGGCAATTCACTTAAACTTTTATTTTTGTCTTTAGTAAACTTTTACTATAATTGAAAACCCATCTCCAATGATGTATTTGAAATAAATTAAAAAAGCACATGTTTTTGAGGGAATATTACGTCAACGTATATGCATAGAAAAAATTGAACAACAATGGGGTCATAACGAATATAGAATATTACGGTCTCTGTGGGGGAGAGAAAAATACAAAGAAGTATAACGCACACAACAATGGTGAAACAATGTTTCTACAAGGTATTTACCAAAATAAAAAAATAAAAATTCTTGACTTTTTCTTGACCTTTTTTTCGTTTTCTTAATCGCTCCCTACTTACGTATAATCGGAAATTAAGAAAATATATATTTTTATTCAATGAAAAACCTATACCACGAGGTCAGTTAAGATGAAAACTGAAGCTGAACTTGAGTATAATCATTTATTTTAATTATTATTAATGCATGTAAAAGTTAATGCTCCAGACTTCATCCTGGTTGGGGAATGGCCACATTACTTTATTTAATATTTTTTAAAAAAATCACGCACACAAGAATGTAATTCTTAAGAAAAAAATTGAACAAACTTTAACCACAACTCAAAACAAATTTATATTTCCAAATATTCAATTTTATCAAATCTAAGTACCAAAAGCATAATTTCTTGACTTTTTCTTGACGTTCTTGACCTACCTGTTGATTTTTCTTGACTGGTACAGACCCTATTCTAGACGATCTCTATTTAAAGCTGTGAATAAAGACACAGAAGTTTGTGTGTCTGGAACTCATCATTAGCATAAGGGTTTACATTTTTCATAGCAAGGTACCAGCGACATACATCTGTAATATTATTTTCTTCCCCTATATTTCATTAACTAACTCGAGTTTTAAGATGGCATTGCTGCTGCGTGGAAGAACTTTAATGAGTATGTCATTAAATAAACAAAACTTTGTGTAAACAACGTCTGATGTGTAAACTGAACTTGGAATATAAAGGATATTAAGAGTTGGCAACACTAACAGATTTCAAAGGGTGGGAAGGACGAAAGGGCCCTTTTTTAAAGACCAGTGTTCAAGAAATAAGAACCTAGAAGATAGGAATCAGTTTTGTGGTTGTAAATCTCACTAAAACAGTCATCACATTATTCCGTTGTTAGGGAGTACAACCTCCATCCCCGTGTTTCATCCCTAACTCTCCAATTGTCGTATTATATCTCCTCCACTCTTTCATCTTGGCTTGATCTCTCACAACGGGGTTGTTCCATTCCTCTTCAATTTCTGCTTCGGTGGGGAAGAAAAGGAAAAAACACAAATTACATCTGGCCACGTGACCTCTGCTCAGGTTCTCCAACCACAATGTTTTAAAAATCACCAGGGTTTCATTTTCAGTCACGGTGAACAACATGCGATGACGACTAGAATCGATTAAGTGAACTTACACTTAAGTAATACTTAAGTGTACTTAGATAGTATGGTTCCCTGGAAGGATACTGTCACATAACGAGTTTTACAGTTGAACCTGGGTTATACCTATGTCAAGGTGAAGAGAAAAGTAATACGTATAACTGAGAAATACTTACACATACAATGCCATGTAACATTATTAAAATACTGTAATTGTATCTATTTTGAGAAACATGATATACGTAAAGAGCAGTGGCGTATACTGAGTCCAAGATCTGGGCTATCTCACTATGTCACGTGGTCCTAGGCTATGAATAGAAATAAGTTTACCAACTCATAGGAAATCAGGTTGCCAACTCATAGGAAATCAGGTTGCCAACTCATAGGAAATCAGGTTGCCAACTCATAGGAAATCACGTTGCCAACTCATAGGAAATCACGTTGCCAACTCATAGGAAATCACGTTGCCAACTCATAAGAAATCACGTTGCCCACTCCAGAATCAGCATCAGCATCGCACTGAAATGAATAATTATATTTACAATTTCTGATCGATTTTTCTGCTGCATTTTATTCTCTAAACTTAAGGCTTCGCAGATAGCCTGGCTAGCGTAGATATACGCTCCTGGTAAAGAGGTTATTTCTGTGGTGAATTAACGAATCTAAAAGTTTGATTCTTAAATACATTACATTTGCCACTTTATTAGTGAACAATTTGATACTGAAATACTACAGTAGACACTATAGTTTTACTACGCAATTTGAAAAAATCGTCTAAAATAGCAATTCTTTTACTATTGACTGTGCAATGTGTGATATAAGCGATGCCTAAATCTGTAGCTCTTTCAGTTTTAATTTTATGTGTATTAGCATCCATTTCCTGTGTACATTTTATTTTCTGGTCAAGAGTGTAACTTTTCCTCTTTTGTTGTCAATGGCCGACCAGTAGCAACTGAAAAGTGTCACTTCACAGTATGAAAATTAATAAGTATAACACTGAATTACGTATAAATGCATTACGTACAAAAAAAAGGTTCAATAAACAGGTTTTAAAATTACATATTGCCGGGACCCACAGTAATAAAAAAAGAATTACGCAGAATTGAGTTACGCATAAAGCAGTCTCAACGGTATTATATTATTGTTAAATGTTAAATTAGCGTCAGATTTGCAATGTTCTGCCTTTAATACATAACAGTCTGTCTGTTAATTTCCATGTCAGTGCATTTACCTGTGGAATTTCCGTCTCATCACCTATGAGTTGTGAGACTCATATCTGCACCGACAGATATTCCACGATATACAGCGCGTCACCTCACAAACTTACACAGTATATATGGACGTTTGGAAGGGGGAGGGGCAAATGGGGCCACGGCCCTGCCCTGGAAAATGAAGGTCCGTCTAAAAAGTATATATTTCAAACATAATTTCATTTCAGTCACAGTAATTTATGTCAATTATTATAAGTGTGTTGAAGGAACATGATAATTTCAGACTAAAGCAGTATTTTTTTGAGGGGGCATCACTATTATGGGGGAAAATATCCGCCCTTTGCCCCCCCTTCCTCTGGAAAAAATCCTGTGGACGTCCATGACAGTATACCGATGTCATTATGGCAAAAAAAACTTTCTTAATAGTAATAGGGCCTTCACGATGGCGTAGTGGTGATGTCGTCGCCTTGTAATCAAGGGTTCGCGGGTTTGATAACCCGGTGGGGGCACATGGTGGTTCAGTTCCCACTTTAAATTGTAGTTCCAGTCCCATTTAGCCTCTCGGTGTTTAAAGTGGACTTAAGCAAAAACTCAAACTTTATTGACAACGTTGATCTATGGAGATTCTTCCGACTATTCCTCGAAAAACGTAAATTTTATCCTAAGTAAGTATGAATCCACAGTCTCACGATTTCAACTAATGTGCACTGAAATTAAAATTACTGTAAACAAAATATATGACATATGTAAATAACAGGGTATATATTCGCTTCGTACGTCTGAAGAGATCTCAGAGTAATGTAAACGTGGATTGGATAAGTTTTTCAATATCATACCGAAGTCTCGAACGAGACACATTTTACATGGGATTCTCTCGTTCTCGGTTTCGTCTCGACAAGTCTCGAAGCGCCTGGTCTCGTTCTCGAGACCCTCACTAGCGATATTCATACGACCCAATGGAACACGTATATTGCAATCAATGAATTTGGTTCCATTTCCAGCAAGATGGCTACCCTGCTTACTTAGCGGATAAGGGCAACGGAAGTCCCCATCTTGAAAGGTGGAACATAAGCCCGGGGTGAGAAAATGTGGCGAGAAAAGCTGTTGAAGAAGACAGAGTTCAAAATTTATGTTTCCAATTATATGCTTTTCCTTTTCCATTTGCCTGTGGTAGGGACAATTCCCCCTTCTTTTTTTTTTCTTCCTCCGAGAAGGGTCCAGCCTATCCTAACAATTTTAACGAAGACGTGAAGAATCGTGATACGGCGTTTCCTTTGTCTAAAATGCTGATGCTGTATCAGCCTCGAGGGGGAGAGTGGGGGTGGGGAAGGCGAAAGAGATGTTGGTCGTTCCTTAGGGGATGACAAAAAGGGGAATGCGTACTGAGGGTGACGAAAGATGGCGACACCTTCGTTCCACATATGTCTGCTGCTGCACGATGCTGCTTCTCCCCATATTCTTCTAGATCTTCTGAATATTGCCCGATTCAGTTTACGAGCTGGACGATATAACTACTTGAATGACTTTACGGGGGTGTCATATGTCAACCTTATGAAGAAATCTTTGTAACGGCTATATCCAACGAAGCTTTTCATTATTTCAAAAACTCTCAGCTTTTCGCCAGTTATTGATATTGGCACGTTGCTCACGTTATTAGGCTGGCCGTGAGTGTCATGACTCGTGAAGTAAAAACCAGTCATGAAAATTTTGAATTTTCATGTTTAATGTAAAAAGGAAAACCCTTATTATTTTTAATCCAACAGAATAACAATAGTAAAAACAACGAGTCACTTCGAAAAATATTGCAGAACCATATCAAATTTCATGTAATCTTATTCTAAGACTTAATCCAAAGAATAAATGGCCCTGCGAGTTTTCAAAATTCCAAAAATTAGATATTTGTGAGAGGTTACTAATGCAAACTTCCTGACTGTTAGGAATGGCTCCTTTGGAAGGCACCAAAACCTCAACCTCCATTCTACGTAGTACACCCAGACTGTATTTTGCCGACTAACGAGGCTCTGGCTTCTGAACTCACAGCCAGTATAATCCTCTGTGGAACTGGTGCGCTCTATATTTGCACTTGTGATTGTCCCATCATCACTTTCATCATATCATTACTCATCCTCATCTGCGCGATTAACAAAAATCGGCAGAAGAGTGAAGTAAAATCAATGAAATTAGTATCAATCCCTCTCAACTTCCAAAGAGACAGTAGAATTCTCCCCAAGGATAAAAATAATAATAAAATCATTATTATTGACCACATTTAACTGGTAATAAAAATATTAGTTCATTTATTATTATTGTTTGTAACGATGATCACCACTATAATTTTTCTACCATGTTATTTTATATCAACGGACTGAATATCGAGTTCGTAGGTTTTGTACAGGTGTGATTATACTCTAGCAGGTATCACTGCCTTCGTCGATTACGTTGTCTGGCCGTCGTAGCATTCTACAGATTTTCTCGATTTGCGATATAGAAATAAATGTCAGTGGCAACCATGAATGTGTTAAGCGTGGTTACATTATTATAGCATTAAAATTGTATTTGCCTGTTTCGCAAAGAGACCTCAATAATAAAAACGTTAAGGAAATATTTTGTTCTTGCTGACCTCTGCCCACTGTGCGGGCTTGTCGGTGTTGCCCGATGACAACAGACACTACAGCCTGTACGTGCTAGAGGGCATAGTGTACTTTCGTCAACTCTCGTGTTAATTCTGGTCAACTGTTAATGACGCTGCTCTTCGCACTACAAACCATGTGAACATCCTTGCAACCCATATGCTCGGTTTCTTATTGGTCTTACTGTAATACTTAATCAATCATTAATGTGAAAATAAGCTGCCTTAAGAAACCCCATGGCAGATCCAC
Organism: Lepisma saccharinum; assembly: GCF_977018435.1. Classification (NCBI taxonomy): domain Eukaryota; kingdom Metazoa; phylum Arthropoda; class Insecta; order Zygentoma; family Lepismatidae; genus Lepisma; species Lepisma saccharinum. Next base: position 77,687,138 of record NC_139229.1, on the reverse strand, counting down.
AAGAAGCCACGCCTTAAAATATTCCGACAAGAGCCGAAGCACTCTGTTTAAAAGCACGGATGGACTTTAGGCAATGCATCGTCCGATTCCAGTTAATTATTTCTGGAACTGCGACACTGCTGCAGTCTCCGCAACGGTATAGGGTGGAATGGGAAGAGGAAAGAACATTATTTAAAAAGTTCCCGCTCTTCTTCTTTTTCTGCGGCGGCCAAACGGCCTGGGATCAAAAGAGACGTCACCCACCAGAGATGAACTGTCGCTTGTGGCTGCGGGAGCTCGCTGCACCAGGGCGATCAGTTGCAAAAGTCTGGACAAAGCAATCACCAAATGGAATCATTTCTTCTCAGCGGGAGATGTTGCAAACTCAAGGCTCCAAAAAAGTGTACTAACTCCAAGGAACATACCCATGAGTGAGGAGGGGGAGAATTTGATGCAGTGTCTCGCAATAGCCAAAATTGCAAGTGCGTTGATTTTTCTAATTTCTTCGTTGATTAGAATCCACTTTAAGCACAAAAAGGCTAATCGGAACTGGACCTAGTGTGATCCAAACACTGTACAATGTGCCTCTGCCGGGTATCGAAAACGGCACCCCTTTATTAGAAGGCGAAGCTAGGCCATTGAGGAGGGTCCGGTGATATTTTCGTGGCGCTTCCTGGTAACTACTTGATATACAGGCAAATTTAAATATAATTTTTATTAAGAACCACCCTTAATTTTCACCACAAAGGCTTGAGACCTTGAACAAATGCAAATCAATGAGAGCAGAAAAAGAAGTAATGCACGGCAAGGGTGTCAGCGTATTTCACATTCTTTTGTGCAAATCTCCGTCATCTTCCAGAGCGCAGCATGGGATTGGAAAAATGTGGAGTAACGCATTGTAACTCTGTTGAACGCTGTACCTCCCACGGTATCTAATAAACCATATACTCGGTCCCATATAGCTATCTCTGGAGCAAGGTCGCGCATAGCGGCAGAGAAGGGGAGGAATCGAGTGGGTAGAGCGAAGCAATACAAGCTGCTGGGAAGGCTGGTAACTGCACTCGCTTTCCACCCCTCCACGCAATCCCGTTTTCCTCGCGTGTTCATTGGTGGAGCCGTCTCTCGTCATTACTTGCCCAGACACTTGTTTTCGTTCTCCTGCTCCTGAGATAACGGGGACAGAGTGTATGTGTAGCATAACAAAGATGCAAGGCTCATTTGGGATGGAATTCTGGCTACAGAATCATTCAGTTATTTTTGGCTGTTCATCGAGGAGAGAAGTCTGGTGCAAATCTGCACTGGGCAGTTGCAAGCATGAAGTTTGCACTAGTAACAACTTCCTGCGACGGGGAGAGAGTTTTTCCATGTACAGGCACTGCCAGCAACACCATTGACTTTCAACGGGATTGTTACAACCCATAAATGTCCGTGTCTGTACAATGCTCTAGTCAAGGACAACCGGAAGATATTCACCACGGACAGCAGCATTGAAAAAACATTTGGTGATGCAGTGCTTAAGAAAATAATAAAGTTTTTCTATTGGGCAAACTCTATATGGTGATTCTCTGTATACAAATTGCACCTAAAACTAGAAATTTCATAAAATTACTATCAATTAATTATAATTATTAATGTACTATAACACCTGAAACTACTAAAATTAAGTTTATAAAGTCTCTTTTTTTTAGCACCTAAGAATTAGTTCTCTAGTAATAAGTAACTTGCAAGTAACGATGGATCAAGGGTGAGATAAGCCATTTGCAAGAGCCGGTGGATGAAAATGAGTTAAGCCATTTGCAGTCTATTGCATTGGAAAGAACCGTGGACGTCACCAGTTTATAAAGGAATCGATGACATCACCAGAAGTTCCGAGTACAGCCTCTTCTTCTATTTGGGCGCATCCAGGAACACGCTAAAGGCTGGGAATTGCGGCTCCTCTTCCCAACCGTCGAAAGCACCTGACACCCGATGGAGTAGTTGTTCCTCCTCAATATTGATCGTTACGGCTAATTTTTGGCAACTGCACAAACCGACGGCTTTTACAACGTGGCATTTAGCGACGTGTACGAGACTAAAGGGCAGTTTCCTTTGTGTAGGTTTGAATAAGAGACACCTTCGTTGCTGTAGACATGATGTCATCATTGTTTCACTTTTCACTGCGGATTTTCCTGTGACAAGATGACCACTCATCGAATTCGGAGTACATACATACAAACATTAAATTAGTGCTTCTCGTTTATTATCTACTAGCTGACTACCCGGCGTTGCCCGGGTATTTATTTATCCCAATCTTCTATTAGACACGAAAATAATGAATTTTAACTATGGTGTAAAATGTAACTAATTTTATTTACAGGTATTTAAAAGTATAAGTACAGTATACAAATTATAAAATCAAATCGTTTACAAATTCACTATAATATTAATTTAACTAAAAATAAATTGAACGGCATCTGGAGTGTCACTATTCATCTTAGCGACCCCGAATACTATGGATTCCACACTAATATCGGTCGTTTTCGATTATTTTTACATGTCACCCCTCCCCCCCCACCCTAGGGGTGCCAGGCGTGTCTTACCCGCACAGTATTCCTTTCCAGATTGTAAGTCTTATGTGTACCAAGTTTGGTTGACATTTCTCCAGGCGTTCGAGAGTTATGCCGGAACAAACATACATACATCCATTTTCATATACGAAGAAGAAGATAATATTTTGGTCATACGAACATGAGATGTGCTACTATGGAAGAATTAGTCTGTATATACAGAAACCATACACTATAGTGGAACCACAGGCAAAAAAGCCTGCACAGACCAGCGACTCCTGTGCACCGTACTACAGCGAGGCGGGGAGGGGCAGGGTGAACCATTCTAGCTTATGGTTCGAGCTGAACGGATCGATGGTAGGATGCGCGAAAGATTTTAACCGAAGGTTCTTTTGATTGTGGTCGCTCTATACAACTAGTTCCAAGACTAGTTTAAATCCATTCTTGGGTTTCTCCGATGGCGTTGGTAACGTCTTCGCCTTGTAATCAAGGAGTCCTGGGTTCGGTATCACTGTTTGGATATAACTAGTTACAAGTAACAGTTTGGTCCCGGGTTCGAATCCTGTCCTACGTGTTCTTTTTGCGTGTCCTTTCATATTTCATCATCCATTCTCATCTTCGCAATTAGCCACAAGGGGCAGAAAAGCGGAGTAAAAAAAGTAAATCACATTGCGGTCACGATCCCACTTTAAACTGTAGGTCCAGTGTTGATTAGCTTTTCTGTGAACAAGGTGGACTTCAAAAACCAACTCTTAATCCATTCTTGATTGTGGGTCCCGGGTTCGAATCCCGGTCGGGCTTGGTTGTTTGTGAATGTCCATTCATCAATTTCATCATTTCATCACTCATCCCCATCTTCGCAAATTAGCCAAGAGGCCCAAGACGCGAAGTAAAATAAACTAAATCAATCAATCAATCAATCATTCTTGATTGTGGAGCAATGTTAGAACCGTGCTGATCTGAAAGATTCCTCCACTCGCTAAACAAGTGCTCAGGTTGAAACACTGCATCGCACTCCATCACCCCCTCATTCCACTCTTAGAAATCAATTCAGTGAAAGAGCCGCCTAGGACTACCCCTCCTCCCAACGTTCTTTCCCTTGAGTGTTACATCTGAAGGACTCTCCCAGACAGGTGAGGCAAGACAGTGAAACACCCAATCCGGAAAACATACACAATCAATCGATGCGATGCGACGCGAAATCGCTTGACAAATGGAATTCAATTGGGCGTCAGATGCAGTGATAGTCTAGCTATCAGTGACAAGGCTGTCAGTTTGGTTCTTCTTCGTCAAACTCTCCCTTTTCCTCTTTCAAAGAGGAGGAGGGAATTGGTTAGATTTCAATTCATTGTTTGAGACGTTGATCCATCTCTAATCTTCAAAGACACCCCCTACACGTGTCCTGAAAACATGATTCAGGAGCAGTGAGTACAGCAATTGCAAGTACGTGTGTCTACCAATTTCGGTTTCATTTGTACAAGGTAAGGGCTTGAATTTTCATCAGAAATTGCAAAAGGAAGATGATTCAATGAGACTTCTGGTTTGGGTTCTGTCTTAGAGACTTGTTCTGTATCCGTCCCCAGAAGGTTGTTTATTGTGGATTGTGCTACGTACAGCTGTGATAACACCAACGGTCCACCGTGTCCAGTGTTGAAGGGGGCCATGCGCGTACAAATATTTTGTCACCTCATTTATTGAACGACCCTCGTATATTAGACTAATGGTAAATACAGCAAAACAATTGGCTAATCGCGAAGATGAGAATGAGTGTATGAAAGGACACTTACAAAGAACATCCATGCCGAGGCCGAGATTTGAGCCCGGGACATCTGACGTCGTAGTACGCTGTGATAACCACTCTGCCACTGACGTCTGCTGAAACAATTGGACCTTGAAGTGTAAGATGTGTAGAATGGAGAATATTCGGAACTTCCGAGAGTGAATATTACTCTAATTTCCTGAAGATCTCGAAATCTTCGCCCAAACTCACCATGCTGTCAACCCGAAAGCCCTCCAATCTAGTCAATAAAATATTGAGCAGAATTTCGTGGCGGAGTGGTCAGCACAGTGACATTGGTCTCGGGTTCGAATCTCGGCCTGTGCATTGGTGTTCTTTGTGAATATCGATTCATCAATTTCATCATGTCGTCACTCATCCTCATCTTCGCAATTAGAAAAATGGCAGAAAACTGAAGTAAAATAAAGCGAATCGATAAAGTATTGTGTCCAACATACGGGATATCATATTCTTTGAAACCCCTTCTATTCTACACTTGGCTGGAACTTCTAGCTTTACATATAGATGTATATGTCTAATCTTACTCGCATTTCTAACCCTTGGGTTAATGGTGGCGATGATGAGTAATGAGTAGACCTCTGATTTTAGGTTTTTAACCTACTTTTTTTCCTTTTACAGGTATGTAAGAAATAATGAGTTATTTCAGCGTTTCATTAAAAAACGCAACAACTCATGAAGTTTTATAGTGCCTAAAACACCTATTTTGCTTGTTAGAACCTATTTTAGGTTTATGCGCCTAAATCAAGCATTTTTTAGGTTTTTATATATCTTTAAAGGTTTTAAAGGGTTTGTATGTCACACAGAGGCATTTGTTTTGTTTGGTCACGAAACAATCCAATGACGAACGTGTTTGAAACGTACAAACGTACTCTCTGTCGATTTCCTTTCCTCCAAGTCCATCGTGATTTTTCAAAGCTCTAAATAAAGCACTGTTACCTGTACAATCCAAAGTGCTCTGATCTGTGTGGTCTTGCTCACTCTCGCGTCACTTTGATGCTTTGTGGCATTCACGCCTTGCAAACTAACATTTCAGCATTGAAGTTGGCACCACTAACTATGTTTTTGTTGAAAGATTATTTTCAGCATATAAGATGATCCTCACAGACAAAATTGACTGTGGATAACATGAAAAACTATTTTTGTCTAGCTCTACGGCGCAGTGGATTTTAATAACAAATTCCCAATGGCAAGTTCCGCCATCGCCGTAGGGTTAGGCAACGCACATAACGTTATGCAAGATAGTGCGTATTTCAGGATATAGGTGTCCCATTTTCATTGTCGGTCACTATACCTAATCAGCATTTTTCAGGAATTTTGAGGTATTTTAAGTTCTTTTGAACCTACTTCAACATTTTTCGAGCCTAACAAGATTTTTCGAACCTATTTTAGGATTTTTCGAGCCTATGTTAGGAACCTAAAAGCACACACTTTTTAGAACCTAAAAATTCGAGGTTTAGAAATGAGGGTGGGCAATGGAACGAACACAATAAAATCGTTCATGTCTTGATAAGCATTTGAACCAATGAGGTTTAATGTTAATTCTAAATCATTTGAGGGCCTCCTTGATGGCGTAGTGGTAACGTCGTCGTCTTGTTAAATATCTGACCACTTTACTACGGAGGCTGGCAACACCTATAGATGTAGGCTAAATTATTGTCTGTAACAAGTAATAAAAGGTTGATCTGGTAAAGAAAAAGAAGGAATATAGACTTCTTCCTCACATGAACTTTGGAGGAAAGGCAGGATTCACAACTTCACTACGTGAACGTCTTCTTCACGCCCATATGGAGTTTTATAAATACGATTCCATTCTCCTCCCGTCTCCCACTTGCCAGCAAAGGATGGTGTTGCATCCAGACGATCCAAGCCAGTCAAATAGGGCAGCTGCCGGCATACACGATGTCATAGAAACCGGTTGTAAATCATTTCTGGGTGCTGGTTTTCTTGGTAATTATCGTGGCTTTGCAAGGGAAGCTAAAGAAAACAAAAAGAGGGCAAGAAGGAGATGGAAGGCGACCACAAGACGACTCTTGCCTTCATGTGAGCTTCTGAAGAAGCCGTTCTTCCTTCTCCTTGGATACGGTTTACTCTTCGACGTATCCTGTTCGTTTTCGCACATGCTCGCATTAGCTTCTTAGGAGGGCAACCGTTTTAGGAACAGACCTCCGTGGCGGAGTGGTTAGCACATTGCGCTACAACGCCAGGAGTCCGAGTTCGAATCCCTGCCTGGGCTTGGATGTTCTTTGTGCGTAACCTTTCATCAATTTCATCATATCATCACTTGTTGATAACAGTTTTTTCAAAACTTGGTTGTATTTTCACAGTAGTACTGAGTTCAAGCTGAAAAATGTTCTGACTTACCAGAAGAGGTACCAATTGTGAATGTTGATTTATACCACAAAATAACTAAAGTCCGCCCGGCCAAAGAATGAACTTCAGGAAACCCAGACTTTCCGCCTCCAGTTCAAGGGGAAAAAAGCGGTATTGCTAACGGTTGCTACACGCCTGATTTTTGTCTAGTACCAGGACAGCTTTTGCTGTCCACATTGCCCCTTCGCTCGCATTTCCGGGAGAGGCAGGGAATCAGAGACCCATTCGCTTGCGACGTGGCGGCAACCATTAGGCTTTGCCGTGCCTGGCTTTCTTGAGGGTGCCACCTGTTTTGAAAACGACCCAAAACGAAAAATTTGGCAACGCAGAATACCACGAGATTCCCTCACCACGGCAACTGGACAAAGCCGATTGTTTCAGCTGTTCGTGTGACCCTCCATAGCTTTCGACAGAAAAGACAAAAATAGAATTTCCAAGTCCATTCTTTGGCCGGAACCACTGTAAGCAGTCACATTTGAACACCCCTCGTATAAGTTAATTTGCAAACCACACTTCGGGAAGCGAGCTGCAAGAATCATTCGAATCGTTCTTTTGAACCAACGAGCGGTTCTCGTTAATGAATCAATCCCTTCCACCGAATCTACCGGATCGCAGAAACTGATGCCAGCCAGATCGACTCGAAATCAACCACCACACATCCCTATTGGAACGTACTTCGGCGTGAAATCTGGCAACATGGCATTCTGCCAGTTACATCTCCTCCCTCGCCATCTTCCCTTCCTTCCCTTTCTTCGGAAAGGGCGGGGGAAAACCCTAGAAAAATCTCCCGACGTTCTGAACCTCAAATGAATATTGGTGCAGTCTCCTGACCCTTTCCCCCCTATTCCCATTCGAATGCACCTCACTTTATTTCGCACGAGGGGGTGTTCCATGGAAATATGTCCCGAAGAAAGGAAAGAGAAAACGTCAAGGAGGGGAAAGGGGAGGGTTACCGTAATGTTTCTTTTACGAATTCTTTTGGAATCCGACTGTATTTGGAAGAGCAAACAGTGAAACATGTGAATAAACAAGCCTTTGGCAGAGCCAGAAAACTACAATATTTGACAACGAAAGAGAAAGAAAAGTGAGTTGTTCCTCAATATTTATTCACGGCAGACAAACCAAATCTTACAATGGGAGGCTGCAACCTTCAAATTCTTCCTGGTTCGTTTTTTTTTGTTTTGTTTTGTTTGGACACTGAAAAATTCCTACCCTCTGCTGCCTGAGGGCTTCTGTCTGAACGGGGGGAGAGGACAAAAACGCATAAAAAACACACACACGGAAGATATAATATTGTGACTTACAAGACAATTCCTGGTGGGTTGGCGAGATTTCGGGTTTGAGTCACGTCCTGGGCATGTTTGCTTCCTGCCTCAATTTCACCCTCATCGCCTTGATTAGACTAATAAGTATGAAGAGCGACGCATATACAGCGTGTTCGTAAAATAACTCCGGAGTTCCGAACACGAGAATATTATATTTGTTTCAGCGTACAATGGTGTTTACGCATAATCGTGAAGCGACAGTAAGCATGTCTTACTTCACATATTCGCCACCAGATAGCAGCAACGTCACATTGCTGTACAGGCTAAGCTGTTCATAGAAGATAAGCAAACTATTCCCGGGAAAATGAATAGCCAAAGCAGGTCCTTGACCACGACGATATCCCGATTTGCCGCCATTAGATAATTTCTCCCTTGAGTCTACGTAAAAGTCATTGTGTATCAATAAATAGTCCAGTCACTTAGCACAAAAGAATAACGACAAGCATAGGAAATCCTATAGATACGTGGGCCGAAATGGAGTATCGGTTTGATTAAAACTCTGAACATTGCACTTCCACTTCCACTTCCATACATACACGTATGATTGAATTCACAACTTCGCAATTTTTCTTCGGACACCCTGTACCAGAGAAAATTATATATTATATAAAATATTATATAAAGTACCCTACTATGAAGAGTATCTAGTGGAGTTGCAATGCCTGGACTTGAATTTCTATTCGTGTGCAGCTAACCCTATTACAACTTACTCTTCTTTGTAATGACTGCCATAATACAGATGTTATTGAAGGGAATGCTGCTAAGTTTAACAAAGTGTACGGATATTATCGATAAAAGCTTTCTTCTTCATCTAAGCAGTGTTTATAATCACATCTACACAAACTCATAAACGACAACCGAGAAAGCAAATAGGGTATAAAACGTAGAAAAAGGCAACAGGACATCGTGAAAGTAGTTAGGAAACAGGATTCGCATCTGAAAATTAAATACAGAGGGGGAGAAAAGTACACAGAGGATTTGTACATTTTATGCAGAAGCTTCCAATTACAGCGAGCTACCTCCTCTTCTTGCAAGACCAATATTTACCTGCCCCAAACCAATTTGTTAACATTGTTTTACAAAATCAAAGTGAATTCCAGTTACGGGTTTTTCTTTTTCTCCTACAGAAGGAAAAAAAAATGACTGGAATTGAAATGTGGACAAGAGTCCAGGAAAGCCTATTTCCGGTTAACCAGGAAGTTAGCCCGGAGCTATTTCGATGAGAACGGTAATCTGCGGTCCAAGAACTCCGGATGACTTTTGCAATGTTTTCCCAGGCAAGATGACATTATTTGTTCTATATTTTTCCCATCCGCGATGGAAGAAGGGGAAAAAATGCTTTTGGGGTTTTCTTTAAAAATATTTACCGGAAGATGCGTACCGCAAGCTGATGGTTGCGGAGATAGAATTTCTATTTTTAAATCCTCTGTTCCTCCGGGAGAAAAAAAAATAGGAGAATATTCTGAATTTGGCAAAAATTACTTCGGTTGTAGAAAGATATTAATGCACTGTGAAGTATAAGTAAACAATGACTGATTCATTTTTGTGCAAAAAAAAATATAACCGTGTAGATTTGTATTAGGTATTGTTCATTGTACCGATCTGACAGGAGAATGACTGAATTAAACAAGAAAACAAGCAAAAAATATCCCTCTTTCTGGACAAGGATTTGAACCGACGACCCTTAGCTTCGAAGCTGAATGATGCCAGTGGTGAGATACACAAAGAACTAAAGCCCGAATCACACGGAACTGGATTTCCAGTAGGAATGCCCTAGTTAGCGCTGGACTGGCTGGAAATGATGGCTGTCGGGCTGGCTGTTAGACTGGTTTTGACCGACTGGACCGTGTTTTAATTGCAACTGGCTTCTCTGCTACGTTCTGTGATAACAGCCAATCAGAGCGAAAGTTTGGTCACATGCAGTGAGTTTTGCAAGGAAAATAATAGTATGTGGTCTGTGGTTTTCGAGTGTTGGTTATTTTTTTCGCTGCTCGATGAAAGAAAAAGAGATGAGATGCGTTTGTGTTCATTAATATTTAGGAATTTATTTAAAGCGATTAGATTTGCACACGACAAATGTGATAGCCGATAATGCAAATCTTCATTATTACCAGTGTATTAAATGTTTGACATATTCAGTTGAACTTTTTATATTTTTATGAATGAATCACGCGAATCTCATGTTACATACAAGAATTCATTAAAAAGCTTGTTGGGTACCTTCATGACCATATTTTGTTTCGAGCCAATTTCTAGCTGCTTTTAGCAGCAGCAGCATTCTCTACCTTCTACCTCTCGTTGATCGTCTATATTTTTGGCTTGTCTGTTCTGCGCAATGCCTTTTGGAAACGAAAGGTATTTACATATCGAGCTGCGGTAGCTCAGTTGTTTCCGACCTTGGTTAGCACAGCGCGCTACGACGCCAGGGGTCCCGGGTTCGAATCCCGGGTAAGACATGGATATTTGTGTGTCCAAATGAGAAAAACTGAAAATTTAGAAAACCCTAGACCAGAAAAAAAAAAGTGAAAAACGGGGAATACTACCACCCCCAAAAAAGATCGTTAGGGCGTTTGACTACCATGCGAGAGACACGGGTTCGTTATCCGGTAGGGGAAACCGGGATTTTTTTTTTACCCGTTCAAACGGCTCTGGCGCCCACCCAGCGTCGTATAAAGTAGAGGAAACTCTAGGGAGTAAAAGCGGCCAGAGGCGTGGAGCTGATCACATCACCCCCATATTCGGCAGTGAGCAGGAAAGTGTAGGGCCATAAATCCACATCCCCATATACGCCTTCATGGCGTGGTGAAAAGCACAACGGAGAACTTTACTTTATGTAGACAAGTACGGCAACGAGTATCGGGTGAGGCGAAAACTAGTAGATTAGCAAGGACGACATAACTAGTTCAAGTCCAACTCGAAAATCCAGCAGGCAATCTAGCCCCGTGTGATTAAGGCATTACTCAAGTCGCTCCCTGCAAGCACGTACTGATCTACCTTGTTACACGAAGCCCGTAAAAAAGTGACAAAGTCAGGTCGTGCAGCAAATTAAGTTTTCTCCTTGAGCCAGGCCCGTACACCTACAAGGGCAACGCCGGCAACATCTAGGAGAAAAATGAGAGCACCATGGCTACACATTGGCAGTAATTAGATTCAGCCGTATCCAGCATTCTGGAGAGTCCAGACCTCCAGCCATTTCTTTCCTCTTTACATCTCCCACTGCCAGAGAAGAGAAAAGGAGAAGAAGTTTAAAAAGTAAAGAGAAGGAAGATGAAGGGGGGGGGGGGCAAAGAGGCTGTATGGATTAAAGCTCCGCATGTCATGCCTCTCGCCCGCCCCTGACTTCTACTTGGTGCCCCCGAAGGAAGGATTTAATCACAGCCATTTCCTTGTATTACGCTTTTATGTCGAGCCGTAACATTAGTCAGGCCCGCGCCATGATGTGACGTCTGGGAGGGCCCAGCCCTGGAGGAGCCATATTGTCTACCGACGCCGTTTCCGCGCTCGAAACAGGTTGGTCGCTCGAGGCGCCGCTAAAGAGCTTCTGCGGTTCTGGGTTGATCGCGACTAGGCCTTCTTGTACACAAGGCCTGATCAGAGATTATTTGTTTACATGCTACGTCATCAGTGGTAGGTCATTGAACACATCCAAGGGTCTCCGCAGGATTTTTTCCTCAGGGAAGAAAATTTTCATAAAGCATCCCCCAGTAGGATAATTTGCACAGGCAGGGGTAAAAAAAAGTAAAAAAAAATTAGGCGCTAGCCCCTTTTTCTCAGAATCTAGCTTCTAATTAATTAATTTATTTATTTATTGCAAATACGGGCTAAGAAACCGGGACTCCAACAAAAATAACTAACTTGTTGATGAACAGATCTTTGTCTTTTTGTACTTTTTCACGATGCACAGACATCAAACAAGAGACTACTTAATCCTTCATGGCAACTCTCATACAAGTTTTCACGCAACAAGTTCACCATTGAGATTATAATGAAGATTTTCCTGATATCTCAGGAGGAATTGGCCCCACTGGTCCCTTCACGGCGCCTTGATCAGAACACGACATCATCATTACAACAGCGGTTGTGTGTATTTACACTTTCCCCACACACGCTACACGTTCTAATCGACATTTCTCCTTTATAAAGCGCAAGAAGAAAACTTTTTGAAGAGACGATTGAAGAAAAGTCACACAGCACAGTGTAGCGCCCTTTACCTCGGAAACTAACAAGAGAGGTATGCAACCCACAGTGAACACAGACAGACGGGATTGCCTACCATGAAAGGATGTAGCGACTAAAACTTGTGCGCGTCACTGGATGCTGAACTGCAATCACATTTGGTGCAGGTTTATTGTTTAGGAACGATATCAGTTATCATTAAGACAATATTAGTAATACTTACAGACCGCGTTAGTTACATTGACGATCTCAGTACTGACCTGTAAAATAAAGAAACATATTTAAGTGAAATGTAGATACTTCAACAAGAGTAAATTAAGCTATAATTATGTACACAACATGTCGAATAAATAAGCTAGGGTTTCAATATTTGACAACAACTGTGAGAAACAGCGCTGGGGAATAATCATGCAGAGAGATGCACTTTTAAGGCTCGGCTGGAAATTTGCCGTTGGCAGCAAAGTAGTTTCGAATTTTTTCTCGGTAACTAAATTCCAACCGATACTTCCTGATGCCGATACATCGGCATCGGTTCAGTCCTAATTACCTGGCATTTTGAAGGGCTGCAGAACACAAAACTCTGAGGAAAAACCGACCACATTTCCTCAGTGTACACATGTACCTCGGTATGTAGGTGTTTAATCTAAGCGAGCTCGTTATGACGGACTTGAGCCGTTACACACTCATACACACACGCGCACGGAACATTTCCAAAAACCCTTCACGTTCTCCAGCGACAAGGATCTTCTCACGCACTTGAGAACTTGCGTTAGCAGACCATTTCCTGGAAAAGGGGAGAGTCCTTATTGTACTCTGGATCCTCCAGGCTTCCAGTGTCTGAATACCAACGACTTCCCTCCTCCCACTGGAAGATCTCCCCAACCCTTACTTCCCCACGTCCCACCCTCCCCGTGACGAAGTTAATTAAAGGAAAACATTATCTGGGACCTCGAATTGTGACAGTACCCGCACAACGTATGGGAGAACAAGACTCTACTTGAAGATGGCGGTTCGTTCCAGCGCTAAGCCGCCAGAGTGAGCCCAAGTCACGTGCTCGCGGATTCTCGCCCGGGTGGCGGGCGTACGAAATTATCTTTTCGAGCTTCCATGCTTTTTTATTTTCCTTCTTGTGAAAGTTTCTCCTTGATCCTTAACTTTCACGGTCTTCCTTCTTTTGGTTCTGGGCAGCCCGGAACTAACTTCTTTCAATAATAGAAGGGCGGTAAGTGCTCCGTGTTACTTTTTTTCCGGGAGCAGCACCATAAGCCCTTCGGTTCAATTAATTTACAAGTGCTTTGTACAGTCACGAACAGAAGTGAGTTGACTATAAAGCTACAAGGAAATCTAGACATGGAATTTAATGCAACAAAACCCCTCAAAATTACGCCCTTGGTTAATTTTACTTCGCTTGGTTTATCGCGAAGAAGAGATTAAGTGATGATGATATGATGAAATTGATGAAGGAACAATCACAAAGCAACAACCATGCTCAGACTGGAATTCGAATCCGGGACCCCCGGCTGTGATAACCTCTCCACCACGGGGATTGGCTCACAATCAAACAAAAATCACAAAGGTTATACGAACTATAATTACCAAGGTTTCTTAGGTACAGGGTGCCTGTGAAGTGACCGCACTTTTAATTTGTAATTATGTTAATTTACGTCGCTTTTCTGTCACCGATGGCTAATAGCGACGGTGAAATCATTTGTTGATGTTTAATATTGTTGATTTTTGTCGTCGGAAAACAGACACGGTCTGACAACAATAGTAAACGCAATACTTATGTGTCACAGTACACCATTCTCCAAGTTTTTATTATTATTATTATTATTATTATTATTATTATTAGCGGTACCTCGTGGAACGCATGACGATTTTCGGCGTATCATGTTCTGTTGTTTGGTTGTTGGCAAATTGAACCAAGCCTAATCAGTGAGAAAAAAAAATCAAGAATTCTGATGCCATTTTCTTCGATGAGAGATCGACACCACCTGCAGTACTTCAAGCGTTTATCCTTATCAAGGTTTACAATTCCCTGATAGCGCAGTGGTAGCGTCGTCGCCTTGTTTGCCTTGTTATCAAGGGGTCCCGGGTTCGTTACCCGGTAGGCACCGGGTGGTTCGGATCCCACTTTAAACTGTACGTCCAGTCCCAGTCTGGTTTCTCGAAATCGACGCACTAGTGGTAAAACAGTTGCTTTGTGAGGTACAGCAGAAGCAGGGTATTTTTCTTGGAAAACCTCTTGCATACGACTGTAAGAATGAGTAGTAAAATACTCTTCAACAATGCGCACGTACTGCTCAAATGAATACGCCATGCTGAATCAACCGGGCACTCTATTGGTGAGCCCAACTTAAGAGTTCAGTATGGGGCTTATGGCAACAGCGTTGCCGCATGGTTCGCAGTACAAGAAAGCTCCAGCGCGCATTAATATATTAAAGCGCAACGACAGGGTAGCTCAGACGGGCTAAATATAGTATATTTATGCACAAAGAGGACTAAACTTGACGTTATTTGGTCGTCCCTAGCTGCCATGGGTCTATAATAAAAAAAAATAGATTTTTGCACTATGGTTTTATGTATCCTCTTGTTGCGACTTGCGAGTATGTGCAATTCAACGGCGGGAGTAGGAATCGGAGAAACTACCCAAATTATAAAGAGAAAATGTATTAAGTGGATAAGCGCATAATATTTATTATTATACACTATGCCCTATCTGATAACTTAATATTAACATATGTTTTCTTTGTATGAAGCAGACATTTTCCCCTCGTATTTTCGTCCTTTTAAAATTATAATTCCTGTAAATAAGAAAGTCCTAGAGGTTGCAAGATATGAAACGGAATGTAACATATTTTTTGTAATAACTATTCTTCTCGATAAATGTATATGTATAAAATAGAGAACCATATTTACTAGCCATGAGGAAAAGTATGATATCACGAAAAAAAACGAGTCGGGTATTAATAACAACTAGCTATAAAAAAGTGCAATAGCGTGGAATTATTATGTATTATTCTTTACCAGATTCACAAGAATAAAGCACTTAAATTGTGAAAATTCAAAGTGACGTAAACAAGTGCTGTGCAAATTTTAAGGCTTTTTTTAGTTCAGATATATTTTCTGTTATTGACGATCTTAGTTTCACAACACTGATGTTCCGACATAATTTCCGATGTTAAGATGAAATTAAACTTGCAATTTAATGTAATAGCATCACGTTCAGCATCAAATTCCCCATATATTTAAATGGGAGAACAATTGCCCATCAAAAGCGTGGGGTCACAACATGGGTGCTGGCACCTACAATAGTTTGCTTTGACCAGGAACATACAAGAATGCATGACTTGGTGGGAAGCTGTTCATTCTTGCAGCTGTTGGTCGAGATTAATGACGGTCCGTGGAGGAAGATTTGAAAATAACTGTTTACGAATATACTTTTCATACGTCTTGCTCTCTATTTTATCACAGTGTTTTTCTTTCCTTTATGTACAGAAAGGCAAATTGGGACTGGACCTACAGTTTAAAGTGGAATCCGAACCACTATGTGTCTCCAACGGGTATCAAACCCGGGACCCCTTGATTACGAGGCGACGACGTTACCACTGCGCCATCGGGGAGGCCTCTTTCACATTTTTCGGTGCACTGTCTCATTTGAAACGGAACAGTGTTCATTATAATACCGGCATACACCAAAGCACCCCGGTCGTCGCATTTTAATTAAGGGATTAGGGTTCCATACCCGGTGAAGGCATATAAAGGTTCGCATCTCACATAAAACCGTAAGTCCGTCCAGTTCCAATTAACATATCTGTGCAGAAAAGTGAATTTAAAACTAAATTAATCAATTATTAGAGGTGTGAAATAGATGAAGTTCTGTTGTATTTGTGTGAACAGTGATAACAGAAAGAAAGAGATATACATTGGAAATATTCAATCTAAAATGCTCTCGCTTTGTGTCCATCAGTTAACGTTATTGCCTTGCAAGCAACAAGTCCCGGATTAAATTTACTTACGTATGTCATAAATCTATTCCCTATTTATGCATTTGCGTCAAACTTTACTATCTGGAAAAGAACTGCTCGATCATTTTATGTTCTTTTAAGATAATGCTATCTAACTTTTTATAATAGTTAGTCAACCTTTGGGAAGAGCAAGTGAACCGGGGGTATTCCCGCTAGATCCGCCAATGCATACAATATGCCTGTTTTCAGAGAAGAATTCCCCAAAACGAGAAAGCACACACACAAATAATAAATTTTTTGACCTGGCCCCAAGACGGAAGCCTATTCACGAACTTTTGCCTGGCCATTCCCCACCCCCTTCCCTCTTCCCAACACGTGTTTGCAGCGAGTGGCAACAGGCGGACGGCTGTTATTTTTTACTCCCCAAATCGCGCTTAACATAAGAAAGGAAAGCTAATTTTTTGAATGTTCTGAATTGTAATAGAAGGTATAGACCATCAAAACCTTACATTTCCTCTCCTGTTTGCATATTTATTATTTTCTCTTCGCATGTTAACGACTTTTGTTTGTGACAGAATGGGGGTGGGGATCTCAAAAGTAAAAGCCCATAACAGCCCATACTGAACTCTTAACTTGGGCTATAGTGGCGAAGCGAGAGCGAAGAAAATTCAGGGTAGCCAGGGGCAGCCTAGGATTCTCTCAAAGAGTCCAATTTCGGTACAAAACCATGATTTATGATTTTTCACGTAAATGTATGGCCAATACTTAGGCAAGTGTTGTGTGCGTCTGGTGACAAAATTTCAACCTGCTAGTTTTGCCAGCTGCGGAGATATGATCCAAAAATGGCACTTTTTCACTCAACCCATAAATTCATCAAATTCTGCATTGGTTGCAAGTGACAGATTGACATGGCGTCAGTCATCAGACGTCTAATTGTGGCTCTCCGATAATTTCTTATATAGTTTTCTCACTCAAAAGTGCATTTCTGGAAAAAATTTAACGCTGCCTTCCGCCAGTTATTAATTTATTTAATTTTCTGTATGGAGTAAACTTATAATGTCAAGCATTGAAAAATATCTCAATGAATGAGGCTTTATAATGCAGCAAACCCGGTGTAAATATTTCTTACGGTTTTCGTTATATAAATTTTCAAATTTTGGGTTGCGCTACTTTTGAAACACACTGTACTTCACTTTCTGCCACTTCTGGCGTCGTAGCGCGCTGTGCTAACTTCTCAACGGAGGCCGCTGCGCTATTCACTATTATTTTCTTCTAACTGGGAGGGTAACTACCTCTGAGAGTCCAACCCATCTGAGAAAAAAAAACATACGT
Source organism: Lepisma saccharinum (assembly GCF_977018435.1). Classification (NCBI taxonomy): domain Eukaryota; kingdom Metazoa; phylum Arthropoda; class Insecta; order Zygentoma; family Lepismatidae; genus Lepisma; species Lepisma saccharinum. The sequence goes on along the minus strand of NC_139229.1, from coordinate 77,669,644 downwards.
TAATTCTCTACGATAAAAACTGCCTTCCCATGACAAGAGGTTTACAGCGTTACTATGATCGCCTCCAGATGATGACGTTTGGACTGAGCGCTGAGGCCTGAACCTCGAAGATGGTCTTGACCTACCGGCGTCTGAACATGAATTACATACTATATAATTCAAATATGTTATTGGAAAATTGTTGCGAAGTGATGTTTTCATATTCATACGAGATTTGATCACTTCGTTCCAAAAATATACAAAAAGTTACACTTATGTTCAATATGGTCAAAGAGCGCATCAGTAATATTTATAGTAATACTTAGTTTCACACTTTTTAACCGTTAAAAGGTGGTTGAGTTCTCTACATCAAAATTTAAATTTATCCAATTATTTTTATCCTCAAACTTTACATATTTGTTATTTAGTGAAAACTGAAGTCCAAACCTTCCATTATTTTCCCCACCGCCATCTAAACTTAAGAAGTACATCATATCGTGTGAAATGATCAATTTATTGGTGGCTTACATTGCACGTCGGGAAAAAGGGAGCTCTCAGACCGACGCGACAAGCGACAGGTTTCATTTTCAGAATCCAACTCAACCTTTCGTACCGAAGTCACACGATAAGCTGTACTGTTCCTTGGGTCTCTCTCGGACTGTGCCGTTTTCTAAATATTGTGCATCGTGTCGCCTCGGTCTGCTGGTGGTCATGCATGCGCAGTGAATGACTTTTTTTTTTAACAGATTAGAAGTGCCCGTGTCGCTTTGGTCAGAAAGCTCCCTAATCAGGCACGTAGCCACGAAAACATACAACCATCTGGGGCATTCCATGAGAAAGTGCCCCTGAACCTCAATTTTTCAAATTAAATGCAATGCTGTAGCTCTATCCTAACTTGTGGGTGAACAGTTAAAATTTGTCTTTTGGATAAAAATTCAAGTATTATTCATAATTAAGTTAGAAGATAGAGGGTATTTTACATATTGTTCGTTTATTTTAACTTTTTTATTAACTTGTGTTTCTATTGTGTCCCACCTGTGACACCAAAGGGCAATTAATTTCTCCTTTAACTGTTACATTTCCCCCTCAACTCCACTCGAATATTAAAAGGTCAATTACCGTCTCTCTTTGTCTTAAATAATTTTTCATTTCACAATTCACAAAAATTAACATCAATTTAACACAAAATTGTTCACTTATAGCTAAAATCTGGGAAAGTATTTTGAGGGTAGTTATGTTTAATCAACGGTGTTAAGTTTCATCTTTCATTGCACAGAAACTGTAATAAAAATGTTGCTTAACTATCATTAGAATAGTTACTATAATATAAAAAATGTAGTTCGCGTGTCCCACCTGTGAAGATAGAATATAATTACATTGTGTAGAGTGCTGGTTAATTTTATTTCCTTAGCAGGATTAAACATCTTGTATACAGGGTGGTCACACTACGATCAGGATAAAATTGAAGCATAATTCCCGATTTTCAAGGCGAACCAATCTACAAAAAATTGTTACTTCTACAAGAATTTCAAACTCAAATTTACGTAATCAACTTCAAGATATCTCTTATCTTGCAATAATCTTCCGCCTGTCAGATAGACACTAACAAAGTAAACGAATTGAGAGAATTCTATTTTATTTTCCAAGCAGCTTTATTTTCCTTCACAAAAAAAACAAAAGCTAAACTGTGAAGAACTTACCTCAGGGCATTATTAAGCATGTATAAATTGAATGGGAATTGGATTAATAAAAGTTGCATTCTTTCACGTCTACGGAGAAAAATTCACTAAGAATTTACTTATAATTCCTGGAGCCAATAATTCACGTATAATTCCCGGAATTCAAGAAATTCCCGCTGAGTAGTCTCCCTGCTATAATAAGTTGTAATATACCAAGGAATTCGACTTCAGGGTTTCAACCCCTTTAGTTTCTCGCTACAGATGGCGGTTGCTGATAAAGGAAGACCCCCCCCCCACACACACACACCCTCCACGAAATAAAATTCTGTCCTTAATTATCCGCAATGGTGCTTTCCCAATGCATTTTCCACGATTCGAATGGTCAATAATAATGAAACAGAAACGAAGTTCCAGATGAGCCATTAGGGTTTGTCCGACTAGAAGAGATTGTTTGATTTGGTATTCTAAGTCCACTTTATGCACAGTAAGGCTAATCGGGACTGGGCCTACAGTTAAAGTGGAATCCGAACCACTATGTGCCTCCACCGGATATCGAACACGGGACCCCTTGAGTTCAAGGCGGCGACGCTACCACTGCGCCATCAGGGAGGCCCTCCGACTAGAAGAGAGAGCTCATGACAATTGATCATATTAAATTCATGTATACTGCCGCCAAGATTTCTGGAATCTCGGAAAATATGCGAACTACAGGCTTCCCCATAACTTCACTGCTTCCATCCAAGGTTTCAAATAGATCTATAGGATCTCAACGATTGACCACGAACGTGCTTTCGATTCGGTAGACAACCTCTCAAAGGCTCCTTCAGAACTTCTACCCTAGCAACAGAAAAGACGCGAAATAGCTGAAATTATATGCAAATTAAATATCATGCCGCGAGAAACCCCTCATCTACGTCTTCGGGACGTGCATAAGGGTTATTACACCGTCCCCTGAGACCACAATCGCGAGTAAAGGGGAAGAGGAGGCAAACACAACACGCCTGTCGGCTTTTCTCCAAACCCTCAGTCGTGATGTATCTATCCGAGAGGACGGTGACAAGAGAATTGATGAGCAACCTGGCCTGGCGGATCATTATCCTTATGCATCCTTGATTGAGGATATCAGGCGGCTGCCGAGGTGGGAGAAGAATGCGCCAATCAAGCAGCTGTTTTGGGGCCCGTGTTTTCGAATTTCGTAATGGTTTCACCGTAATAATAGGGTGGTGCTCTTGGGGATGATCCTGATGTCTAGGAGGCTTTTGTTGGAAGGTTTCAGCTACGAATACACCCGATTACGTTGGGCGTTGGAGTAACCGTAGCACAAGCAGGGATGGGGGGGTCCAGACCACCCCCCTCCGAAAGTACTTACGTTAATTAATGAAAATATACTTGTTTAGCATTTATTGTTTAGTCGATTGTTATTTCCGCCGAACTTATTGGAAGGCAAGGATTATATTGGGATCATAACTTTGAACGACAGCACCAAAGAAGGTTTATGCACACTACTACTTATAATATGCATAAAATATGAATCAAAAACATTACTTTTCATCAACTGGCTCTAACATTCTTTTCTATTATTGGATACATATTCAATTCTGTATCTATTTAACATTACCTTTTCTTAATTTTGGCGATCTATACTACATTATAACACCATTAAGCCTTGTTTCCATGATAACCAAAAACTCAATATGCTGACCAAGCCAGAATTTATGTTATTATAAAACATAAACTAAACGTTACGTTTCAACCTTCTAGCAAGGTCTTCTACAGACTTCTTCAGGATTTTCACTTGTATTTGGTAGAGTTTGAAGAAGACCTTGCTAGAAGGTTGAAACTTAACGTTTAGTTTATGTTATATAATAAAATAAATTCTGCCTTGGTCGCATAGTGAGCTTTTGAGAAACTACATGAAAGTTAGATAATGAATACGTGCTGTTATATCTATTCTAATACCGTCTTTTTAATATTCATGTAATACATACACACATTAATTTACATATTCAATTAATTCAATATAATTATTTAATTTAAACAATTATTATTAGTATGAGACACGTGGCTACATCCCCCCCCCGAAATATATATTTTTAGATATGTGCCTGCCAGGAGGTACACTACGTAGAAATGCAAGCGAGATAATGCAGGCTCGAGCAGGACTCGAACCTGGGTCCCTGGCATATTGCACCGTTGATCTACCAACAAAGCTACCGAGCCGGCGCTTCATCCTGTAAGGGATTATCTCTCTCGGTCATCCCGCAATGGGATCGGTTGCCTTTGAAACGCTTGACTGGTTTGTATTTAGCGTCGCTTTTCTGCCACTTTTGGCTAATCGCGAAGATGAGGATGGCTGATGATACGATGAACGCGCGCTGTGATAACCGGCCCGCCACGGAGATCGGAAGGGGCTGGTATTGGCAGCAATGTGCAATTCACATGGATTCTCTGGCCAGGGGAACCATTTGTAACTCTGCTGGAGGTAGAAGCTAGAAGGGGCACTAACTTCACCAGTGCTGAGTCTTCCGCTTTGAAAACTGTTTACTCACAGTTCGGCCGTTGCAAAATTATTGAACCTGGCCCCCACACAGAGGAGGAGACCGAAGAAATATAGTGAAAGTTGGCAACACGAGCGGGTATAGATTGTATCAATAGAATTGCAATATGGGGTATTTTTGGCACGCAGCTCCGGTATGTCCCCCCGTTGGGGATCGGCCAAGCAAGCAAACAGCAGCGCCACCTTTCCCCTTGAAACAATATCCTCGCGGCCACGCTTTACGTGACCCTTCCAGGTAACTGGAGCCTCCAGTACGAATCACTCGTTGGGGAGCTATAATGCTGAATACGAAACAAAGCGCGATGCTAAGTCCAATATCCCTACCATCCGCCCTCTCCCGCCTATACTTTAACATCTTCTTCTTCTTCCTTTTTCGTCTCTTATTGGTAAATCTTCCTCGGTTCACCAGAGCACCTCCTGAATTTTCAAGTCCTCGTAGTAATTCCTGGGCGTTTTGCCAATTCCATGTTTGCTTCCTTTTTTTTCTGTTTCTCCTTAAAAATTCTCTATGTTTCTGCCTCCTGGGTGCGACGATGGAGGTCAGTGATAACAAATCATTTCATAAAAAAGAGCGCAATGCGCCCACACACACAGAGAGAGAGAGAGATATGACTCGGTCTTCGCATCACGAACGAGCACGGAGTGCAGGGATGTTCTCGTGGACCAGTCCTGTGCATCTCCAGTGGCAGAGCTGACTTACATTGAGCAGTGTTTGTAATCAGTTTTTGTAAAAAATCCCTCTCAATGACAACATTTCCCTTTCCTTCAGAAAATTTCCCTCGCTTTACTGTTTATCTATTAAGATGGATTGAAGTCACGTTAGTAGTAGAGAATGTTGATCTAGTCTTCCAAATACAAAATGCACCTAACGTGGTGGGTATCGATCTGGCCACGGGTGTTCTTTGTGATTTGTGAGTGTCCCTTCAATAATGTCATCATATCAGCACTCGTCCTCACCTTCACCATATTTTTAAGAATTATTTTTCCCCCTTCCAATTGCTTCAAAAGCTCCCAAGCTCCCTATACTAAGGTTTTTTTTTCATCCATCATTAGTTGGAACAGTGCGTACGGCACCGGGTCCATAGTAAAACTATGATTTTATAATGTTAAGAAGCTACAGACTATTTATTGGTAGATCGAACTTTTATAATGTTAAGCTAGAGACTATTTATTGGTAGATCGAACTCACAGCCGAATCGATGTCTACACATTAAAATTTTGTACGATTGCATCTTGGAGTTGTTTCTGGCTGGCATAGTTCCTTAGTTATCGGTAGACATCGATCCCGCCAAGGAAGAAAACTGTATCAACCCCTACAGTCATCAAATTGCGCACAAAGTTGGTTGTACGGGGATTATTGCTACTCCATGAACGGAGGATCATTATAAAAGTGTAATAAATGTTCACGATATAGGTTTGCTGTATGAGACGTGTAGTTATGTGTGAACATAGGTACGTAAGTATCACTGACTCAAAATCAACTTTAATATACACTTTAAAATCAATATAATCAGAAAATCATAACTATTTCTATTTTGGTTACTTTATGTCGCTAAGATGATTTTTATACAGAGTTAGAACAGGTCTTTGATAAATTTTCTCAGTATGATATGAAAATTCTGTTAGGTGACTGTAATGCACAGATTGGCAAAGAAGAGACATTTAAACCCACGATTGGTAAAGAAAGTCTTCATGAATTAAGTAATGATAATGGTATAAGATTGATTACTTTTGCAACCTCAAAGAATTTAATTGTGAAAAGTACCACTTTTAAACATAAAGATATCCATAAATATACCTGGTCTTCTCCAGATGGTAAAACTCATAATCAGATAGATCATATTCTCATTGATAAGAGAAGGCATACTAGTATAATTGACGTTCGTACACATAGAGGTGCTGACTGTGCCAGTGACCATTATTTAGTAATTGCTAAATTAAGAGAAAGACTCTCAGTGATAAATCATAAGCAACAAAATCTAAAAGTTATAAAATTTGATACAGGAAAGTTTGTTGATAGTAGAAGAGGACCGCGCCAAGGACTGTTTGTGCCCTCGGGCGTTTAATATTCGCAATTTATTCGCATGTACTTATAACTAATTTGCACGGGTTTTAATTAATTTGCACGTACTTAGAACTAATTCGCACGTACTTAGAATTCATTTGCAAGTACTTAGAGTACTTTACATTTATGTATTTGCATGTTTATAACTTTTTATGAATATATATTTATTTATTTTATGAAAAATATGTATATAGCAGGTAATTAGAGGTACTAAATGTTATGCATATGTTTTTATATTCATTACTGCAAAGTATGTAATGTATCAATCGATAATAATATAATATTGAAAATAAGTTTTCTATGGTTTATGAACCGCTATGAACGGAGGTAATGGCTGTAGGTACAGGTCCAATTACGATTGGGGACGGTCCCGGTACTCGAACCCGCGATATGTAATATTATTAATTAGTACTATGCAGTAATTTCATCATGTTATGAAACACGGTGGTGCAACACGCTAGACAGAATACGGTCTCCGAATTTCGACTCCGCTCTGATGCCAGACAGAGAGAATGAATTAATATTCCGCGCAGGTAGACGAGAAAGGAATTTGGGAGATATGCGGTCAAGGTCAAATGACGTCACAACGTCAGAACAAAGATGGAATCTGATTGACCAATCAGAGAACGCGTCGGTAGATTTTCAGAACCGGTTTTTTCAAGGTTAACCAGTACGCAAGAACAGGAGAAAGCTATGCAATGCCGTAGGGCAGGGGAGGGATTCAACCAGACAACAAAGGATGTCTGGAAATAAGCAGCAAGGGTCAAATCTCTGAAGCTATGCGGTTTCCGCCGCCAATTAATATTCCGCTCAGGTTTGCCTCCAAGGCACAGGACGCTTTAGCGCAGGTTTTTTTTTATCTGTACTATGAAGAAGGGAGAGCTATTAGGGACGGGGCCTACAGTTTTCACCATTTGCTTTTATCACGGGGTAACGAACCTAGGACCCTTTGATTATTGATTTAGGTAGTAAATGTATGTTACTGTGTGCTATTTAACTTAATTTTGAGTTTATTTTTTACCAAACTTTGACTTTATGTCAAACATTTTCACAGCTTATCCTTATTTTTACAAAAATAACACTATTTGTACTATTCAGGCAACACTTTTATTAAATTTTGGACTCACAAAGACATTTTTTTCAACGTTTAACTTTATTATTTTACAACTTTATATTAATTTTTTTACCAAAATAACACTATTTGTACTATTCAGGTAACATTTTTTATTAAATTTTGTATTTACAAAGAGATTTTTTCAACTTTTAATTCATTATTTACAAGTTTATGCCTATTTTTTACTCAAATAACACAATTCTATCTGCTCAGGAAAGACTTTTAGTTACATTTTCGACACACAAAGTGTGTGTTCTCAACTTCTATCTGTTTATTTCACAAGTTTAGGCTTATTATTACCAAAATAACACAATTCAATCTGTTCAGGAAAGACTTTTAGTTACATTTTCGACACACAGAGTGTGTGATCTCAATTTCTATCTGTTTATTTCACAAGTTTAGGCTTATTATTACCAAAATAACACAATTCAATCTGTTCAAGAAAGACTTTTAGTTACATTTTCGACACACAGAGTGTGTGTTCTCAACTTTTATTTGTTTACTTTACAAGTTTAGCCTAATATTTACTCAAATAACACGATTTGAACGTGTTTTTATTACATTTTGGACACACACGCACTCTCACACACACACACACATCCACACATACACACACACACACACACACAGAGAGAGAGAGAGAGAGAGAGAAGATAGAGAGAGATTTCCAAGTTTACAGGATTATTCTCTAGTTTACTCAAATAACACAATTTAAATGTGTTTTGAATTATATTTTGTACACATGAAGTGTGTTTCGTCAAGTTTTACCCGTTTATTTTACAAGTTTAGGCTTAATATTACTCAAATAACACAATTTAATCCAGTCAGGAAGGATTTGTTATTATATTTTGCATGCACAAAGAGATGTTTTCAACTTTTTTACTGATTTTTTGCAGGGTACGTATTAATTTTTATTTATTTTGTTTTGTATACATTTACAAATTTTTAACTTAGAGTTTAGTATTTATTTAATTTTTTTCAAAAACACTAAAAAAAAGTACTTTTAGCTAAAATGTAAGCCACAGAATATATTATTATTATTATTAGGGTTTACTGATTTCCACTATGCTATTTTTGGTTCTGTATTTCTATATGTATTTATTTAGGTCCGGTTACGCCTGCTACGTAGGAAAGTTTGTTTATTTTAGAGTTTGCTGAGTATTTTGTTACTTTTATACTAGGTAAAGTTTCCAAAATATATCAGGTAGGGCTCCATCCATATACTTTTGTTTTTGCTATTTTGGAGATGATGCGATCAGCATCACTCTCCATCTGCTTTTTATTTTATGTACCCAATATTATTTTGAGGCTTAGTGAATTCTAGAGCCTATTTATGCAGGAGAGAGGGCTTGAAAATTTTCATTTCAGATAACCCACAACTATTTGTCAGAGTATTTTAAAGGATATTTTATATTTATTATGTGCTACTAGAATATCAAAGCTTGCTTAATTTTTTATGTCTGTAACGCTGTTATTGTATTTCTAGCTAAGGCTTACTGGATAAAGTACACGAAATGTTTATCATTTCAACTATTTGCTTTTATACGAAGCCAAATTTTTAGTGTAACGAAAATTATTGTGTGTCTATAAAGACTGAAATCCCTTTCCTGATGGGTCCATAACTGGACGCTTACGAACATTGTTCCTTTTATTTTAAAAAAATATAACCATTTATCAATATATTGACAATTCACAGGACAAGACGAAGTTCACAGACGACTGACTATATGGACCATAGGTCCACTTGCTAAATTTTTTTCTATGCTAGAAGAATAATTTAGCCTTATAGCCTTTTTCAAGGTATTTTAGAAGTATTACTGGGTTTTTTGGGTGCATCAACATTTGGGTTATTTCCATTTGGTTTATTATACGAGGCTACAATCACTATCTGAACACTGAAATTCTCTGATTGAAACTAAAACCTTAGGCTGTAACTAGGGACTTAGTATGTGTATAACGACAATTTATAGGACAACACGAACCTTACAAAGGATTGTAGGTGATGTAGGACCACACGCCAGATCTTTGTTAATCTGCAAGAAGCACTTACAGCTAATATTACGAGGAAATGAGCTTGATTTTTACTGTTTCAAAAGAATGCTATCTTTTATACACCCAATATTTGCTTTTTCAAGTAACTATTTGTACCAGAAGCACTTACAGACCAACTCTAACTAGACTTCGACTTATTCTATATCAGGTGCTAAATTTATAAAGAACTATGATTGTGTATATTTCTGAGGAAATACGCAAAAGCAGATTACCCGATTAAAGTATCTGAAAAACAGATTTTTCTATGGAACTATATTTTCATTGACTGGATTATTTAACAGATCAAACAGGAAGACTGCAAAATTCATTAAATGTAGGTCTATTGTATAGGTGGTTTCAGAGATATAAAAAGAACAAATATAAGATTTCGCTTTTTTTTTTTTGCTTCTGAGGCTAATCGCGACGCTAAGGGTAAATGGCGAGGAAATGTAACGGAGGAGAAACACTCCCAAAAGTTATGGACTGCATGTAAGTTAATACCACAGAGATATTACAGCAGGTGTAGGTTCTACCACCAGAACTTTTCTATTATAATAATACTGGTTATGCTGTACTGTTAGCTAAAGATGCTGATATTTGAGAAACTTAAAAGCTTACTTACGACTTACTGTTGCACAAGATCCGATGACAAAATTTAAAAATTGTAATCGCCCAGACAGGGACTCGAACCCTGGACAGATAGGTTAAAAGCCTAACGCTATACCAACTAAGATATCTGGGCACAAGGTATTGTTTTCTTGAAAAGTTAGTTATGTTAAGAAATATATTGAAACATTTGAGAACACTTTTGGTCTGGTTCGACAGAGAAGGAGACAACATTTCCAAATTTTTACAGACTGAGTGTATTTTTCCACTATAGAGGCCTTCACTATATGTAAATCGAAACGCTAAAGTTCAGCTAGCTTCCAAAATCCAAAATTGAGGTAAAGATTGTGTTTGGCGAGATTAACAAGTTACAATTATATCCAGTTACGGACAAATAAAGCTAAAACTCTCAGATTTACTGTACTAGCCAAGTTTTAGTAACATTTTCTTCACTTTAGTACAAATATCAAAGAAATAGGTATATTTTATTTATAATTTGACAAAATGTACTAGTATTTAATTCACAAAGTTAGGTAAAAAACAGTATTTTTTTAAAAATATTGTTACTGCCTTCAAATTTTATGTTATTTAGCCACTAACAACTGGTTTACACTGTTTGACATCCTTTAAATAGCAAAAGAAGGAATTATTTGTTTAGTATTTTTACTACTTTATATTTATTTAAGAAAACAATACTACGGTTTAACTTAATTTTTAACAAATTGTTACTAATTTATATATCAAAGTTATGTTATTTAGAGTGTTTGAAGGCGTATAAAGTTAATATTTGTACTTATCAGTGCAACTAACAATTATATTTTACACACAAAAGATAATGTTTACAGTTAAATCACTTGAATCAGAGAATAATATTTTACAGTAATTGATTCATTCAGCACTAGTCAGTACTTTTATCCATCAGAAAGTTTTCTTAATTTTCTATTATGCATGCTATTTTGTGCTATTCTTAAAATGTATTTCTAAGGCAAACTGGTTTCATTTTCTGCTTATAATGGAAAGTTGACATAGTTTTCGCACAATGCTTTGTACATTTGTTATATTCACTACTTACAATTCAAATATTATGCTTATTTAATGTATAACTAACTAACTCTCTAGCCTTCTTAAACCGAAGGTTCATGGGTGCAGCAACACATGCCTCTCATCTGTTCCTGTCCTAAGCAAGATCTATATACTCCTTTCCTTCCCTACCAATTTCCTTTAGGTCCAGCTCTACATTATCCCTCCATCTTTGTTTTGGTCTTCCTATTGGTCTTTTACCATCAGGTTTCCCAACAAGAATCCTGTATATATTTTTTTTCCTTTCCCATTTGTACCACATGATCTACACACCTAAGTCTTCTTGATTTAATTATTCTAATAATATCTGGACATGAATACAAATTATGTACTTCTAAATTATGTAATCTTCTCCACGCATCTGCCTCCTCATCTGTTTAAGGCCCAAATATTTTCCTAAGGATTTTATTTTCAAATACTCTCAATTTATGTTCCTTTTTCAATGTAAGGGACCAAGTTTATTTACTGTATTTAACTTTTATTTTTGTAATTAACAAAAATTAAAAGCTTATACTGTAGTTATTATATTTTTTTTCTATCAGCTTATTTTGAAATTAATATTATTAGGTATAGTCTTTGATTTATAACTATATTGCTTTTTTATCAATTTATCTAAGAGTACACGCAGACAAACACATGTGTACACACTTTTATGTAAATAGATATGCCTTTTTTCAATATTTTAGTATGAAGATTGCACTTTAGCTATTTAAGCAAGGGTAGGAAAGGTAGGAAATCTGAGAATTTGTTGCAGGATTTTGTTGTCCAAGTATAGATGAGAACTGAGCTGGGAGACTGTTTTGAACCTTTTCATGAGAGTTTGCATGTGAACTGTATGCAAATTGAGCACTATTGACTGTGCATGCTTCTAAGTTTTGCTGTTATTTTACATCAAGTCTGTGAGACTGTAGTCAGTTTTCCCATTTCAAGTAGTTTTTATTGATTGTATTTGTATATGTTGTGGGGACTTAGCAGTTTTATGTTATGAGACACTTTGTTGTAGAATATTTTTACATGATTGTTTTGAGATATTGAGTGTCTGCTGTTTTACTTGTAATTATTTTCCTTCTTGTGTTGTGTATTTGACTATATTTTGTCCAAGTTCGTATTATTTAGAATAATTGTTATTGACTTGTAGATGTAGGGAGTAATAATGCTTTGCAAGATGCCCTATACTTTAGTCTGAACATTATTCTTAGTGTTCACTTTTGAAGCCTTAGTATTCTGGTAGTATTATTAATGTAGAGGTAAAATAGGCTGAAACGTAGGCATTTTTTCTGATAAATTATACTCACTTAGTTGTTTCAGCAGGTAGAAGTTGCATGCTGGTTTACTGCTGATGATGTTAATTTGCTCTTCTTATGTACTACGTATGATGTAGCTTACTTGAGTAACTGGAATTTTCTACTGAAAAAAGGATTGCTTGTCTATTTTATTCCTATGTTGTTGAGTTTGTCCATAAGCAAGCCATGTTTTTACTCTATTCTATGCCTTGGAAGAATCTAGATATATTGTGTTTGCAGTTTTATGTTTCTCTAAGGTTTCAGCTATGTAGTTTTTTAAACTGTGCTATGGCTTAACTATTGATTTCTTTTTCTGGATGCCATGTTGGTTCTGTGTATTCCTTTTGCTGCTTGAATTTGACTTAGGTTGTTTGCTTTTTTCCTTAGATCTTTATTTGTTCAGTAATTTTTAATTTTTTTAATATTCTTTTACATAAAAAAGAATCAAAGTACATTGTTAAAGTCAAAATGTGTTAAAAATCAATTTTTCAAAGTTAAAGTTTTAAAAATACAATTTTCTAAAATTAAAAGTTATAATAGTACATTTTTTGTTAGTAGAAGTTTTTATACTAGGGCAAATTATTTTGTTGTTAATGTAAAATTTGTTAGTTAATGTAAAATTAAAGTAATTAAAAATCAATTTTTCAAAGTTAAAGTTTTAAAAATACAATTTTCTAAAATTAAAAGTTATAATAGTACATTTTTGTTAGTAGAAGATTTTATATTAGAGTAAATTCTTTTGTTGTTAAAGTAAAATATGTTAGTTAATGTAAAATTAAAGTAATTAAAATTCAAAAAAATAAAAATTACTGAACAAA